>NC_091282.1:392576538-392905705 GCF_032444005.1 Ranitomeya imitator
TCTACTGGTAGTAGGTGGAGGTACACTAGACACGGCGACGTTTGCCTCTAAGTTGTCCTTTAAGGGGACAATTACTATTGGCTCATTCTCCCACTCGGTAGAGCTCTGCGTGGATTCTGGGGCGGAGGGCAATTTTATGTCTTCTGCCTTCGCCCAACGTCACGCAATACCCCTGGTAATGCTTGCTCAACCAGTAACGGTGCGATTGGTGAATGGGTAGACATTGCCCTCACAGATAACACACCAGACCATCCCTTTTACTCTGTCCATGTCGCCATCTCATCAGGAGATAATTTCTCTGCTCGTCATTCCGGAAGGAATTAATGAGGTCCTGTTGGGAATACCTTGGCTACGGTACCACTCTCCTCATATCGAGTGGTCCTCAGGCAGAATTCTGGGTTGGGGTGAATCTTGTGGGGGTAGGTGTCAGAGGGAGTGCGTTCAGGTTGCTACTACTGAGGTACCCGCAGATCTATCCTCTCTCCCCAAGCAGTATTGGTCTTATGCAGACGTGTTCTCCAAAAAGGCGGCGGAGGTCCTTCCCCCTCATCGCCCCTATGACTGTCCTATTGATCTCTTGCCTGGTGCTGAGCCTCCCCGGGGTCGAGTTTATCCGCTATCTCTCCCGGAGACGGAGGCAATGTCACAGTACATCCAGGAAAATCTGGCAAGAGGATTCATTAGGAAGTCAGTGTCACCTGCTGGGGCAGGGTTCTTCTTCGTGCAGAAGAAGAATGGGGAATTGCGCCCATGCATAGACTACAGGGGTCTTAACGCCATCACCGTTAAGAATAATTATCCTTTGCCCTTGATATCTGAGTTATTCGATAGACTTCGGGGAGCAAGGGTATTTACTAAATTAGATCTGCGGGGTGCTTACAACCTGATTCGCATCCGTGAGGGGGACGAATGGAAGACGGCCTTTAACACCAGGGATAGGCACTATGAATATCTGGTGATGCCCTTCGGGCTCTGTAATGCCCCAGCCGTTTTTCAAGACTTTGTGAACGATATCTTCCGGGATATGCTTTCCACCTCAGTCGTAGTCTATCTGGATGATATTCTCATCTACTCTCCAGATATTGACTCCCACCGGAGAGATGTTTGCAAAGTCTTCGACCTCCTACGGGCAAACTCCCTCTATGCCAAGTTGGAGAAGTGTATGTTTGAGCAGGAGTCTTTACCTTTCCTGGGCTACATCATCTCGGCCCAGGGATTGGCTATGGATCCTGCCAAACTACAGGCAGTGATGGACTGGCAGGAACCCCATTCTCTGAAAGCGGTGCAGTGCTTTATGGGGTTCATAAATTACTATCGTCAGTTCATCCCCCACTTCTCAACCCTGGTAGCTCCCTTGGTATCCCTCACCAAGAAGGGAGCGAGTCCTAAATTGTGGTCCGAAGAGGTCTCCAAGGCCTTCACTTCTATTAAGTCCCACTTTGCTAGCACTCCCATCTTACATCGTCCCGATGTGGATAAGCCATTCCTAATGGAGGTGGATGCCTCATCCGTTGGTGCAGGAGCAGTCCTCTATCAAAAGGATGCTCAAGGTCGGAAGCACCCATGCTTCTTCTTCTCAAAGACCTTCTCACCAGCGGAGAGAAATTACTCCATCGGGGATAGGGAGCTGCTGGCAATGTAGTTGGCCTTTTCGGAATGGAGACATCTCTTGGAGGGTGCTCAGTTCCCATTCCAAGTCTTCACGGACCACAAGAATTTGGTCTATTTACAGACAGCCCAGCGGCTGAATTCTCGTCAGGCCAGATGGTCCTTGTTTTTCTCCCGGTTCCACTTCACTCTACATTATCCCGCCGGGGAGAAGAACATTCGTGCTGACGCTCTCTCTCGCTCCCTGGTGTCAACTGTGGAGGAGGAGGACGAGCCTCGGCTCATTGTCCCTTCAGAGAGTCTGAGAACCGTAGCTCCGGTTTCGCTTGAGTCTGTGCCTCCGGGCAAGACTTTTGTTCCCATCAATTTGCGTCCGGAGGTTCTCTCGTGGGCTCATTCGTCCAGAGTGGGTGGACACTTTGGGGCAAAGAGGACATCTGAGTTGTTGGCGAGAATGTATTGGTGGCCACATATGGTTCGTGACGTAGGAGACTACGTTCGGGCATGTGTCTCTTGTGCCAAAAATAAGTCTCTCCGTCAACGGCCAGCTGGGTTGTTATACCCTCTGCCGGTGGCAGACAGGCCCTGGGAGATGGTTGGGATGGACTTTGTGGTGGGTTTGCCCAAGTCACGTGGCTGTACTGTCATTTGGGTTATCACCGACCATTTTTCTAAAATGGTGCATTTGGTGCCGCTTCCTCGGCTACCTTCTGCACGGGCCTTGGCAGCATTGTTTGTTAAACACATCTTCCGTCTTCACGGTATGCCAGACAAAATTGTCAGTGACCAGGGTCCCCAGTTTGCGTCTCGGTTCTGGAGAGAGCTTTGTCGCCTTCTCAGTATCGAGTTGAATCTCTCTTCGGCATATCATCCCGAGACGAATGGGTTGGTGGAGAGAGCCAACCAGACCTTGGTCACATATCTGCGACATTTTGTCTCTGCTAAGCAAGATGACCGGGCATCTTTGCTACTGTGGGCGGAGTTTGCTCTTAACAATGCTGTAGCTGACTCCACTGGACAGACTCCATTCCTCCTTAACTATGGTCAGCATCCGCGGGTACCTGTGCCCATGCCCGTGTCTTCCGCCGATTCCAGGGTGGCAGACTGGGCTGTGGAGGCACGGGACATTTGGGATCGCACTCAGGATGCCATTCGGGCTTCCAAGGAGAGAATGAGGTCCTCCGCCGATGTTCATCGGCGCCCCGCTCCGACCTTTGCTCCTGGCGACTTGGTGTGGCTCTCCGCCCGTAACATCAGGCTGCGAGTTGAGTCCACTAAGTTTGCTCCTCGCTACTTGGGTCCCTTTAAGGTTCTCGAACAGGTTAATCCTGTGGTCTACCGCCTGGCTCTTCCTCCACGCTTGGGTATCACCGACACCTTTCACGTGTCCCTCTTGAAACCCGTATACATGTCCCGGTTTTCCGAGTCATCTGCCGGGACATCGGGTTCGTCTACGGACGATTACGAGGTGAACGCTATTTTGGGGTGTAAGGTGGTACGCGGCAAAAAGTTCTATCTGGTGGATTGGAAGGGTTATGGTCCAGAGAACAGGTCATGGGAGCCTGCTGAAAACATTCGGGCCCCACAGCTCATTGCTGCCTTCGAGCGTAGCGAGGCCCAAGGAGGGGGGGGCTCTAGGAGGGAGGGTAATGTTAGGTCTCGAGTTCCCGCTTCTGCACAGGGGGAATCTCGAGCCGTCTCCGCTGCGGTCCCCCATTCCTATCCAGCCGCAGTGGAGCCTGCTCAGCAGGGACGTCGGTCCCAGCGTCTTGCTCGGTCTCACTCTGTTCAGAGAGTTACTGCTGCTTCTTCAGCTCCTGCCATTAAAGTCAGTGCTGGTCAGCAGCGAGTGGACTTCTCTGGGACTAAGTCCTTGTCTGCGCACACTGAGCATGCCCAGGGCAAGATCTCCCGTTGGAGATCGAGGGTCATGTGCTCAGACTCTGCAGCGCATTCTATTGGTCCTCTTGGCAGGTCTTGGAAGGGCAAAGTTTCTGTGGCCACTTCCTGTCCTGCAACTATATAAACTGCGCATGACCGCACGGCCATGCGCTAGTGTACAATTTAATACGTGTGTTTGTTGTGAGTGCAAGTCGTTCATTAAATACCCCTACCCTATTGTATGACTGTTCGCGTATGGTGTATGGCTGCTATCTAGCGCCCGACTAATCACTCAACGTGTCACACACGTATCAGCGTCTATTGCTGTGACCGCCAGTGCGGTGCCACGCGCCAGTGTGCGCTTCCTGACCCACGTCTGGGTGCTTAGTGGTACCTGCCAGCACGGCACAATTCGCACTTCGGTGCTATAATTATATATTTCCTTACACACCCAGTAGCGGTGTAGTGCCAGCAAGGGTCTAATCGGACTACAATCCCTGTTGGGGTTAAGTTCGCTGACCACTTGCTCGCGCTCTATGTGTGGTACCGCGGTCCTGTGACGCAACAGGATCGCTTTCTTCACACTGGGTGAGGTTTAACCCACGCGTGTATACTTTTGGATACCGCCATATAGTCTGTCATTTCCTAGCAGCAGGTTTCACCTGCACGGTGGACCCCGGACTGCGAACGCATCTATATCATCTCTCTTGGTGCGTTCCGCCAGTCCTAACAGTGGATGCGTTGAAAAACTACATCCGCTGCCCACGTTGTGCACAATTTTCACAACGTGCGTCGGTATGTCGGGACGACGCATTGCAACGGCCCCATACCGAAGTAAGTGTGAAAGAACCCTAACCCTGAATTTAGCCCCAACTCTAACCCTAAATTTAGCCCCAACCCTAACCCTAGCCCTAACCCTAGCCCTAACCCTAACTCTAGCCCTAACCCTAACCCTGGCCCTAACCCTAGCCCTAACCATAACCCTAGCCCTATCCCTAGCCCTAACCCTAGCTCTAACACTAGCCCTAACCCTAACCCTAGCCCTAACCCTAACCCTAGCCCTAACCCTAACCCTAGCCCTAACCCTAGCCCTAACCCTAGCTCTAACCCTAGCCCTAACCCTAACCCTAGCACTGTGCATGCGCCCGCCATTTTCTTTTCCCCAGCAGCCAGGAGGAGCAGCAGGAGGATCCAGGGACACCGGTAAGTATAATAGGGTCCCCGAATCCCCCTATTTCTCTGTCCTCTGATGTGCGATCACATCAGAGGACAGAGAATTACACTTTGCTTTTTTTTTTTTTTGCGGTCTCCGGTAAACAGTTAATTACCGGCGATCGCAAAACAGGGGTCGGTAAAACCGACCCCGATCATGTTCTTTGGGGTCTCGGCTACCCCCGGCAGCCGAGACCCCAAAGATTCTCCCGGTGCCGGCCGGCGGGCGCACTGTGCATGCGCCTGCCATTTTGAAGATGGCGGCGCCCACCGGGAGCCACGAGGAGCACCGGGGGAAATAGGTGAGTATCGGGGGGCTATCTGGGACCCCTTTTCTCTGTCCTCTGATGTGCGATCACATTGGAGGACAAAGAAATCAAAAAGAGATCGCGTTTTGTTTTTTTTTACGATCGCCGGTAAACGGTTAATTACCGGCGATCGCAAATGCGGGGTCGGTAAAAAAAACCCCGAATCATGTTCTCTGGGGTCTCGGCTACCCCCGGCAGCTGATACCCCGGAGAAAATCCGACTCTGGGGGGCGCTATTTACTAGGGTTGAGCGACCTTGACCTTTTTAGAGTCGAGTCGTGTTTCCCGAATCCCGACTATCTTAGAAGTCGAGTCGAGTGGAATCGGCCGATTATGGCGAAAAGTCGGGTATCGCCCGAAACACGAAACCCAATGCAAGTCAATGGGGGAGCATAGTCGGCAGTGAGTGGAGGCCAGGAAAACACCTACACTGCCCATTTTAATGGCAAAAACATCCATTCTTGTTACAGAAGCTTGTCAATCGTAATTTAGCTTATAATAATTGGAAGGCATTTGAAATTGGGGGTCATTTGGCTAAAGTTGTGGGGGGGTAGGGCTGGTTCAAGTAATTAGTGGGCCCAGGAAATCTGGAACATGTCACGGCAGTGGAACAGGGAGAGGTAAGTATTTCAACTTTGCAAGTGCTGTGATCCTGAGCAAGCAGGGGGGGCCCACTCGTTGGCATTGGCACTGGCACAGGGCCCCTCAAAGTACAGCGGTGTGTTTGCACGGCGGGGGCGCCTCCCACCGGCAGCAACACTTTTGCGTACTATGAGAGGCCCTGTGCCGGTGACGTCGCCAACTAGTATTCCTCCCCCCACCTGATGAAGGAACCTGCACTTTCATCTGCACCTTCCTCTTTGTCCCCGTGTAAGGTGGTATGGTATGCGGGAAGAGGAACCTGACTTTCAGCAGGGTCACAATCTTGCTGTGTAGCGTGCACAGGGAATTTTGCGTTAAGGGTCAATGTACCAGCAGACTCATCTATCACTGGCTGGGCAATGGGCAGGATGAGGAGGAAACACAGATATAGGCCCAAAGAATAAAGTTGGCTACATGCAGTTCAAAATTGGTAACACAGGACTAACCAGGGGGCATTGCAGTGGAGGACAACTGGAATGAGAGGCTGACACAGAGAGTAGGCCCAAATCAGTAAGTAGTCGAAATGCAGTTCAAAATTGGCAACCGTAGTAAACAGGCGGCACAGCTTTGTTCAGTGGAGGAGAACAGCAAGGAGTGGCAGACACCGATAGTAGGCCCCAACCCAACTAGTAGGCCAAATGCAGTCTAACATTAACAACTACTTAACGAGAGCCTGAAAATGGAATTTCAGGACAGGAAACCAGGAGAACAGCAAGGAGTGGCAGACACCGATAGTAGGCCCCAAACCAACTAGTACGCCAAATGCAGTTGTTCCATTTAACCACAATTTAATGAGAGCCTGAAGATAGAAGTTCAGGAAAGGCAACCTGGAGAACACCTTGGAGTGTAACACACCATCTCTCTACACCCCATACCCAATTTGTAGGCCTAATGCAGTGTAGTTTTCAACAACTACTAAACGAGAGTCGGAAGATCGAAGCAATGTGGACGAAACCTGGGGAACACCTTGGAGTGTAACACACCGTCTCTCTACACCCCATACCTAATTTGTAGGCCTAATGCAGTGTAGTTTTCTACAACTACTAAACGAGAGTCGGAAGACCGAAGCAATATGGACGAAACCTGGGGAACACCTTGGAGTGGAACACACCATCTCTCTACACCCCATACCCAATTTGTAGGCCTAATGCAGTGTAGTTTCCAACAACTACTAAACGAGAGCATGAAGATCGAAGCAATGGACAGGAAACCTGGGGAACACCTTGGAGTGGAACACACCATCTCTCTACACCCCATACCCAATTTGTAGGCCTAATGCAGTGTAGTTTCCAACAACTACTAAACGAGAGCATGAAGATCGAAGCAATGGAGAGGAAACCTGGGGAACACCTTGGAGTGGAACACACCATCTCTCTACACCCCATACCCAATTTGTAGGCCTAATGCAGCGTAGTTTCCAACAACTACTAAACGAGAGCCAGAAGATCGAAGCTCAGGAAAGGCAACCTGGAGAACACCTTGGAGTGGAACACACCATCTCTCTACACCCCATACCCAATTTGTAGGCCTAATGCAGCGTAGTTTCCAACAACTACTAAACGAGAGCATGAAGATCGAAGCAATGGAGAGGAAACCTGGGGAACACCTTGGAGTGTAACACACCATCTCTCTACACCCCATACCCAATTTGTAGGCCTAATGAAGTGTAGTTTCCAACAACTACTAAACGAGAGCCGGAAGATCGAAGCTCAGGAGAGGCAACCTGGAGAACACCTTGGAGTGGAACACACCATCTCTCTACAACCCATACCCAATTTGTAGGCATAATGCAGCGTCGTTTCCAACAACTACTAAACAAGAGCATGAAGATCGAAGCAATGGAGAGGAAACCTGGGGAACACCTTGGAGTGTAACACACCATCTCTCTACACCCCATACCCAATTTGTAGGCCTAATGCAGTGTAGTTTCCAACAACTACTAAACGAGAGCCGGAAGATCGAAGCTCAGGAAAGGCAACCTGGAGAACACCTTGGAGTGGAACACATCATCTCTCTACACCCCATACCCAATTTGTAGGCCTAATGCAGCGTAGTTTCCAACAACTACTAAACGAGAGCATGAAGATCGAAGCAATGGAGAGGAAACCTGGGGAACACCTTGGAGTGTAACACACCATCTCTCTACACCCCATACCCAATTTGTAGGCCTAATGCAGTGTAGTTTCCAACAACTACTAAACGAGAGCCGGAAGATCGAAGCTCAGGAAAGGCAACCTGGAGAACACCTTGGAGTGGAACACACCATCTCTCTACACCCCATACCCAATTTGTAGGCCTAATGCAGCGTCGTTTCCAACAACTACTAAACGAGAGCATGAAGATCGAAGCAATGGAGAGGAAACCTGGGGAACACCTTGGAGTGTAACACACCATCTCTCTACACCCCATACCCAATTTGTAGGCCTAATGCAGTGTAGTTTCCAACAACTACTAAACGAGAGCCGGAAGATCGAAGCTCAGGAAAGGCAACCTGGAGAACACCTTGGAGTGGAATACACCATCTCTCTACACCCCATACCCAATTTGTAGGCCTAATGCAGTGTAGTTTCCAACAACTACTAAACGAGAGCATGAAGATCGAAGCATTGGCGAGGAAACCTGGGGAACACCTTGGAGTGCTACACACCATCTCTCTACACCCCATACCCAATTTGTAGGCCTAATGCAGTGTAGTTTCCAACAACTACTAAACGAGAGCATGAAGATCGAAGCATTGGCGAGGAAACCTGGGGAACACATTGGAGTGGAACACAACATCTCTCTACACCCCATACCCAATTTGTAGGCCTAATGCAGTGTAGTTTCCAACAACTAGTAAACGAGAGCATGAAGATCGAAGCAATGGAGAGGAAACCTGGGGAACACCTTGGAGTGTAACACACCATCTCTCTACACCCCATACCCAATTTGTAGGCCTAATGCAGTGTAGTTTCCAACAACTACTAAACGAGAGCCGGAAGATCGAAGCCTTGGCGAGGAAACCTGGGGAACACCTTGGAGTGGAACACACTATCTCTCTACACCCCATACCCAATTTGTAGGCCTAATGCAGTGTAGTTTCCAACAACTACTAAACGAGAACATGAAGATCGAAGCAATGGAGAGGAAACCTGGGGAACACCTTGGAGTGTAACACACCATCTCTCTACACCCCATACCCAATTTGTAGGCCTAATGCAGTGTAGTTTCCAACAACTACTAAACGAGAGCCGGAAGATCGAAGCTCAGGAAAGGCAACCTGGAGAACACCTTGGAGTGGAACACACCATCTCTCTACACCCCATACCCAATTTGTAGGCCTAATGCAGCGTAGTTTCCAACAACTACTAAACGAGAGCATGAAGATCGAAGCAATGGAGAGGAAACCTGGGGAACACCTTGGAGTGTAACACACCATCTCTCTACACCCCATACCCAATTTGTAGGCCTAATGCAGTGTAGTTTCCAACAACTACTAAACGAGAGCCGGAAGATCGAAGCTCAGGAAAGGCAACCTGGAGAACACCTTGGAGTGGAACACACCATCTCTCTACACCCCATACCCAATTTGTAGGCCTAATGCAGCGTAGTTTCCAACAACTACTAAACGAGAGCATGAAGATCGAAGCAATGGAGAGGAAACCTGGGGAACACCTTGGAGTGGAACACACCATCTCTCTACACCCCATACCCAATTTGTAGGCCTAATGCAGTGTAGTTTCCAACAACTACTAAAGGAGAGCCGGAAGATCGAAGCTCAGGAAAGGCAACCTGGAGAACACCTTGGAGTGGAACACACCATCTCTCTACACCCCATACCCAATTTGTAGGCCTAATGCAGTGTAGTTTCCAACAACTACTAAACGAGAGCATAAAGATCGAAGCATTGGCGAGGAAACCTGGGGAACACCTTGGAGTGGAACACACCATCTCTCTACACCCCATACCCAATTTGTAGGCCTAATGCAGTGTAGTTTCCAACAACTACTAAACGAGAGCATGAAGATCGAAGCATTGGCGAGGAAACCTGGGGAACACCTTGGAGTGGAACACACCATCTCTCTACACCCCATACCCAATTTGTAGGCCTAATGCAGCGTAGTTTCCAACAACTACTAAACGAGAGCATGAAGATCGAAGCAATGGAGAGGAAACCTGGGGAACACCTTGGAGTGTAACACACCATCTCTCTACACACCATACCCAATTTGTAGGCCTAATGCAGTGTAGTTTCCAACAACTACTAAACGAGAGCATGAAGATCGAAGCAATGGAGAGGAAACCTGGGGAACACCTTGGAGTGGAACACACCATCTCTCTACACCCCATACCCAATTTGTAGGCCTAATGCAGTGTAGTTTCCAAAAACTACTAAACGAGAGCATGAAGATCGAAGCCTTGGCGAGGAAACCTGGGGAAAACCTTGGAGTGGAACACACCATCTCTCTACACCCCATACCCAATTTGTAGGCCTAATGCAGTGTAGTTTCCAACAACTACTAAACGAGAGCATGAAGATCGAAGCAATGGAGAGGAAACCTGGGGAACACCTTGGAGTGGAACACACCATCTCTCTACACCCCATACCCAATTTGTAGGCCTAATGCAGTGTAGTTTCCAACAACTACTAAACGAGAGCATGAAGATCGAAGCAATGGAGAGGAAACCTGGGGAACACCTTGGAGTGGAACACACCATCTCTCTACACCCCATACCCAATTTGTAGGCCTAGTGCAGTGTAGTTTCCAACAACTACTAAACGAGAGCATTAAGATCGAAGCAATGGCGAGGAAACCTGGGGCACACCTTGGGGAGGCAGACACCGTTAGTAGGCCCTACCAAAGTTGTACCCCCAATGCAGTTTTAAAATTCCTAGAGGCTGAAAACAAGACTATTGACGCTCAGCTTTTTTCAACGGAACACAGCTGAATTGAGTGGCGCAGACAGACACAGGTAGTAGGACTTAAACCAAAAATGTGGCTCACTGCAGCTTAAAAAAGTTACAGGGGTACACAAGCAGCAGTGCTCTGGGCAGTGGAGGACAATTTCAATAGTGGACCGCAGACAGACTTTGTACGCCTACTATTAAAAAAAGGATGCTCTATGCAATTAAAAATAAGTTCCAGGGGTCCACGGGCAGCAGTGGTGTGGTCAGTGGATGAGTATTGGAAGGAGGGACCGCAGACAGGCGTAGTAGGCCTAACATAACAAAATTAGGCTGTAGACACTGTAAAATTGGTTCCAGGGGTACACGGGCAGCAGTGGTGTGGTCAGCGGAGGAAAATTGGAATTAGGAACTGCAGACAGACTTTGTAGGCTGTCCCCTGTGGACCATGCATCCAACACATTAACCCAGTGCGCCGTAATGGACACGTAACTTTTTGTGGACATGCCTACTGGTCCATGCGTCTCTTGTCAGGTGCACCTTTCTAGTGTTTGATTGCCTGAGTGCTATGACAATGCAGACTTTTTCATGCCGCTGGAGGGCTGGGATGGCTTTTCTCGCAAAAGAAATGTCGACTGGGTAGCTTGAACCGTTGCACAGCGTAGTTCATCTGGGCTTTCTAAATATAAAACAAAGAAAAAAAGGAGGCTACATGCACTTTCAGCTGGGTTCCAGGGGTACACGGCCAGCATTGGTCTGGTCAGTGGAGAACTATTGGAAGGAAGGACCGCAGACAGGCTTCGAAGGCCTAACATAATAACAGATGGCTGTAGGCAATTTTAAATTGGTTCCAGGGGTACACGGGCAGCAGTGGTGTGGTCAGTGGAGGCCTAGTGGAAGGAGTGACCGCAGACAGGCATCGAAGGCCTAACATAATAACAGATGGCTGTAGGCAATTTTAAATTGGTTCCAGGGGTACACGGGCAGCAGTGGTGTGGTCAGTGGAGGCCTAGTGGAAGGAGTGACCGCAGACAGGCATCGAAGGCCTAACATAATACCAGATGGCTGTAGGTAATTTTAAATTGGTTCCATGGGTACACGGGCAGCAGTGGTGTGGTGTTGTGAATTCTGTGGCAGAGCTCCCTCCTGTGGTCACAAGTGGTACTTCGGCTGATTCTCTCTGTAAGCTTCCGTTGGTGGAGGGAAGTGGTACTGCGGCTTCTGAGTTTCCTCCCTCAGGTGATCTGGTGAGGTCGTTAGGTGCTTCTCTACTTAACTCCACCTAGTGCTTTAATCCTGGCTTCCTGTCAATGTTCCAGTATTGGACTTGTTTTCCTCCTGGATCGTTCCTGTGGCCTGCTGCTCTGCATAGCTAAGTTTTCCTTTGCTATTTTGTTTGCTTTTCTTCTGTCCAGCTTATCTATTTGTTTGCTGGAAGCTCTGGGACGCAGAGGGTGTACCTCCGTGCCGTTAGTTCGGTACGGAGGGTCTTTTTGCCCCCTTTGCGTGGTTTTTAGGGTTTTGTGTTGACCGCAAAGTTACCTTTCCTATCCTCGTTCTGTTCAGCAAGTCGGGCCTCACTTTGCTAAATCTATTTCATCTCTACGTTTGTCTTTTCATCTTACTCACAGTCATTATATGTGGGGGGCTGCCTTTTCCTTTGGGGTATTTCTCTGAGGCAAGGTAGGCTTATTTTCTATCTTCAGGCTAGCTAGTTTCTCAGGCTGTGCCAAGTTGCATAGGTAGCGTTAGGCGCAATCAACGGCTGCCTCTAGTGTTGTTGGATAGGATTAGGGATTGCGGTCAACAGAGTTCCCACGTCTCAGAGCTCGTTCTATGTTTTTGGATTATTGTCAGATCACTGTATGTGCTCTGACCTCTATGTTCACTGTGGTACTGAATTGCCTAATCACAACAGTACAGGAAGCCCAAGTACTAATGATTCTCAATAGAGGGAAAAAAGAAGTTCTGAGACCATTTTTTTTTCTCTGCACTGTGTTTTGCCTTTTTTTTCCCCTAGACATTTGGGTGGTTCAGGACACAGGTGTAGCAATGGACATTAGAAGTCTGTCTTCATGTGTGGATCAGCTCTCGGCAAGAGTTCAAAAGATTCAAGACACTATTGATCAGAAATCTATGTTAGAACCAAGAATTGCTATTCCTGATTTGTTTTTTGGTGATAGAACTAAGTTTCTGAGTTTCAAAAATAATTGTAAACTATTTCTGGCCTTGAAACCTCGCTCCTCTGGTGATCCAGTTCAACAGGTTTTGATCATTATTTCTTTTTTGCGTGGCGACCCTCAGGACTGGGCATTTTCTCTTGCGCCAGGAGATCCTGCATTAAGTAATATCGATGCGTTTTTCCTGGCGCTCGGATTGCTGTACGATGAGCCTAATTCTGTGGATCAGGCAGAAAAAAATTTGCTGGCTCTTTGTCAGGGTCAGGATGAGATAGAGTTATATTGTCAGAAATTTAGAAAGTGGTCCGTGCTCACTCAATGGAATGAATCTGCGCTGGCAGCTATGTTCAGAAAGGGTCTCTCTGAAGCCCTTAAGGATGTCATGGTGGGATTTCCTATGCCTGCTGGTTTGAATGAGTCTATGACTTTGGCCATTCTGATTGGTCGACGCTTGCGTGAGCGTAAATCTGTGCACCATTTGGCGGTATCACCTGAGCTTAAACCTGAGCCTATGCAGTGCGATAGGACTTTGACCAGAGTTGAACGGCAAGAACACAGACGTCTGAATGGGCTGTGTTTTTACTGTGGTGATTCCACTCATGCTATCTCTGATTGTCCTAAGCGCACTAAGCGGTCCGCTAGGTCTGCCGTCATTGGTACTGTACAGTCAAAATTTCTTCTGTCCGTTACCTTGATCTGCTCTTTGTCATCGTATTCTGTCATGGCATTTGTGGATTCAGGCGCTGCCCTGAATTTGATGGACTGGGAGTATGCTAAGCATTGTGGGTTTTTCTTGGAGCCCTTGCAGTGTCCTATTCCATTGAGAGGAATTGATGCTACGCCTTTGGCCAAGAATAAGCCTCAGTACTGGACCCAGCTGACCATGTGCATGGCTCCTGCACATCAGGAGGTTATTCGCTTTCTGGTGTTGCATAATCTGCATGATGTGGTCGTGTTGGGGTTGCCATGGCTACAAGTCCATAATCCAGTAGTAGATTGGAAATCCATGTCGGTGTCCAGCTGGGGTTGTCAGGGGGTACATAGTGATGTTCCATTTCTGTCAATTTCGTCATCCACCCCTTCTGAGGTTCCAGAGTTCTTGTCTGATTACCGGGATGTATTTGATGAGCCCAAGTCCGATGCCCTACCTCCGCATAGGGATTGTGATTGTGCTATCAATTTGATTCCTGGTAGTAAGTTCCCAAAAGGCCGATTGTTTAATTTATCTGTGCCTGAGCACGCTGCTATGCGCAGTTATGTGAAGGAGTCCCTGGAGAAGGGGCATATTCGCCAGTCATCGTCGCCATTAGGAGCAGGGTTCTTTTTTGTAGCCAAGGATGGTTCGCTGAGACCTTGTATAGATTACCGCCTTCTAAATAAGATCACGGTTAAATTTCAGTACCCCTTGCCGTTGTTATCTGATTTGTTTGCTCGGATTAAGGGGGCTAGTTGGTTCACCAAGATAGATATTCGTGGTGCGTATAATCTTGTGCGAATTAAGCGAGGCGATGAATGGAAAACTGCATTTAATACGCCCGAGGGTCATTTTGAGTATCTTGTAATGCCATTCACACTTGCCAATGCTCCATCAGTGTTTCAGTCCTTTATGCATGACATCTTCCGAGAGTGCCTGGATAAATTCCTGATTGTGTTCTTGGATGACATTTTGATCTTCTCGGATGATTGGGAGTCTCATGTGAAGCAGGTCAGAACGGTTTTTCAGGTCCTGCATGCTAATTCTTTGTTTGTGAAGGGATCAAAGTGTCTCTTTGGTGTGCAGAAGGTTTCATTTTTGGGGTTCATCTTTTCCCCTTCTACTATCGAGATGGATCCTGTTAAGGTCCAAGCCATCCATGATTGGACTCAGCCGACATCTCTGAAAAGTCTGCAAAAGTTCCTGGGCTTTGCTAATTTTTATCGTCGCTTCATCTGCCATTTTTCTAGTATTGCTAAACCATTGACCGATTTGACCAAGAAGGGTGCTGATGTGGTCAATTGGTCTTCTGCTGCTGTGGAAGCTTTTCAAGAGTTGAAGCGTCGTTTTTCTTCTGCCCCTGTGTTGTGTCAACCAGATGTTTCGCTTCCATTCCAGGTCGAGGTTGATGCTTCTGAGATTGGAGCAGGGGCTGTTTTGTCGCAGAGAGATTCTGATTGCTCAGTGATGAAACCGTGCGCCTTCTTTTCCAGGAAGTTTTCGCCTGCTGAGCGAAATTATGATGTGGGCAATCGAGAGTTGCTGGCCATGAAGTGGGCATTCGAGGAGTGGCGTCATTGGCTTGAAGGAGCTAAGCATCGCGTGGTGGTCTTGACTGATCATAAGAACTTGACTTATCTCGAGTCTGCCAAGCGGTTGAATCCTAGACAAGCTCGTTGGTCGTTGTTTTTTGCCCATTTTGACTTTGTGATTTCATACCTTCCGGGCTCTAAAAATGTGAAGGCGGATGCTCTGTCTAGGAGTTTTGTGCCCGACTCTCCGGGTGTATCTGAGCCGGCGGGTATCCTCAAAGAGGGAGTAATTTTGTCTGCCATCTCCCCTGATTTGCGGCGAGTGCTGCAAAAATTTCAGGCTAATAAACCTGATCGTTGTCCAGCGGAGAAACTGTTTGTCCCTGATAGGTGGACGAATAAAGTTATCTCTGAGGTTCATTGTTCGGTCTTGGCTGGTCATCCTGGAATCTTTGGTACCAGAGAGTTAGTGGCTAGATCCTTTTGGTGGCCATCTCTGTCGCGGGATGTGCGTACTTTTGTGCAGTCCTGTGGGATTTATGCTCGGGCTAAGCCCTTCTGTTCTCGTGCCAGTGGGTTGCTTTTGCCCTTGCCAGTCCCGAAGAGGCCTTGGACACATATCTCTATGGATTTTATTTCAGATCTTCCCGTTTCTCAAAAGATGTCAGTCATTTGGGTGGTCTGTGATCGCTTCTCTAAGATGGTCCATTTGGTACCCTTGTGTTGTGAATTCTGTGGCTGAATTCACTCCTGTGGTCACAAGTGGTACTGCAGCTTCTGAGCTTCCTCCCTCAGGTGTTCTGGTGAGCTCGTTGGCTGCTTTGTTATTTAACTCCACCTGATTCTGTCTTCCTTGCTCCTTGTCAATGTTCCAGTGTTGGATCTGAGCTTCTGGATCTTTCCTGTGGCCTGCTGCTCTGCTTAGATAAGTGCTTCTTTGCTTTTGTTGCTACTTTTTCTGTCCAGCTTGTCTATTTGTTTTGCTGGAAGCTCTGAGACGCAAAGGGTGTACCGCCGTGCTGTTAGTTCGGCACGGTGGGTCTTTTTGCCCCCTTTGCATGGTTTTTTGCTTTAGGGTTTTTTGTAGACTGCAAAGTTCCCTTTGCTATCCTCGCTCTATCTAGAATATCGGGCCTCACTTTGCTGAATCTATTTCATCCCTACGTTTGTCTTTTCATCTTGCTAACAGTCATTATATGTGGGGGGCTGCCTTTTCCTTTGGGGTATTTCTCTGAGGCAAGTCAGGCTTGTTTTTCTATCTTCAGGCTAGTCGGCTCCTCAGGCTGTGCCGAGTTGCATAGGTAGTGTCAGGCGCAATCCACAGCTGCCTTTAGCTGTGTTTAGGATAGGTTCAGGTATTGCGGTCTACAGAGATTCCACGTCTCAGAGCTCGTTCTATTGTTTTTGGGTTATTGTCAGATCACTGTATGTGCTCTGATTGCTGGCACACTGTGTCACTGGATTGCCTACATAACAGTGCAAGGAGCCAACCTAATGATTCTCAATAGAGGGAAAAAAGAAGTTCTGACATCATTTTTTTTTCTCAGCTCTGTGTTCAGTCTTTTTTTTCCCCTAGACATTTGAGTGTTTCAGGACACAGGTGTGGACATGGATATTCAGGGTCTGTGCTCTTCAATGGATAATCTCGTTATAAATGTACAAAAGATTCAAGATACTATTGATCAGAAATCTATATTAGAACCAAGAATTCCTATTCCTGATTTGTTTTTTGGTGATAGAACTAAGTTTCTTAATTTCAAAAATAATTGTAAGCTATTTCTGGCCTTGAAACCTCATTCTTCTGGTAATCCTATTCAACAGGTTTTGATTATTATTTCTTTTTTGCGCGGCGACCCTCAGGACTGGGCATTTTCTCTTGCGCCAGGAGACCCTGCATTGAGTAATGTCAATGCGTTTTTCCTGGCGCTCGGATTGCTTTACGATGAGCCTAATTCAGTGGATCAGGCTGAGAAAAATTTGCTGGCTTTGTGCCAGGGTCAGGATGATATAGAAGTATATTGTCAGAAATTTAGGAAGTGGTCAGTACTCACTCTGTGGAATGAATCTGCGCTGGCAGCTTTGTTCAGAAAGGGTCTCTCTGAGGCTCTTAAGGATGTCATGGTGGGTTTTCCTATGCCTGCTGGTTTGAATGAGTCTATGTCTTTGGCCATTCAGATCGGTCGACGCTTGCGTGAGCGTAAATCTGTGCACCATTTGACGGTATTGTCTAAGATTATACCTGAGCCTATGCAGTGCGATAGGACTATGACCAGAGTTGAACGGCAAGAACACAGACATCTGAATGGTCTGTGTTTCTACTGTGGTGATTCCACTCATGCTATTTCTGATTGTCCTAAGCGCACTAAGCGGTTCGATAGGTCTGCCGTCATTGGTACTGTACAATCCAAATTCCTTCTGTCCATTACCTTGATATGCTCTTTGTCATCGTATTCTGTCATGGCGTTTGTGGATTCAGGCGCTGCCCTGAATCTGATGGATTTGGATTATGCTAAACGTTGTGGGTTTTTCTTGGAGCCTTTGCGGTGTCCTATTCCGTTGAGAGGAATTGATGCTACACCTTTGGCCAAGAATAAACCTCAGTACTGGACCCAGCTGACCATGTGCATGGCTCCTGCACATCAGGAAGTTATTCGCTTTCTGGTGCTACATAATCTGTATGATGTGGTCGTGTTGGGGTTGCCATGGCTGCAAACCCATAATCCAGTATTGGATTGGAACTCTATGTCGGTATCCAGCTGGGGTTGTCAGGGGGTACATGGTGATGTTCCATTTTTGTCTATTTCGTCATCCACTCCTTCTGAGGTCCCAGAGTTCTTGTCTGATTATCAGGATGTATTTGAAGAGCCCAAGTCCGATGCCCTACCTCCGCATAGGGATTGTGATTGTGCTATCAATTTGATTCCTGTTAGTAAATTCCCTAAAGGTCGATTATTTAATTTATCCGTGCCTGAACACGCCGCTATGCGCAGTTATGTGAAGGAATCCCTGGAGAAGGGACATATTCGCCCATCGTCATCACCACTGGGAGCAGGGTTCTTTTTTGTAGCCAAGAAGGATGGTTCGCTGAGACCGTGTATTGATTACCGCCTTCTTAATAAGATCACTGTTAAATTTCAGTATCCCTTGCCATTGTTATCTGACTTGTTTGCTCGGATTAAGGGGGCTAGTTGGTTCACTAAGATAGATCTTCGTGGTGCGTATAATCTGGTGAGAATCAGGCAAGGAGATGAATGGAAAACTGCATTTAATACGCCCGAGGGTCATTTTGAGTATCTTGTGATGCCGTTCGAACTTGCCAATGCTCCATCTGTGTTTCAGTCTTTTATGCATGACATCTTCCGTGAGTATCTGGATAAATTCCTGATTGTTTACTTGGATGACATTTTGATCTTCTCAGATGATTGGGACTCTCATGTGAAGCAGGTCAGAATGGTTTTCCAGGTCCTGCGTGCTAATTCTTTGTTTGTGAAGGGATCAAAGTGTCTCTTCGGTGTGCAGAAAGTCTCATTTTTGGGGTTCATCTTTTCCCCTTCTACTATCGAGAAGGATCCGGTTAAGGTCCAAGCCATCCAGGATTGGACTCAGCCGACATCTCTGAAAAGTCTGCAAAAATTCCTGGGCATTGCTAATTTTTATCGTCGCTTCATCTGTAATTTTTCTAGCATTGCCAAACCATTGACCGATTTGACCAAGAAGGGTGCAGATTTGGTTAATTGGTCTTCTGCTGCTGTGGAAGCTTTTCAGGAGTTGAAGCATCGTTTTTGTTCTGCCCATGTGTTGTGTCAACCAGATGTTTCTCTTCCGTTCCAGGTCGAGGTTGATGCTTCTGAGATTGGAGCAGGGGCGGTTTTGTCACAGAGAGGTTCTGGTTGCTCAGTGTTGAAACCATGTGCTTTCTTTTCCAGGAAGTTTTCGGCTGCTGAGCGTAATTATGATGTGGGCAACCGAGAGTTGCTGGCCATGAAGTGGGCATTCGAGGAATGGCGTCATTGGCTTGAAGGAGCTAAGCATCGCGTGGTGGTATTGACTGATCATAAGAACCTTACTTATCTCGAGTCTGCCAAGCGCTTGAATCCTAGACAGGCCCGTTGGTCGTTATTTTTTGCCCGCTTCAATTTTGTGATTTCGTACCTTCCGGGCTCTAAAAATGTGAAGGCGGATGCTCTGTCTAGGAGTTTTGTGCCCGACTCTCCGGGTTCATCTGAGCCGGCGAGTATCCTCAAGGAAGGAGTCATTGTGTCTGCCATCTCCCCTGATTTGCGGCGAGTGTTGCAAAAATTTCAGGCGAATAAACCTGATCGTTGTCCGGCGGAGAAACTGTTCGTCCCTGATAGGTGGACTAGTAAAGTTATCTCTGAACTTCATTGTTCGGTGTTGGCTGGTCATCCTGGAATCTTTGGTACCAGAGAGTTAGTGGCTAGATCCTTTTGGTGGCCATCTCTGTCGCGGGATGTGCGTACTTTTGTGCAGTCCTGTGGGATTTATGCTCGGGCTAAGCCCTTCTGTTCTCGTGCCAGTGGGTTGCTTTTGCCCTTGCCAGTCCCGAAGAGGCCTTGGACACATATCTCTATGGATTTTATTTCAGATCTTCCCGTTTCTCAAAAGATGTCAGTCATTTGGGTGGTCTGTGATCGCTTCTCTAAGATGGTCCATTTGGTACCCTTGTGTTGTGAATTCTGTGGCTGAATTCACTCCTGTGGTCACAAGTGGTACTGCAGCTTCTGAGCTTCCTCCCTCAGGTGTTCTGGTGAGCTCGTTGGCTGCTTTGTTATTTAACTCCACCTGATTCTGTCTTCCTTGCTCCTTGTCAATGTTCCAGTGTTGGATCTGAGCTTCTGGATCTTTCCTGTGGCCTGCTGCTCTGCTTAGATAAGTGCTTCTTTGCTTTTGTTGCTACTTTTTCTGTCCAGCTTGTCTATTTGTTTTGCTGGAAGCTCTGAGACGCAAAGGGTGTACCGCCGTGCTGTTAGTTCGGCACGGTGGGTCTTTTTGCCCCCTTTGCATGGTTTTTTGCTTTAGGGTTTTTTGTAGACTGCAAAGTTCCCTTTGCTATCCTCGCTCTATCTAGAATATCGGGCCTCACTTTGCTGAATCTATTTCATCCCTACGTTTGTCTTTTCATCTTGCTAACAGTCATTATATGTGGGGGGCTGCCTTTTCCTTTGGGGTATTTCTCTGAGGCAAGTCAGGCTTGTTTTTCTATCTTCAGGCTAGTCGGCTCCTCAGGCTGTGCCGAGTTGCATAGGTAGTGTCAGGCGCAATCCACAGCTGCCTTTAGTTGTGTTTAGGATAGGTTCAGGTATTGCGGTCTACAGAGATTCCACGTCTCAGAGCTCGTTCTATTGTTTTTGGGTTATTGTCAGATCACTGTATGTGCTCTGATTGCTGGCACACTGTGTCACTGGATTGCCTACATAACAGTGCAAGGAGCCAACCTAATGATTCTCAATAGAGGGAAAAAAGAAGTTCTGACATCATTTTTTTTTCTCAGCTCTGTGTTCAGTCTTTTTTTTCCCCTAGACATTTGAGTGTTTCAGGACACAGGTGTGGACATGGATATTCAGGGTCTGTGCTCTTCAATGGATAATCTCGTTATAAATGTACAAAAGATTCAAGATACTATTGATCAGAAATCTATATTAGAACCAAGAATTCCTATTCCTGATTTGTTTTTTGGTGATAGAACTAAGTTTCTTAATTTCAAAAATAATTGTAAGCTATTTCTGGCCTTGAAACCTCATTCTTCTGGTAATCCTATTCAACAGGTTTTGATTATTATTTCTTTTTTGCGCGGCGACCCTCAGGACTGGGCATTTTCTCTTGCGCCAGGAGACCCTGCATTGAGTAATGTCAATGCGTTTTTCCTGGCGCTCGGATTGCTTTACGATGAGCCTAATTCAGTGGATCAGGCTGAGAAAAATTTGCTGGCTTTGTGCCAGGGTCAGGATGATATAGAAGTATATTGTCAGAAATTTAGGAAGTGGTCAGTACTCACTCTGTGGAATGAATCTGCGCTGGCAGCTTTGTTCAGAAAGGGTCTCTCTGAGGCTCTTAAGGATGTCATGGTGGGTTTTCCTATGCCTGCTGGTTTGAATGAGTCTATGTCTTTGGCCATTCAGATCGGTCGACGCTTGCGTGAGCGTAAATCTGTGCACCATTTGACGGTATTGTCTAAGATTAAACCTGAGCCTATGCAGTGCGATAGGACTATGACCAGAGTTGAACGGCAAGAACACAGACATCTGAATGGTCTGTGTTTCTACTGTGGTGATTCCACTCATGCTATTTCTGATTGTCCTAAGCGCACTAAGCGGTTCGATAGGTCTGCCGTCATTGGTACTGTACAATCCAAATTCCTTCTGTCCATTACCTTGATATGCTCTTTGTCATCGTATTCTGTCATGGCGTTTGTGGATTCAGGCGCTGCCCTGAATCTGATGGATTTGGATTATGCTAAACGTTGTGGGTTTTTCTTGGAGCCTTTGCGGTGTCCTATTCCGTTGAGAGGAATTGATGCTACACCTTTGGCCAAGAATAAACCTCAGTACTGGACCCAGCTGACCATGTGCATGGCTCCTGCACATCAGGAAGTTATTCGCTTTCTGGTGCTACATAATCTGCATGATGTGGTCGTGTTGGGGTTGCCATGGCTGCAAACCCATAATCCAGTATTGGATTGGAACTCTATGTCGGTATCCAGCTGGGGTTGTCAGGGGGTACATGGTGATGTTCCATTTTTGTCTATTTCGTCATCCACTCCTTCTGAGGTCCCAGAGTTCTTGTCTGATTATCAGGATGTATTTGAAGAGCCCAAGTCCGATGCCCTACCTCCGCATAGGGATTGTGATTGTGCTATCAATTTGATTCCTGTTAGTAAATTCCCTAAAGGTCGATTATTTAATTTATCCGTGCCTGAACACGCCGCTATGCGCAGTTATGTGAAGGAATCCCTGGAGAAGGGACATATTCGCCCATCGTCATCACCACTGGGAGCAGGGTTCTTTTTTGTAGCCAAGAAGGATGGTTCGCTGAGACCGTGTATTGATTACCGCCTTCTTAATAAGATCACTGTTAAATTTCAGTATCCCTTGCCATTGTTATCTGACTTGTTTGCTCGGATTAAGGGGGCTAGTTGGTTCACTAAGATAGATCTTCGTGGTGCGTATAATCTGGTGAGAATCAGGCAAGGAGATGAATGGAAAACTGCATTTAATACGCCCGAGGGTCATTTTGAGTATCTTGTGATGCCGTTCGAACTTGCCAATGCTCCATCTGTGTTTCAGTCTTTTATGCATGACATCTTCCGTGAGTATCTGGATAAATTCCTGATTGTTTACTTGGATGACATTTTGATCTTCTCAGATGATTGGGACTCTCATGTGAAGCAGGTCAGAATGGTTTTCCAGGTCCTGCGTGCTAATTCTTTGTTTGTGAAGGGATCAAAGTGTCTCTTCGGTGTGCAGAAAGTCTCATTTTTGGGGTTCATCTTTTCCCCTTCTACTATCGAGAAGGATCCGTTAAGGTCCAAGCCATCCAGGATTGGACTCAGCCGACATCTCTGAAAAGTCTGCAAAAATTCCTGGGCATTGCTAATTTTTATCGTCGCTTCATCTGTAATTTTTCTAGCATTGCCAAACCATTGACCGATTTGACCAAGAAGGGTGCAGATTTGGTTAATTGGTCTTCTGCTGCTGTGGAAGCTTTTCAGGAGTTGAAGCATCGTTTTTGTTCTGCCCCTGTGTTGTGTCAACCAGATGTTTCTCTTCCGTTCCAGGTCGAGGTTGATGCTTCTGAGATTGGAGCAGGGGCGGTTTTGTCACAGAGAGGTTCTGGTTGCTCAGTGTTGAAACCATGTGCTTTCTTTTCCAGGAAGTTTTCGGCTGCTGAGCGTAATTATGATGTGGGCAACCGAGAGTTGCTGGCCATGAAGTGGGCATTCGAGGAATGGCGTCATTGGCTTGAAGGAGCTAAGCATCGCGTGGTGGTATTGACTGATCATAAGAACCTTACTTATCTCGAGTCTGCCAAGCGCTTGAATCCTAGACAGGCCCGTTGGTCGTTATTTTTTGCCCGCTTCAATTTTGTGATTTCGTACCTTCCGGGCTCTAAAAATGTGAAGGCGGATGCTCTGTCTAGGAGTTTTGTGCCCGACTCTCCGGGTTCATCTGAGCCGGCGAGTATCCTCAAGGAAGGAGTCATTGTGTCTGCCATCTCCCCTGATTTGCGGCGAGTGTTGCAAAAATTTCAGGCGAATAAACCTGATCGTTGTCCGGCGGAGAAACTGTTCATCCCTGATAGGTGGACTAGTAAAGTTATCTCTGAACTTCATTGTTCGGTGTTGGCTGGTCATCCTGGAATCTTTGGTACCAGAGAGTTAGTGGCTAGATCCTTCTGGTGGCCATCTCTGTCACGGGATGTACGTACTTTTGTGCAGTCCTGTGGGATTTGTGCTAGGGCTAAGCCCTGCTGTTCACGTGCCAGTGGGTTGCTTTTGCCCTTGCCGGTCCCAAAGAGGCCTTGGACACATATTTCGATGGATTTCATTTCTGACCTTCCCGTTTCTCAAAAGATGTCAGTCATTTGGGTGGTCTGTGATCGCTTTTCTAAAATGGTCCATCTGGTGCCCTTGGTTAAATTGCCTTCCTCCTCTGATTTGGTGCCTTTGTTCTTCCAGCATGTGGTTCGTTTGCATGGCATTCCTGAGAATATTGTTTCTGACAGAGGTTCCCAGTTTGTTTCAAGGTTTTGGCGAGCCTTTTGTGGTAGGATGGGCATTGACCTATCTTTTTCCTCGGCTTTCCATCCTCAGACTAATGGCCAGACCGAACGAACCAATCAGACCTTGGAAACATATCTGAGATGTTTTGTTTCTGCAGACCAGGATGATTGGGTGTCCTTTCTGCCGTTGGCTGAGTTCGCCCTTAATAATCGGGCCAGCTCGGCTACCTTGGTCTCTCCATTTTTCTGCAATTCTGGGTTCCATCCTCGTTTCTCTTCAGGACAGGTTGAGTCTTCGGACTGTCCTGGTGTGGATTCTGTGGTGGACAGGTTGCAGCAGATCTGGACTCAGGTAGTGGACAATTTGACCTTGTCCCAGGAGAAGGCTCAACTTTTCGCTAATCGCAGACGCCGTGTGGGCCCCCGACTTCGTGTTGGGGATCTGGTTTGGTTATCTTCTCGTCATATTCCTATGAAGGTTTCCTCTCCTAAATTTAAACCTCGTTTTATTGGTCCGTATAGGATTTCTGAGATTCTCAATCCTGTGTCTTTTCGTCTGACCCTCCCAGACTCCTTTTCCATACATAATGTATTCCATAGGTCGTTGTTGCGGAGATACGTGGCACCTATGGTTCCATCTGTTGAGCCTCCTGCCTCGATTTTGGTGGAGGGGGAATTGGAGTATATTGTGGAGAAAATTTTGGATTCTCGTGTTTCTAGACGGAAACTCCAGTATCTGGTTAAATGGAAGGGTTATCCTCAGGAAGATAATTCCTGGGTTTTTTGCCTCTGATGTCCATGCTCCAGATCTTGTTCGTGCCTTTCATGTGGCTCATCCTGGTCGGCCCGGGGGCTCTGGTGAGGGTTCGGTGACCCCTCCTCAAGGGGGAGGTAACGTTGTGAATTCTGTGGCTGAATTCACTCCTGTGGTCACAAGTGGTACTGCAGCTTCTGAGCTTCCTCCCTCAGGTGTTCTGGTGAGCTCGTTGGCTGCTTTGTTATTTAACTCCACCTGATTCTGTCTTCCTTGCTCCTTGTCAATGTTCCAGTGTTGGATCTGAGCTTCTGGATCTTTCCTGTGGCCTGCTGCTCTGCTTAGATAAGTGCTTCTTTGCTTTTGTTGCTACTTTTTCTGTCCAGCTTGTCTATTCGTTTTGCTGGAAGCTCTGAGACGCAAAGGGTGTACCGCCGTGCCGTTAGTTCGGCACGGTGGGTCTTTTTGCCCCCTTTGCGTGGTTTTTTGCTTTAGGGTTTTTTGTAGACTGCAAAGTTCCCTTTGTTATCCTCGCTCTATCTAGAATATCGGGCCTCACTTTGCTGAATCTATTTCATCCCTACGTTTGTCTTTTCATCTTGCTAACAGTCATTATATGTGGGGGGCTGCCTTTTCCTTTGGGGTATTTCTCTGAGGCAAGTCAGGCTTGTTTTTCTATCTTCAGGCTAGTCGGCTCCTCAGGCTGTGCCGAGTTGCATAGGTAGTGTCAGGCGCAATCCACAGCTGCCTTTAGTTGTGTTTAGGATAGGTTCAGGTATTGCGGTCTACAGAGATTCCACGTCTCAGAGCTCGTTCTATTGTTTTTGGGTTATTGTCAGATCACTGTATGTGCTCTGATTGCTGGCACACTGTGTCACTGGATTGCCTACATAACACCCTTGTCTAAATTGCCTTCCTCCTCTGATTTGGTGCCATTGTTCTTCCAGCATGTGGTTCGTTTACATGGCATTCCAGAGAATATCGTTTCTGACAGATGTTCCCAGTTTGTTTCGAGGTTTTGGCAAGCTTTTTGTGGTAGGATGGGCATTGACTTATCTTTCTCCTCGGCTTTCCATCCTCAGACTAATTGCCAGACCGAACGAACCAATCAGACCTTGGAAACATATCTGAGATGTTTTGTTTCTGCTGATCAGGATGACTGGGTGTCCTTTTTGCCTTTGGCTGAGTTCGCCCTTAATAATCAGGCTAGCTCGGCTACCTTGGTTTCGCCATTTTTCTGCAACTCTGGGTTCCATCCTCGTTTCTCGTCAGGACAGGTTGAGTCTTCGGACTGTCCTGGTGTGGATACTGTGGTGGACAGGTTGCAGCAGATTTGGACTCAGGTAGTGGACAATTTGACCTTGTCCCAGGAGAAGGCTCAACGTTTTTCTAATCGCAGACGCTGTGTGGGTCCCCGACTTCGTGTTGGGGATCTGGTTTGGTTGTCTTCTCGTCATATTCCTATGAAGGTTTCCTCTCCTAAGTTTAAACCTCGTTTCATTGGTCTGTATAGGATTTCTGAGGTTCTTAATCCTGTGTCTTTTCGTCTGACCCTTCCAGATTCTTTTTCCATACATAACGTATTCCATAGGTCATTGTTGCGGAGATACGTGGCACCTATGGTTCCTTCTGTTGACCCTCCTGCCCCGGTTTTGGTGGAGGGGGAGTTGGAGTATATTGTGGAGAAGATTTTGGATTCTCGTGTTTCAAGACGGAAACTCCAGTATCTGGTTAAGTGGAAGGGTTATGCTCAGGAAGATAATTCCTGGGTCTTTGCCTCTGATGTCCATGCTCCCGATCTTGTTCGTGCCTTTCATGTGGCTCATCCTGGTCGGCCTGGGGGCTCTGGTGAGGGTTCGGTGACCCCTCCTCAAGGGGGGGGTACTGTTGTGAATTCTGTGGCAGAGCTCCCTCCTGTGGTCACAAGTGGTACTTCGGCTGATTCTCTCTGTAAGCTTCCGTTGGTGGAGGGAAGTGGTACTGCGGCTTCTGAGTTTCCTGCCTCAGGTGACCTGGTGAGGTCGTTAGGTGCTGCTCTACTTAACTCCACCTAGTGCTTTGATCCTGGCTTCCTGTCAATGTTCCAGTATTGGACTTGTTTTCCTCCTGGATCGTTCCTGTGGCCTGCTGCTCTGCATAGCTAAGTTTTCCTTTGCTATTTTGTTTGCTTTTCTTCTGTCCAGCTGATCTATTTGTTTGCTGGAAGCTCTAGGACGCAGAGGGTGTACCTCCGTGCCGTTAGTTCGGTACGGAGGGTCTTTTTGCCCCCTTTGCGTGGTTTTTAGGGTTTTGTGTTGACCACAAAGTTACCTTTCCTATCCTCGTTCTGTTCAGAAAGTCGGGCCTCACTTTGCTAAATCTATTTCATCTCTACGTTTGTCTTTTCATCTTACTCACAGTCATTATATGTGGGGGGCTGCCTTTTCCTTTGGGGTATTTCTCTGAGGCAAGGTAGGCTTATTTTCTATCTTCAGGCTAGCTAGTTTCTCAGGCTGTGCCGAGTTGCATAGGTAGCGTTAGGCGCAATCCACGGCTGCCTCTAGTGTTGTTGGATAGGATTAGGGATTGCGGTCAACAGAGTTCCCACGTCTCAGAGCTCGTTCTATGTTTTTGGATTATTGTCAGATCACTGTATGTTCTCTGACCTCTATGTTCACTGTGGTACTGAATTGCCTAATCATAACAGTGTGGTCAGTGGAGGCCTAGTGGAAGGAGTGACCGCAAACAGGCATCGAAGGCCTAACATAATAACAGATGGCTGTAGGCAATTTTAAATTGGTTCCAGGGGAACACTGGCAGCAGTGGCCTGGTCAGTGTAGTAGTAGTAGAAAGAACGGACCGCAGACAGGCTTCGAAGGCCTAACATAAAAAAATTGGGCTGGCTGTAGGCAATTTTAAATTGGTTCCAGGGGTATACGGGCAGCAGTGGTGTGGTCAGTGGAGGCCTAGTGGAAGGAGTGACCGCAGACAGGCATCGAAGGCCTAACATAATAACACATGGCTGTAGGCAATTTTAAATTGGTTCCAGGGGAACACGGGCAGCAGTGGCCTGGTCAGTGTAGTAGTAGTAGAAAGAACGGACCGCAGACAGGCTTCGAAGGCCTAACATAATAAAATTGGGCTGGCTGTAGGCAATTTTAAATTGGTTCCAGGGGTACACGGGCAGCAGTGGTGTGGTCAGTGGAGGCCTAGTGGAAGGAGTGACCGCAGACAGGCATCGAAGGCCTAACATAATAACAGATGGCTGTAGGCAATTTTAAATTGGTTCCAGGGGTACACGGGCAGCAGTGGTGTGGTCAGTGGAGGCCTAGTGGAAGGAGTGACCGCAGACAGGCATCGAAGGCCTAACATAATAACAGATGGCTGTAGGCAATTTTAAATTGGTTCCAGGGGTACACGGGCAGCAGTGGTGTGGTCAGTGGAGGCCTAGTGGAAGGAGGGACCGCAGACAGGCTTCGAAGGCCTAACATAAAAAAATAGGGCTGTTGGCAATTTAAAATTGGTTCCAGTGGTACAAGGGCAGCAGTACAATGGTCAGTGGAGGCCTAGTGGAAGGAGGAACCGCAGACAGGCTTCGAAGGCCTAACATAAAAAAATAGGGCTTATGGCAATTTAAAATTGGTTCCAGTGGTACAAGGACAGCAGTACAATGGTCAGTGGAGGCCTAGTGGAAGGAGGGACCGCAGACAGGCTTCGAAGGCCTAACATAAAAAAATAGGGCTGTTGGCAATTTAAAATTGGTTCCAGGGGTACACGGGCAGCAGTACAATGGTCAGTGGAGGCCTAGTGGAAGGAGGAACCGCAGACAGGCTTCGAAGGCCTAACATAACAAAAA
The DNA here is from genome assembly GCF_032444005.1 of Ranitomeya imitator. Taxonomy (NCBI): domain Eukaryota; kingdom Metazoa; phylum Chordata; class Amphibia; order Anura; family Dendrobatidae; genus Ranitomeya; species Ranitomeya imitator. The sequence goes on from NC_091282.1 coordinate 392,604,809, forward strand.
TGTCAATACAATGGTATTGTCAGTGCCAGGCATTGAAGGATGTCAGCACATAGACTAAACATTGGTGGAGCTGTGAGAGATAATTTTGCAAGTGGTAGAGCACTGTTTGAGCTGGGGGGGGGAACTGTCTTGTGGCCGGCGGTACAGGCCCAGGGCCCCTCATATTACAACGGTGTGTCTGACGTTGGGTGCGCACCACCACCGCCAGAGACACTTTATTGTACTATGAGGGACCCAGTGGCAGTGCCGTCGACCAAAAGCGGGCACACCCACCTCTTCAGACAAACAGCACTCTCACGGGTGCTGGCGCCAAGTGGCGATACCACGGCCCCGTGTGGGGAGTTTGGCCATGTAAACATGTCGTATGCTGGACAATCAGGTGCAGAAAATTACGAGATTGGAAAAGTCATTCAGAATAGTCCACAGGCAAGACCTTTTCATAGGAAAGCTAGGTGTCAGCCGAGCAAGGTGGGGCAAAAGATTTCGAAATCCAGTTGTGGTTCATTTTAATGAAGGTTAGATCATCTACATTTTGGGTAGCCAGACGAGTCCTTTTTTCTGTTAGTATTGAACCTGCAGCACTGAATACTCTTTCTGATAGGACACTAGCTGCCGGGCAAGCAAGCTCCTGCAATGCATATTCTGCCAATTCTGGCCAGGTGTCTAATTTGGATGCCCAGTAATCAAATGGGAATGACGGTTGAGGGAGAACGTCGATAAGGGATGAAAAATAGTTTGTAACCATACTGGACAAATGTTGTCTCCTGTCACTTTGAATTGATGCTGCAGTACCTGTCCTGTCTGCGGTCATAGCAAAATCACTCCACAACCTGGTCAGAAAACCCCTCTGGCCAACGCCACTTCTGATTTCTGCCCCTCTAATACCTCTGGTCTGCTGGCCCCTGCAGCTCGTGTGAGAACGATCACGGGCGCTGTGTGCAGGGAATGCCAGAAGCAAACGGTCAACAAGAGTTGATTGTTTGGTTGCTAATATTATTTCCAAGTTGTCATGTGGCATTATATTTTGCAATTTGCCTTTATAGCGAGGATCAAGGAGGCAGGCCAACCAGTAATCGTCATCGTTCATCATTTTAGTAATGCGTGTGTCCCTTTTGAGGATACGTAAGGCATAATCCGCCATGTGGGCCAAAGTTCCAGTTCTCAAATCTGCGGTTGTGCTTGGTTGAGGGGCAGTTTCAGGCAAATCCACGTCACTTGTGTCCCTCCAAAAACCAGAACCCGGCCTTGCCGCACCAACAATTTCCAGTGGCCCCGGAAAAGCTTCCTCATTAAAAATATAATCATCCCCATCATCCTCCTCGTCCTCCTCCTCCTCTTCGCCCGCTACCTCGTCCTGTACACTGCCCTGGCCAGACAATGGCTGACTGTCATCAAGGCTTTCCTCTTCCTCAGCTGCAGACGCCTGATCCTTTATGTGCGTCAAACTTTGCATCAGCAGACGCATTAGGGGGATGCTCATGCTTATTATGGCGTTGTCTGCACTAACCAGCCGTGTGCATTCCTCAAAACACTGAAGGACTTGACACATGTCTTGAATCTTCGACCACTGCACACCTGACAACTCCATGTCTGCCATCCTACTGCCTGCCCGTGTATGTGTATCCTCCCACAAAAACATAACATCCCGCCTCTGTTCGCACAGTCTCTGAAGCATGTGCAGTGTTTAGTTCCACCTTGTTGCAACGTCTATGATTAGGCAATGCTGGGGAAGTTTCAAAGAACGCTGATAGGTCTGCATACGGCTGGAGTGTACGGGCGAACGGCGGATATGTGAGCAAAGTCCACGCACTTTGAGGAGCAGGTCGGATAACCCCGGATAACTTTTCAGGAAGCACTGCACCACCAGGTTTAAGGTGTGAGCCAGGCAAGGAATGTGTTTCAGTTGGGAAAGGGAGATGGCAGCCATGAAATTCCTTCCGTTATCACTCACTACCTTGCCTGCCTCAAGATCTACAGTGCCCAGCCACGACTGCGTTTCTTTCTGCAAGAACTCGGACAGAACTTCCGCGGTGTGTCTGTTGTCACCCAAACACTTCATAGCCAATACAGCCTGCTGACGTTTGCCAGTAGCTGCCCCATAATGGGAGACCTGGTGTGCAACAGTGGCAGCTGCGGATGGAGTGGTTGTGTGACTGCGGTCTGTGGACGAGCTCTCGATTCTGCAGGAGGACGAGGAGGAGGAGGAGGGGGTGCGAACGGCTACAGCCAACTGTTTCCTAGATCGTGGGCTAGGCAGAACTGTCCCAAACTTGCTGTCCCCTGTGGACCCTCCATCCACAACATTCACCCAGTGTGCCGTGATGGACACGTAACGTCCCTGGCCATGCCTACTGGTCCATGCATCTGTTGTCAGGTGCACCTTTGTGCTCACAGATTGCCTGAGTGCATGGACGATGCGCTCTTTAACCCCTTCATGACCCAGCCTATTTTGACCTTAAAGACCTTGCCGTTTTTTGCAATTCTGACCAGTGTCCCTTTATGAGGTAATAACTCAGGAACGCTTCAACGGATCCTAGCGGTTCTGAGATTGTTTTTTTCGTGACATATTGGGCTTCATGATAGTGGTAAATTTAGGTCAATAAATTCTGCGTTTATTTGTGATAAAAACGGAAATTTGGCGAAAATTTTGAAAATTTCGCAATTTTCACATTTTGAATTTTTATTCTGTTAAACCAGAGAGATATGTGACACAAAATAGTTAATAAATAACATTTCCCACATGTTTACTTTACATCAGCACAATTTTGGAAACAAAATTTTTTTTTGTTAGGAAGTTATAAGGGTTAAAATTTGACCAGCGATTTCTCATTATTACAACAAAATTTACAAAACCATTTTTTTTAGGGACCACCTCACATTTGAAGTCAGTTTGAGGGGTCTATATGGCTGAAAATACCCAAAAGTGACACCATTCTAAAAACTGCACCCCTCAAGGTACTCAAAACCACATTCAAGAAGTTTATTAACCCTTCAGGTGCTTCACAGCAGCAGAAGCAACATGGAAGGAAAAAATGAACATTTAACTTTTTAGTCACAAAAATTATCTTTTAGCAACAATTTTTTTATTTTCCCAATGGTAAAAGGAGAAACTGAACCACGAAAGTTGTTGTCCAATTTGTCCTGAGTACGCTGATACCTTATATGTGGGGGTAAACCACTGTTTGGGCCCACGGCAGGGCTTGGAAGGGAAGGAGCGCCATTTGACTTTTTGAATCAAAAATTGGCTCCACTCTTTAGCGGACACCATGTCACGTTTGGAGAGCCCCCGTGTGCCTAAAAATTGGAGCTCCCCCACAAGTGACCCCATTTTGGAAACTAGACGCCCCAAGGAACTTATCTAGATGCATAGTGAGCACTTTGAACCCCCAGGTGCTTCACAAATTGATCCGTAAAAATGAAAAAGTACTTTTTTTTCACAAAAAATTCTTTAGCCTCAATTTTTTCATTTTCACATGGGCAACAGGATAAAATGGATCCTAAAATGTGTTGGGCAATTTCTCCTGAGTACACCAATACCTCACATGTGGGGGTAAACCACTGTTTGGGCACATGGTAAGGCTCGGAAGGGAAGGAGCGCCATTTGACTTTTTGAATGAAAAATAATTTCCATCGTTAGCGACACCATGTCGCGTTTGGATAGCTCCTGTGTGCCTAAACATTGGTGCTCCCCCACAAGTGACCCCATTTTGGAAACTAGACCCCCCAAGGAACTTATTTAGATGCCTAGTGAGCACTTTAAACCCCCAGGTGCTTCACAAATTGATCTGTAAAAATGAAAAAGTACTTTTTTTTCACAAAAAAATTCTTTTCGCCTCAATTTTTTCATTTTCACATGGGCAGTAGGATAAAATGGATCATAAAATTTGTTGGGCAATTTCTCCCGAGTACGTCGATACCTCATATGTGGGGGTAAACCACTGTTTGGGCACTCGGCAGGGCTCGGAAGGGAAGGCGCGCCATTTGACTTTTTGAATGGAAAATTAGCTCCAATTGTTAGCGGACACCATGTCGCGTTTGGAGAGCCCCTGTGTGCCTAAACATTGGAGCTCCCCCACAAGTGACCCCATTTTGGAAACTAGACCCCCCAAGGAACTTATCTAGATGCATATTGAGCACTTTAAACCCCCAGGTGCTTCACAGAAGTTTATAACGCAGAGCCATGAAAATAAAAAATAATTTTTCTTTCCTCAAAAATGATTTTTTAGCCTGGAATTTCCTATTTTGCCAAGGATAATAGGAGAAATTGGACCCCAAATATTGTTGTCCAGTTTGTCCTGAGTACGCTGATACCCCATATGTGGGGGTAAACCACTGTTTGGGCGCACGGCAGGGCTTGGAAGGGATGGCACGCCATTTGGCTTTTTAAATGGAAAATTAGCTCCAATCATTAGCGGACACCGTGTCACGTTTGGAGAGCCCCTGTGTGCCTAAGCATTGGAGATCCCCCAGAAATGACCCCATTTTGGAAACTAGACCCCCAAAGGAACTAATCTAGATGTGTGGTGAGGACTTTGAACCCCCAAGTGCTTCACAGAAGTTTATAACGCAGAGCCATGAAAATAAAAAAAAAAAAATATTTTCTCAAAAATGATCTTTTAGCCTGCAATTTTTTATTTTCCCAAGGGTAACAGGAGAAATTTGACCGCAAAAGTTGTTGTCCAGTTTCTCCTGAGTACGCTGATACCCCATATGTGGGGGTAAATCACTGTTTGGGCACATGCCGGGGCTCGGAAGTGAAGTAGTGACGTTTTGAAATGCAGACTTTGATGGAATGCTCTGTGGGCGTCACGTTGCGTTTGCAGAGCCCTTGATGTGGCTTAACAGTAGAAACCCCCCACAAGTGACCCCATTTTGGAAACTAGACCCCCAAAGGAACTTATCTAGATGTGTGGTGAGCACTTTGAACCCCCAAGTGCTTCATAGAAGTTTATAATGCAGAGCCGTGAAAATAATAAATACGTTTTCTTTCCTCAAAAATAATTATTTAGCCCAGAATTTTTTATTTTCCCAAGGGTTACAGAAGAAATTGGACCCCAAAAGTTGTTGTCCAGTTTCTCCTGAGTACGCTGATACCCCATATGTGGGGGTAAACCACTGTTTAGGCACATGCCGAGGCTCGGAAGTGAAGTAGTGACGTTTTGAAATGCAGACTTTGATGGAATGCTCTGTGGGCGTCACGTTGCGTTTGCAGAGCCCCTGATGTGGCTTAACAGTAGAAACCCCCCACAAGTGACCCCATTTTGGAAACTAGACCCCGAAAGGAACTTATCTAGATGTGTGGTGAGCACTTTGAACCCCCAAGCGCTTCATAGAAATTTATAATGCAGAGCCGTGAAAATAATAAATACGTTTTCTTTCCTCAAAAATAATTATTTAGCCCAGAATTTTTTAATTTTCCCAAGGGTAAAAGGAGAAATTTGACCCCAATATTTGTTGTCCAGTTTCTCCTGAGTACGCTGATACCCCATGAGTGGGGGTAAACCACTGTTTGGGCACACGTCGGGGCTCAGAAGGGAAGTAGTGACTTTTGAAATGCAGACTTTGATGGAATGGTCTGCGGGTGTCACGTTGCGTTTGCAGAGCCCCTGGTGTGCCTAAACAGTAGAAACCCCCACAAGTGACCCCATTTTAGAAACTAGACCCCCCAAGGAACTTGTCTAGATATGTGGTGAGCACTTTGAACCCCCAAGTGCTTCACAGACGTTTACAACGCAGAGCCGTGAAAATAAAAAATCATTTTTCTTTCCTCAAAAATTATGTTTTAGCAAGCATTTTTTTAGATTCACAAGGGTAACAGGAGAAATTGGACCCCAGTAATTGTTGCGCAGTTTGTCCTGAGTATGCTGGTACCCCATACGTGGGGGTAAACCACTGTTTGGGCACACGTCAGGGCTCGGAAGTGAGGGAGCACCATTTGACTTTTTGAATACGAGATTGGCTGGAATCAATGGTGGCGCCATGTTGCGCTTGGAGACCCCTGATGTGCCTAAACAGTGGTAACCCCTCAATTCTAACTCCAACACTAACCCCAACACACCCCTAACCCTAATCCCAACTGTAGCCATAACCCTAATCACAACCCTAACCACAACCCTAATTCCAACCCTAACCCTAAGGCTATGTGCCCACGTTGCGGATTCGTGTGAGATATTTCCGCACCATTTTTGAAAAATCCGCGGGTAAAAGGCACTGCGTTTTGCCTGCGGATTTTCCGCGGATTTTCAGTGTTTTTTGTGCGGATTTCACCTGCGGATTCCTATTGAGGAACAGGTGTAAAACGCTGCGGAATCCGCACAAAGAATTGACATGCTGCGGAAAATACAACGCAGCGTTTCCGCGCGGTATTTTCCGCACCATGGGCACAGCGGATTTGGTTTTTCATATGTTTACGTGGTACTGTAAACCTGATGGAACACTGCTGCGAATCCGCAGCGGCCAATCCGCAGCCAAATCCGCACAGTGTGCACATAGCCTAATTCTAAAGGTATGTGCACACGCTGCGGAAAACGCTGCGGATCCGCAGCAGTTTCCCATGAGTTTACAGTTCAATGTAAACCTACGGGAAACAAAAATCGCTGTACACATGCTGCGGAAAAACTGCACGGAAACGCAGCGGTTTACATTCCGCAGCATGTCACTTCTTTGTGCGGATTCCGCAGCGGTTTTACAACTGCTCCAATAGAAAATCGCAGTTGTAAAACCGCAGTGAAATGCGCAGAAAAAAACGCGGTAAATCCGCCATAAATCAGCAGCGGTTTAGCACTGCGGATTTATCAAATCCGCAGCGGAAAAATCCGCAGAGGACCAGAATACGTGTGCACATACCGAAACCCTAACCCTACCCCTAGCCCTAACCCTACCCCTAGCCCTAACCCTAGCCCTAACCCTACCCCTAACCCTACCCCTACCCCTAACCCTACCCCTAACCCTACCCCTAACCCTAACCCTACCCCTAACCCTAACCCTAACCCTAACCCTATTCTAACATTAGTGGAAAAAAAAAATTTCTTTATTTTTTTATTGTCCCTACCTATGGGGGTGACAAAGGGGGGGGTCATTTATTATTATTTTTATTTTGATCACTGGGATATAATCTATCTCAGTGATCAAAATGCACTTTGGAACGAATCTGCCGGCCGGCAGATTCGGCGGGCGCACTGCGCATGCGCCCGCCATTTTGGAAGATGGCGGCGCCCAGGGAGAAGACAGACGGGACCCCGGCTGGATCGGTAAGTATGATGGGGTGGGGGGGGACCACGGGGGGGATCGGAGCACGGGGGGGGAATCGGAGCGCGGGAGGAGTGGAACGGAGCACGGGGGGCGTGGAACGGAGCACGGAGGGGCTGGAATGGAGCACGGGGGGGTGGAACGGAGCACCGGGGGGGTGGATCGGAGTGCAGGGGGGGTGATTGGAGCACGGGGGGGGTGATTGGAGCACGGGGGGAGCGGACAAGAGCACGGGGGGGAGCAGAGCACTGGACGGAGGGGAGCCGGAGCAGTGCACCGGCCAGATCGGGGGGCTGGGGGGGCGATCGGTGGCGTGGGGTGGGGGCACATTAGTATTTCCAGCCATGGCCGATGATATTTCAGCATCGGCCATGGCTGGATTGTAATATTTCACCAGTTATAATAGGTGAAATATTACAAATCGCTCTGATTGGCAGTTTCACTTTCAACAGCCAATCAGAGCGATCGTAGCCACGGGGGGGTGAAGCCACCCCCCTGGGCTACCACTCCCCCTGACCCTGCAGATCGGGTGAAATGGGAGTTAACCCTTTCACCCGATCTGCAGGGACGCGATCTTTCCATGACGCCACATAGGCGTCATGGGTCGGATTGGCACCGACTTTCATGACGCCTACGTGGCGTCAAAGGTCGGGAAGGGGTTAACATGCTGGTGGAGGGCTGGGATGGCTTTTCTGGAAAAAAAGTGTCGACTGGGTAGCTCGTAGCGTGGTACAGCGTAGTCCATCAGGGCTTTGAAAGCTTTGCTTTCAACTAACCGGTAGGGCATCATCTCTAGCGAGATAAGTCTAGCTATGTGGGCGTTCAAACCCTGTGTACGCGGATGCGAGGCTAAGTACTTCCTTTTTCTAACCATAGTCTCATGTAGGGTGAGCTGGACTGGAGAGCTGGAGATCGTGGAACTAGCGGGGGTGCCGGTGGACATGGCAGACTGAGAGACGGTGGGAGATGGTATTGTTGCCGCCGGTGCCCTAGATGCAGTGTTTCCTACTACGAAACTGGTGATTCCCTGACCCTGACTGCTTTGGCCTGGCAAAGAAACCTGCACAGATACTGCAGGTGGTGCGGAAAATGGTGGCCCTACACTGCCGGAAGGGATGTTGCGTTGATGACTAGCTTCATTGGCCGAGGGTGCTACAACCTTAAGGGACGTTTGGTAGTTAGTCCAAGCTTGCAAATGCATGGTGGTTAAATGTCTATGCATGCAACTTGTATTGAGACTTTTCAGATTCTGCCCTCTGCTTAAGGTAGTTGAACATTTTTGACAGATGACTTTGCGCTGATCAATTGGATGTTGTTTAAAAAAATGCCAGACTGCACTCTTTCTAGCATCGGATACCTTTTTAGGCATTGCAGACTGAGCTTTAACTGGATGGCCACGCTGTCCTCCAACAGGTTTTGGCTTTGCCACGCGTTTTGGGCAAGATACGGGCCCGGCAGATGGAACCTGTTGCGATGTTGATGCCTGCTGTGGCCCCTCCTCCTCCGCTTCAGAACTGCTGCCGCCTGCACCCTGTTCCCCCAATGGCTGCCAATCGGGGTCAAGAACTGGGTCATCTATTACCTCTTCTTGTAGCTCGTGTGCAACTTCGTCTGTGTCACCGTGTCGGTCGGTGGTATAGCGTTCGTGATGGGGCAACATAGTCTCATCAGGGTCTGATTCTTGCCCTGCGAGGGCAATGTTGTGGTCTGAGTCAAAGGACCAGCATAGTAGTCTGGCTGTGGCTGTGCATCAGTGCACTCCATGTCAGATTCAACTTGTAATGGGCATGGACTGTTAACTGCTTCACTTTCTAAGCCAGGGACGGTATGTGTAAAGAGCTCCATGGAGTAACCCGTTGTGTCGCCTACTGCATTCTTCTCTGTTGTTGTTTTTGCTGAAGAGGACAAGGTAGCGACTTGTCCCTGACCGTGAACATCCACTAACGACGCGCTGCTTTTACATTTACCAGTTTCACGAGAGGAGGCAAAAGAGCTAGAGGCTGAGTCAGCAAGATAAGCCAAAACTTGCTCTTGCTGCTCCGGCTTTAAAAGCGGTTTTCCCAGAAAAGGGAGCGTTCAAGGCCTTGTGTAGCCAGACGACGAACCTGGCTCCACAGCTCCAGACTTAGGTGCAATATTTTTTTTCCCACGACCACCTGATGCTCCACCACTACCACTACCCTCTTTACCAGCTGACAATGAACGCCCCCGGCCACAACCTCTTCCACCAGACTTCCTCATTGTTTTAAAAACGTAACCAAACTAACGGTATTTGTTGCTGTCACACAACTTACACGGTGAGCTATAACTTCAGTATGATTTAGCTACCCCTTTACAGGTGGGTGAGACCACAACGAAAATCAGGCACAATGTTACACACTCTGTTTTTGGTGGCACCAAATGAGAGAGATGCCACACACGCAGGACTGTGTTGTGAATTCTGTGGCAGAGCTCCCTCCTGTGGTCACAAGTGGTACTTCAGCTGATTCTCTCTGTGAGCTTCTGTTGGTGGAGGGAAGTGGTACTGCGGCTTCTGAGTTTCCTCCCTCAGGTGATCTGGTGAGGTTGTTAGGTACTTCTCTACTTAACTCCACCTAATGCTTTGATCCTGGCTTCCTGTCAATGTTCCAGTGTTGGACTTGCTTTTCCCTGGATCATTCCTGTGGCCTGCTGCTCTGCATAGCTAAGTTCTTCTTTGCTATTTGTTTGCTATTTTTTCTGTCCAGCTTGTCTAATTTGTTGCTGGAAGCTCTGGGACGCAAAGGGTGTACCTCCGTGCCGTTAGTTCGGTACGGAGGGTCTTTTTGCCCCCTTTGCGTGGTTTTCTTTAGGGTTTTGTGTAGACCGCAAAGTTACCTTTTCTATCCTCGCTCTGTTAAAAAAATTGGGCCTCACTTTGCTGAATCTATTTCATCTCTACGTTTGTCTTTTCATCTTAACTCACAGTCATTATATGTGGGGGGCTGCCTTTTCCTTTGGGGTATTTCTCTGAGGCAAGGTAGGCTTATTTTCTATCTTCAGGCTAGTTAGTTTCTCAGGCTGTGCCGAGTTGCATAGGCAGAGTTAGGCGCAATCCACGGCTGCTTCTAGTGTTGTTTGGAGAGGATTAGGGATTGCGGTCTGCAGAGTTCCCACGTCTCAGAGCTCGTTCTATGATTTTGGGTTATTATCAGATCACTGTATGTGCTCTGACCGCTATGTCCATTGTGGTACTGAATTGCCTTTCATAACAGTACAGGAAGCCAAAAGTACTAATGATTCTCAATAGAGAGAAAAAAGAAGTTCTGAGACCATTTTTTTTTCTTTGCACTGTGTTTTGCCTTTTTTTTCCCCTAGACATTTGGGTGGTTCAGTACACAGGTGTAGCGATGGACATTAGAAGTCTGTCTTCATTTGTGGATCAGCTCTCGGCAAGAGTACAAAAGATTCAAGACACTATTGATCAGAAATCTATGTTAGAACCAAGAATTCCTATTCCTGATTTGTTTTTTGGAGATAGAACTAAGTTTCTGAGTTTCAAAAATAATTGTAAATTATTTCTGGCCTTGAAACCTCACTCCTCTGGTGATCCAGTTCAACAGGTTTTGATTGTTATTTCTTTTTTGCGCGGCGACCCTCAGGACTGGGCATTTTCTCTTGCGCCAGGAGATCCTGCATTGAGTAATATCGATGCTTTTTTCCTGGCGCTCGGATTGCTGTACGATGAACCTAATTCAGTGGATCAGGCAGAGAAAAATTTGCTGGCTCTTTGTCAGGGTCAGGATGAGATAGAGGTATATTGTCAGAAATTTAGAAAGTGGTCCGTGCTCACTCAATGGAATGAATCTGCGCTGGCAGCTATCTTCAAAAAGGGTCTCTCTGAAGCCCTTAAGGATGTCATGGTGGGATTTCCTATGCCTGCTGGTTTGAATGAGTCTATGTCTTTGGCCATTCAGATCGGTCGACGCTTGCGTGAGCGTAAATCTGTGCACCATTTGGCGGTATTACCTGAGCTTAGACCTGAGCCTATGCAGTGCGATAGGACTTTGACCAGAGTTGAACGACAAGAACACAGACGTCTGAATGGGCTGTGTTTCTACTGTGGTGATTCCACTCATGCTATCTCTGATTGTCCTAAGCGCACTAAGCGGTTCGCTAGGTCTGCCACCATTGGTACGGTACAGTCAAAATTTCTTCTGTCCGTTGCCTTGATCTGTTCTTTGTCATCGTATTCTGTCATGGCATTTGTGGATTCAGGCGCTGCCCTGAATTTGATGGACTTGGAGTTTGCTAAGCGTTGTGGGTTTCTCTTAGAGCCCTTGCAGTGTCCTATTCCATTGAGAGGAATTGATGCCACACCTTTGGCCAAGAATAGCCTCAATACTGGACCCAGCTGACCATGTGCATGGCTCCTGCACATCAGGAGGTTATTCGCTTTCTGGTGTTGCATAATCTGCATGATGTGGTCGTGTTGGGGTTGCCATGGCTACAAGCCCATAATCCAGTATTAGATTGGAAATCCATGTCGGTGTCCAGCTGGGGTTGTCAGGGGGTACATGGTGATGTTCCATTTCTGTCAATTTCATCATCCACCCTTTCTGAGGTTCCAGAGTTCTTGTCTGATTACCGGGATGTATTTGATGAGCCCAAGTCCGATGCCCTACCTCCGCATAGGGATTGTGATTGTGCTATCAATTTGATTCCTGGTAGTAAATTCCCAAAAGGTCGACTGTTTAATTTATCCGTGCCTGAGCACGCCGCTATGCGCAGTTATGTGAAGGAATCCCTGGAGAAGGGGCATATTCGCCCATCATCATCACCATTAGGAGCAGGGTTCTTTTTTGTAGCCAAGAAGGATGGTTCGCTGAGACCTTGTATAGATTACCGCCTTCTAAATAAGATCACGGTTAAATTTCAGTACCCCTTGCCATTGTTATCTGATTTGTTTGCTCGGATTAAGGGGGCTAGTTGGTTCACCAAGATAGATCTTCGTGGTGCGTATAATCTGGTGCGAATCAGACGAGGAGATGAATGGAAAACTGCATTTAATACGCCCGAGGGTCATTTTGAGTATCTAGTGATGCCATTCGGACTTGCCAATGCTCCATCAGTGTTTCAGTCCTTTATGCATGACATCTTCCGAGAGTACCTGGATAAATTCCTGATTGTGTACTTGGATGACATTTTGATCTTCTCCGATGATTGGGAGTCTCATGTGAAGCAGGTCAGAACAGTTTTTCAGGTCCTGCGTGCTAATTCTTTGTTTGTGAAGGGATCAAAGTGTCTCTTTGGTGTGCAGAAGGTTTCATTTTTGGGGTTCATCTTTTCCCCTTCTACTATCGAGATGGATCCTGTTAAGGTCCAAGCCATCCATGATTGGACTCAGCCGACATCTCTGAAAAGTCTGCAAAAGTTCCTAGGCTTTGCTAATTTTTATCGTCGCTTCATCTGCAATTTTTCTAGTATTGCCAAACCATTGACCGATTTGACCAAGAAGGGTGCTGATTTGGTCAATTGGTCTTCTGCTGCTGTGGAAGCTTTTCAAGAGTTGAAGCGTCGTTTTTCTTCTGCCCCTGTGTTGTGTCAATCAGATGTTTCTCTTCCGTTCCAGGTCGAGGTTGATTCTTCTGAGATTGGAGCAGGGGCTGTTTTGTCGCAGAGAGGTTCTGATTGCTCAGTGATGAAACCATGCGCTTTTTTTTTCCAGGAAGTTTTCGCCTGCTGAGCGAAATTATGATGTGGGCAACCGAGAGTTGCTGGCCATGAAGTGGGCATTCGAGGACTGGCGTCATTGGCTTGAAGGAGCTAAGCATCGCGTGGTGGTATTGACTGATCATAAGAACTTGACTTATCTTGAGTCTGATAAGCGGTTGAATCCTAGACAGGCTCGTTGGTCTCTGTTTTTTGCCCGTTTTGACTTTGTGATTTCGTACCTTCCGGGCTCTAAAAATGTGAAGGCGGATGCTCTGTCTAGGAGTTTTGTGCCCGACTCTCCGGGTTTGTCTGAGCCGGCGGGTATCCTCAAGGAAGGAGTAATTGTGTCTGCCATCTCCCCTGATTTGCGGCGGGTGCTGCAAAAATTTCAGGCTAATAAAACTGATCGTTGTCCAGCGGAGAGACTGTTTGTCCCTGATAGGTGGACCAATAAAGTTATCTCTGAGGTTCATTGTTCGGTGTTGGCTGGTCATCCTGGAATCTTTGGTACCAGAGAGTTAGTGGCTAGATCCTTTTGGTGGCCGTCTCTGTCGCGGGATGTGCGTGTTTTTGTGCAGTCCTGTGGGATTTGTGCTCGGGCTAAGCCCTGCTGTTCTCGTGCCAGTGGGTTGCTTTTGCCCTTGCCGGTCCCGAAGAGGCCTTGGACACATATCTCTATGGATTTTATTTCTGTTCTTCCCGTTTCTCAAAAGATGTCAGTCATTTGGGTGGTCTGTGATCGCTTTTCTAAGATGGCCCATCTGGTACCCTTGTCTAAATTGCCTTCCTCCTCTGATTTGGTGCCATTGTTCTTCCAGCATGTGGTTCGTTTACATGGCATTCCGGAGAATATTGTTTCTGACATAGGTTCCCAGTTTGTTTCAAGGTTTTGGCGAGCCTTTTGTGGTAGGATGGGCATTGACTTGTCTTTTTCCTCGGCTTTCCATCCTCAGACTAATGGCCAGACCGAACGAACCAATCAGACCTTGGAAACATATCTGAGATGCTTTGTTTCTGCCGATCAGGATGACTGGGTGTCCTTTTTGCCTTTAACTGAGTTCGCCCTTAATAATCGGGCCAGCTCGGCTACCTTGGTTTCGCCATTTTTCTGCAATTCTGGGTTCCATCCTCGTTTCTCTTCAGGACAGGTTGAGTCTTCGGACTGTCCTGGTGTGGATACTGTGGTGGACAGGTTGCAGCGGATTTGGACTCATGTAGTGGACAATTTGACCTTGTCCCAGGAGAAGGCTCAACGTTTCGCTAATCGCAGACGCCGTGTGGGTCCCCGACTTGGGGATCTGGTTTGGTTATCTTCTCGTCATATTCCTATGAAGGTTTCCTCTCCTAAGTTTAACCCTCGTTTCATTGGTCCGTATAGGATTTCTGAGGTTCTTAATCCTGTGTCTTTTCGTCTGACCCTTCCAGATTCATTTTCCATACATAACGTATTCCATAGGTCATTGTTGCGGAGATATGTGGCACCTATGGTTCCATCTGTTGATCCTCCTGCCCCGGTTTTGGTGGAGGGGGAATTGGAGTATATTGTGGAGAAGATTTTGGATTCTCGTGTTTCTAGACGGAAACTCCAGTATCTGGTTAAATGGAAGGGTTATGCTCAGGAAGATAATTCCTGGGTTTTTGCCTCTGATGTCCATGCTCCCGATCTTGTTCGTGCCTTTCATGTGGCTCATCCTGGTCGGCCTGGGGGCTCTGGTGGGGGTTCGGTGACCCCTCCTCAGGGGGGGGTACTGTTGTGAATTCTGAGGCAGAGCTCCCTCCTGTGGTCACAAGTGGTACTTCAGCTGATTCTCTCTGTGAGCTTCTGTTGGTGGAGGGAAGTGGTACTGCGGCTTCTGAGTTTCCTCCCTCAGGTGATCTGGTGAGGTCGTTAGGTGCTTCTCTACTTAACTCCACCTAATGCTTTGATCCTGGCTTCCTGTCAATGTTCCAGTGTTGGACTTGCTTTTCCCTGGATCATTCCTGTGGCCTGCTGCTCTGCATAGCTAAGTTCTTCTTTGCTATTTGTTTGCTATTTTTTCTGTCCACCTTGTCTAATTTGTTGCTGGAAGCTCTGGGACGCAAAGGGTGTACCTCCGTGCCATTAGTTCGGTACGGAGGGTCTTTTTGCCCCCTTTGCGTGGTTTTCTTTAGGGTTTTGTGTAGACCGCAAAGTTACCTTTTCTATCCTCGCTCTGTTAAGAAAGTCGGGCCTCACTTTGCTGAATCTATTTCATCTCTACGTTTGTCTTTTCATCTTAACTCACAGTCATTATATGTGGGGGGCTGCCTTTTCCTTTGGGGTATTTCTCTGAGGCAAGGTAGGCTTATTTTCTATCTTCAGGCTAGTTAGTTTCTCAGGCTGTGCAGAGTTGCATAGGCAGAGTTAGGCGCAATCCACGGCTGCCTCTAGTGTTGTTTGGAGAGGATTAGGGATTGCGGTCTGCAGAGTTCCCACGTCTCAGAGCTCGTTCCATGATTTTGGGTTATTATCAGATCACTGTATGTGCTCTGACCGCTATGTCCATTGTGGTACTGAATTGCCTTTCATAACAGGACTGTCACTGAAGCACAAATGTTAATATTAATCTCCCACTGTTTTTTTTATTTTTTTATTTTTTTTCAGGGAGACTTTAGAAACAAAATAAAATAAAATGATTTTTTCAGGAAGAATTTAGAAACCAAATAACATAAAATGATTTTTCCAATGACAATTTAGAAACCAACTAAAAAAAAAAAAAAAAAAAAAAAAGGCTTTCTATGCCCCACTGAGTGAGAGATGCCACACACAGGAGTCAGGAGTGGCACACAAGCCCAGAGGCCAATATTTTTCTCCCAATGATTGATGTAGTGATTTTTTCAGGTAGATTTTGGAACCCAAATCAAGCAAAAAAAAAAAATAGGCTTTCTATGGCCCACAATTGGAGAGAGAGAGAGAGAGAGATGGCACACCCAGGAGTCAAGACTGGCACACAAGCAGAAAGGGCAATATTAATCTCCCACTGATTTTTTTTTTTTTTTCAGGGAGACTTTAGAAAAAAAAAATAATAGAATAAAATGATTTTTTCAGGAAGAATTTAGAAACCAAATAAAATAAAATGATTTTTTCAGGGAGAATTTAGAAAACAAATAAAACAAAAAACAGGCTTTCTATGGCCCACTGAGTGAGAGATGACGCACACAGGAGTCAGGAGTGGCACACATGCCCAGAGGCCAATATTTATCTCCCACTGATTGATTTAGTGATTTTTTCAGGTAGATTTTGGAACCCAAATCAAGCAAAAAAATAATAGGCTTTCTATGGCCCACAATTGGAGAGAGAGAGAGAGATGGCACACCCAGGAGTCAAGACTGGCACACAAGCAGAAAGGGCAATATTAATCTCCCACTGATTTGTTTTTTTTTTTCAGGGAGACTTTAGAAAAAAAAATAATAGAATAAAATGATTTTTTCAGGAAGAATTTAGAAACCAAATAAAATAAAATGATTTTTTCAGGGAGAATTTAGAAAACAAATAAAACAAAAAATAGGCTTTCTATGGCCCACTGAGTGAGAGATGACGCACACAGGAGTCAGGAGTGGCACACAAGCCCAGAGGCCAATATTTATCTCCCACTGATTGATTTAGTGATTTTTTCAGGTAGATTTTGGAACCCAAATCAAGTAATAAAAATAATAGGCTTTCTATGGCCCACAATTGGAGAGAGAGAGAGAGATGGCACACCCAGGAGTCAAGACTGGCACACAAGCAGAAAGGGCAATATTAATCTCCCACTGATTTGTTTTTTTTTGTTTTTTTTCAGGGAGACTTTAGAAAAAAATAATAATAAAAAAAAATGATTTTTTCAGGAAGAATTTAGAAACCAAATAAAATAAAATTATTTTTTCAGGGAGAATTTAGAAAACAAATAAAACAAAAAATAGGCTTTCTATGGCCCACTGAGTGAGAGATGACGCACACAGGAGTCAGGAGTGGCACACATGCCCAGAGGCCAATATTTATCTCCCACTGATTGATTTAGTGATTTTTTCAGGTAGATTTTGGAACCCAAATCAAGCAAAAAAATAATAGGCTTTCTATGGCCCACAATTGGAGAGAGAGAGAGAGATGGCACACCCAGGAGTCAAGACTGGCACACAAGCAGAAAGGGCAATATTAATCTCCCACTGATTTGTTTTTTTTTTTCAGGGAGACTTTAGAAAAAAAAATAATAGAATAAAATGATTTTTTCAGGAAGAATTTAGAAACCAAATAAAATAAAATGATTTTTTCAGGGAGAATTTAGAAAACAAATAAAACAAAAAATAGGCTTTCTATGGCCCACTGAGTGAGAGATGACGCACACAGGAGTCAGGAGTGGCACACAAGCCCAGAGGCCAATATTTATCTCCCACTGATTGATTTAGTGATTTTTTCAGGTAGATTTTGGAACCCAAATCAAGTAATAAAAATAATAGGCTTTCTATGGCCCACAATTGGAGAGAGAGAGAGAGATGGCACACCCAGGAGTCAAGACTGGCACACAAGCAGAAAGGGCAATATTAATCTCCCACTGATTTGTTTTTTTTTGTTTTTTTTCAGGGAGACTTTAGAAAAAAATAATAATAAAAAAAAATGATTTTTTCAGGAAGAATTTAGAAACCAAATAAAATAAAATTATTTTTTCAGGGAGAATTTAGAAAACAAATAAAACAAAAAATAGGCTTTCTATGGCCCACTGAGTGAGAGATGACGCACACAGGAGTCAGGAGTGGCACACAAGCCCAGAGGCCAATATTGTTCTCCCAATGATTGATGTAGTGATTTTTTCAGGTAGATTTTGGAACCCAAATCAAGCTAAAAAAATAATAGGCTTTCTATGGCCCACAATTGGAGAGAGAGAGAGAGATGGCACACCCAGGAGTCAAGACAGGCACACAAGCAGAAAGGGCAATATTAATCTCCCACTGATTTGATTTTTTTTTTTTTTCAGGGAGACTTAAGAAAAAAAAAATAATAAAAAAAAATGATTTTTTCAGGAAGAATTTAGAAACCAAATAAAATAAGATTTTTCAGGGAGAATTTAGAAAACAAATAAAACAAAAAATAGGCTTTCTATGGCCCACTGACTGAGAGATGGCACACACAGGAGTCAGGAGTGGCACACAAGCCCAGAGGCCAATATTAATCTCCCACTTTTTTTTTTTTTTTCAGGGAAAATTTATAAACCCAATAAAAAAAATTATAAATAGGCTTTCTATGGCCCACTATCTGAGAGAGAGAGATGGCACGCTTAGGACTGGCACACAAGCCCAAAGGCCAATATTAATCTCCCTTTTTTTTTTCAGGGAGAATTTATAAAACCCCCCCAAAAAAATAAATAGGCTTTCTATGGCCCACTATTTGTGAGAGAGATGGCACGCTCAGGACTGGCACACAAGCCCAGAGGCCAATATTAATCTCCCACTTTTTTTTTTTTTGTCAGGGAAAATTTATAAACCCAATAAAAAAAATAATAAATAGGCTTTCTATGGCCCACTATCTGAGAGAGAGAGATGGCACGCTTAGGACTGGCACACAAGCCCAAAGGCCAATATTAATCTCCCTTTTTTTTTCAGGGAGAATTTATAAAACCAAAAAAAAAAATAAATAGGCTTTCTATGGCCCACTATTTGTGAGAGAGATGGCACGCTTAGGACTGGCACACAAGCCCAAAGGCCAATATTAATCTCCCACTGATTGATTTATTGATTTTTTCAGGTAGAATTTAGAACCCAAATAAAGAAGAAAAAAAATAAACTTTCTATGGCCCGCTGAGTGAGTGATGATGCACACAGGAGTCAGGAGTGGCACACAAGCCCTGAGGCCAATATTTTTCTCCCACTGATTGATGTAGTGATTTTTTCAGGTAGATTTTGGAACCCAAATCAAGCAAAAAAATAAATAGGCTTTCTATGGCCCACTGACTGAGAGATGGCACACACAGGAGTCAGGAGTGGTACACAAGCCCTGAGGCCAATATTTTTCTCCCACTGATTGATGTAGTGATTTTTTCAGGTAGATTTTAGAACCCAAATCAAGCAAAAAGATAAATAGGCTTTCTATGGCCCATTGAGTGAGAGATGGCACAGACAGGGATGGCACTCTAGCAGAAATGCCAATCTTAATCTCCCACAAAAAAAAAAAAAAAAAAAAAGGAACTGTCCTTCAATTACTATCTCCCTGCAGTAATCTCAGCCAGGTATGGCAGGCAGCAATAAGGAGTGGACTGATGCACAAATTAAATAAAAAGTGTGGACAAACAAACAAGATAGCTGTGCAGAAAGGAAGGAACAAGAGGATTTGTGCTTTGAAAAAAGCAGTTGGTTTGCACAGCGGCGTGCACACAGCAATGCAGCTATCAGGGAGCCTTCTAGGGCAGCCCAATGAGCTACAGTGCTGAGGAAAAAAAAATGTAGCTTCCACTGTCCCTGCACACCGAAGGTGGTGTTGGACAGTGCAAATCGCTACAGCACAAGCGGTTTGGTGGTTAATGGACCCTGCCTAACGCTATCCCTGCTTCTGACGAAGCGGCAGCAACCTCTCCCTAAGCTCAGATCAGCAGCAGTAACATGGCGGTCGGCGGGAACGCCCCTTTATAGCCCCTGTGACGCCGCAGACAGCAAGCCAATCACTGCAATGCCCTTCTCTAAGATGGTGGGGACCAGGACCTATGTCATCACGCTGTCCACACTCTGCGTTTACCTTCATTGGCTGAGAAATGGCGCTTTTCGCGTCATTGAAACGCGACTTTGGCGTGAAAGTCGCGTACCGCATGGCCGACCCCGCACAGGGGTCGGATCGGGTTTCATGAAACCCGACTTTGCCAAAAGTCGGCGACTTTTGAAAATGAACGACCCGTTTCGCTCAACCCTACTATTTACTTTTTCCACAGCGCCGTTAATTAACGGTGCTGTGGTTTAAGTACCCTTGGCGGCCGCCGTTAAAAGGCGTATCGGCGGTCGCTAAGGGGTTAAGCCTCTTTACACTGACATGCCAGGCATATCACCTTCTCTTAGAAATGTTACACTTTAAGTATCATTTGTTAGTCACTACATGGGCAGAAAACAAATAAATTGAGGAGGTAAAAATTTAAAACCTCAGAATCGTGGTTTATTAATAACCAAATGGTCCCAAAAATTGCAATTAATAGAGTTGAAAACTAATTCAAACCCCACAAATAGTACAATTAGTGCAGAGAAAATGACACCTTGCCCTCAGACAGGTTTGTTGATGGAAAATTAAAAAATGAATGGGTAAGAGGCGAGGCTAAAATAGACAACAGGCGGGCAGCAGACCATCTGAACGATGAGTATCAACTCTGGCAACAGATGTTATACACATTAATTGCATGAATAAGCTCTGTCATGTGCCGTCTACTATGCTATATAGGCATAATGATTTAACGGCATAGTACATTCCAAAGTGGACAGACACAGGAGGATACCTATTTTAGAACTGAGTTCAAATTATATGAATGTATCCGGAATACAGGGCCATGGGCCGGTCATGACTGTAGCCTTAGGAACTGGGCACGATACTGAGCTGTGCATACTGAGCTTGAGAACCGATTATATCACGAGCATCCAAGCTAGTTTTATGGTGTATTACGGTGTATTACAGTGTATCCAGGATTAGGAATACACTTATTGTTCTGCTACCAAGACGCCTTAGTCACATGTTCTCCTGTTGTTTTTAAGATACACAGTGTGGGGTGTAGGTTTCCCTAGAGACAGGCACGATCTATGTATAGAGGAGAGGGGTACCTTTAGAATTATTGTGTTCGGGTAGTGGGACCCTGTGGGTTTATTAGGGCGTATCTAGGGACCCCAGGGTCAGTCATCGCGGAGCGGGGGCGCCATAACGCTTCCCCTAGGGTGCCTACCCCCGCAGTTAGGCAGCCATTCAGCATAGACGTGTAAGTAGGGCGAACTATTCCCCCCACTAGTTTATTCACGGTGTTTTGTTTTTCGTTTTCGGGTGAGCCATTGGTTGTTGGCTTTTTATAGATATATTGAATAAACTGTTGTTTTTTAAGGGTAATTCATGATTACTTGTATATAATTATTATCCGGCTAGATATAATTTAAAAATATTAAAATTAAAAAATGAATGGGTCTCAAAAAATGGTAATACAAGCCAATTTTTTTATTTCAGAATTTTACTTAAAAATATAAATAAACATAAAACTATTGAAGTTTGGTATTGCAATGGTAGATAAAAAACGATTAATGCAGAGAGAGTCATGGGTTTATTTTATGAATTGCTTTAATACTTTCTCAGAACTACGTTGAGGAGAAATGTTGTTCTAATCCTTATTATAAAACAGCACAGAATGTTGGATCTATTTAGAATGCATCATAATTAAGCAGTAGGTGCAAATTAAATGTTTGAATATTAAATTTCTTATCTTAAAAACTTTGAAATGGAATTATATCCAGCATGCATAATTGTTACATAAACTGTTGATTTTGTACAACTCTTTCAAGCTCCAAACGTTCATGGGATTGGCAAACCTTGAACATCAAAAACAACAGATTTGTAATCGTAAAATACCTGCTTATTATTCATGAAAATGTATTAGATGCTGTCATTATCTTTGCTACTAGCTTGACTGAAAAGTAATGTAACCTTGTGTCAAATTTGTTACTGTAATACTATGTCCAAAATTAAAATATAATTTTCTTCATGCCTAAAGTTTCATCAGACAGTAAAAAGTACTAATCAGAAATGAGCAGATCGATCCATGGAGGATCAATTTCGAGACAAATTTCCTGAAATTCATGCCTTCTCCCACAATAAAAGCATGAGAGAGATAATGTTAAACACAATATCATAGTTGTGATAACAGTGTAAAGGTACCTTCACACTGAGCAACTTTTGAACGATAACGATAGCGATCCGTGACGTTGCAGCGTCCTGGATAGCGATCTCGTTGTGTTTGACACGCAGCAGCGATCAGGATCGTGCTGTGACATCGCTGGTCGGAGCTAGAAGGCCAGAACTTTATTTTGTCACTGGATCACCCGCTGTCATCGTTGGATCGACGTGTGTGACGCCGATCCAGCGATGTGTTCACTTGTAACCAGGGTAAACATCGGGTTACTAAGCGTAGGGCCGCGCTTAGTAACCCGATATTTACCCTGGTTATCATTGTAAAAGTAAAAAAAAACAGTACATACTCACATACCGGTGTCTGTCACATCCCCCGCCTTCCCGCACTGACTGTGAGCGCCGGCCGTAACGTCACCGCTGTGCTGTCCTTTACGGCCGGCGCTGACACAGTCAGTGCGGGAAGGTGACGGCGGGGGACGTGACAGACACCGGAATGTGAGTATGTAGTGTTTTTTTTTTTTTTACATTTACAATGGTAACCAGGGTAAACATTGGGTTACTAAGCGCGGCCCTGCGCTAAGTAACCCGATGTTTACCCTGGTTACGCGGGGACTTCGACATCGTTGGTCGCTGGAGAGCTGTCTGTGTGACAGCTCTCCAGCGACCACACAACGACTTACCAACGATCACGGCCAGGTCGTATCGCTGGTCGTGATCTTTGGTAAATCATTTAGTGTAAAGGTACCTTAAGTGTTGTATTTGCTTGGGGCATTGTCTGTTTGTTTGTGGGATCTTGTGATTTAAGCATTTGCTAGTAAGTACACCAGTTCCATAATGGTTGGTGCACTACAAGTTCCATAGACCCCAAGTGTAGGGGCTGCACATAAGTGCAAAGTTAAAGACAACCCAGTAAAGTTGCCTGTTTGGCTAATATTAGGAATGCAGGCTCAGGACTAGGATCAATACAGCAGGACATTGTTCCTAGTAAGCAGGAAAATTACTGCTGTAGGAATGAAAGAAATGTGAGTGCAGCAAAGTCAGATAGATGTTAGTGGTAGGGGATTCTATAGCACAGGTCTACAAAAAATTTTTTTTTGCAATCATCGCATTTGACTTTGTACATACTGGGGTTTGTCCATCACACGGATCACATATCAGTGCACTAAAAATTGTGCCATTTCAGGCCTACATTTACATTTTTTTGCAGTGTCTTACCCAAGTTATTGACAAAAAAATAGTTACTTAAATGCCAGATATTTTAAACTGTTTTTCCGTCACACGGATCACATGTAAGTTCACTCCAAATTCAGCCATTTGTAGTGAAAGGGGAAAATATTGTCCTCCATTTAAAATGGGCAAAGCACATGGCAAGGGACGGGGAATTGGACGTGATGGTGATGGTGCATTAAGAGGTCGGGGGCGAGGCCATGGGCAAGCTGAAATTGTGCCACAACAAATACTCACATCTTCTTGCCCGACCTTCCTGTCCCAAATACTAGGGGACCGTAGTAGTACACCACTATTGAACCCAGAGCAGTGTCAAAAGGTTCTTGGTATGATAGGGGATAATGCTTTCAGTCACATTGCCACCACCACAACCATCCTGTCTTCCACACAGCCAAGTCTCAGTAGCCATGAGTCTGGACTGCATATTCCTCACCCTGATCCTCCTTCCTCCCACCATACCGAGTGTCAGGACACAACTGATCCCACACTTTGACACTCTGAATAGCTGTTCACTATTCCATTTATAGATTCGGGCCTCTCACCCGGTCCACTTGAACTGGGGCAAGAGAAGATCGCATATAGCGATGCCCAAATATTTGAGCAGCCATGGTCACATGAAGGCGATAGAGGGAAAATATCTCAAGAGGTGGACGATGATGAGACACAATTGTCAGAAAGTCATGAGGAGGACCATGGTGTGGAAGTGGAAGATGAGGTGGTGGATGATATAGTAACTGACCCAACCTGGCAGGACAACAAGCAGAGCGAGGACAGCAACACACAGGGGGAGGGAGGCGTAGCACCACAACAGGCAGGAAGAAGCAGTGTGGTGGCCGCAGACAGAAGGCAGTCAACCGTTCCCTGTAGCACCAACACGACGGAAGTTGCCAGTCCAACTGTAAGGTCTTCCCAAGTCTGGTTCTTTTTTTAAAGACCAAACTTTTTGCAGCCCTTGCATTCACTGCATAAACAAACATTATGGGAGAACCACTTTCTAATAGTGGGAAAATTGTTTTCAGGAGGCCCCGCTGTTTGTCTCTTCAAAGGGATATTATGGTGCATCCAAATTTTTGGCAGCTCTTGCATCCACTGGATAGGCAAACAGTATGGGGGAGCAACTTCCTAATAATGGGAACATTGTTTTCAGGAGGCACTCTTGTACGTCTCTTCAAAGGGGTATTGGGGTGCGTCTAAATTTTGGGAAGGCCTTGCATTCACTGCACAGGCAAACAGTTTGGGAGACCCACTTCCTAATAATGGGAACATTGTTTACAGGAGGCCCTGCTGTATGTCTCTTCAAAGGGATATTACGGTGCGTCCAAATTTTTGGCAGCTCTTGCATCCACTGCATAGGCAAACAGTATGGGGGAACCACTTCATAATAATGGGAGCACTGTTTTCAGGAGGCACTCTTGTACGTCTCTTCTAAGGGGTATTGTGGTGCGTCTAAATTTTGGGCAGGCCTTCCATTCACTGGATAGGCAAACAGCATGGGAGAACCACTTCCTTATAATGTGAACATTGTTTTCAGGAGGCCCTGATGTACAGTACAGACCAAAAGTTTGGACACAGCTTCTCATTTAAAGATTTTTCTGTATTTTCATGACTATGAAGATTGTACATTCACACTGAAGGCATAAAAACTATGAATTAATACTAAAGGAGAACCTGTAGCGCTCACACTTAATTATACCTGCAGCAAACAGTATAGCGGTACCGCCCGACCGCAAACAAATCAATAAATCTGATGAAGAAAAAAAGAAACTGTCTGCGCTGGAAAACCCACTAGAGGACCATAGGAACTGCCAAGTAAGTTAGTAAATCTAACCAGAGTGAATGAAAAGTTACAGAGAATAGTACCGTGTCAGTGTAAGATAAAACTACCTCATACCGCAAAACATATAAAAAATGGTTAAAAAGTATTACATAACTACCTGAAGGAATAGTCCGAGGGAGATATAGATTTCTTCGGTGTAGTTTACTCGAGTCACCCAGAAGGGGTAAGGTGAAGTCAATACCAGATGATTTCTGCACATGAAGTGATTATTTGGATAGTGCGGCGTCTTCCAATATCTTTTCCACTTGCGGTGCCAGGAGAAAGTTGGGTGAAATGTAGTCCACGAGTTGTCCTGTATAGATCCGGACTGCAGGCACTGCCCCGGCCGGTGGCAGCGCACGCCTGCGTTCAATGGAGTGTGTCCACGCTGCTGGACAAAACCGTTAGGTATTCTGCAGTAGCAGGACCTAGTGTGACGTCACAGTGACGTGAATAATCACGTGACAGGCTATGGAAAGAGCTTGGGACCAAATTCTACGCGTTTCGGAGATAAACGATCTCCTTCCTCAGGGATGGTCCTCCAGGGATATTACGCTCTTATAGTTAGCGGTGGACACACAGCCATATTAAGAATTAAACGCAAAAAGCTCAATTTCGCTGTTTAGACCTCTCGGGATTAAGGTATCCAATTAAAAAATCATCTTAGTTTCTTCCCTGGACATTTGTTTGATGAAATCACCCCCTCTCCAGCATCTTTGTACTACTTTGAGGCCAGTAAAAGTGGTTCCATAAATTGACCCTTCATGATGAGTCAAAAAATGTTTAGAAAGAGGGTGCCCTACAAATTTTTTCTTTATATTCCTAATATGTTCATTAATCCTTGTGTGAAGGGCTCTTTTGGTTCTGCCTATATATACCTTCTCACAAGGGCATATAATTGCATATATAACCCCCTTAGTGTTACAAGAAATTAAGTTCTTAATTCTCCAATTAATAGTCCCCTTCTCAAATAAATGCTGTTTCTTACTTTTTAGCAATTTACATGGTTTGCACTTTAAACATGGATAAAAACCTTGGGGTGTATTTACAAATGAATATTTAGTTGGAAGAAAATTACGTGGAACTGTAGGAGCTATCCTATTACCTAAATTAAGGGCTTTTTTATAAATGAACAATGGGCGTTCTGGGACTTTTTCACCGATAACCTTGTCCTCTCTTAGGATGTCCCAATGTCTACTTACAATATTTTTGAACAAGTGAGTGTTAGCATTATATCTAGTAATAATTGGGACTTGATCTAACCATCCTTTCTTGCTGGTTTTTTCTTTTGTTTGCAGAAGACCAGATCTTGGTAACTTTTCTACCTGGTTTATAGCCAAGGACAAAGAGCTGTGAATTTTTATTTAAATTACTTATAAAATCAGACAGAGAATCGGGACCACCAGACCAAATAAAAACAATGTCATCAATAAATCTATGCCAGAGTACCAGATTCGCACCCCAGGGGGAATCCCCATAAATGGTGTCAGACTCCCATTTACCCACATAGAGATTAGCATAGCTTGGTGCGAATCTGGTACCCATAGCAGTACCCCATTGCTGGGAGTAGTAGTGCGCATTGTATTTAAAATAGTTGTGGGATAAAATAAAACGCATACAATCTAAAATAAACTGAATTTGACTTTTTGGAAGTAAACCTTGTTTGTTTAAAAAAAATTATGCCGCTTCACAGCCTTTATTTATCGTGCTGTATAATCTAATATATAATTGCCTAGAATACTACTTCCTGCAATTTGTGCCAACTTCCGTGGCTTTGTCCGGAGCTAATGTCCGGAGCTAATGTCCGGAGCTAATGTCCGGAGCTAATGTCTGGAGATTAATTGCCTAGAATACTACTTCCTGCAATTTGTGCCAACTTCCGTGGCTTTGTCCGGAGCTAATGTCCGGAGCTAATGTCCGGAGCTAATGTGAGGAGATAATGTCCGGAGCTAATGTCCGGAGCTAATGTCCGGAGCTAATGTCCGGAGCTAATGTCCGGAGATAAGTGACGTCAACAGTGTCCAGTGTCTGATTGGTTGCTGCCTGCTGCGAGCGACCAATCAGAAACGTGCCGTACTGTGACACACTCCGCCCGCCATTTTGGTGTGATTTTTGAATTTTTACCTCACAGCAAGTTTCTACTGCGTGGAGGTGGGCCCAGTGACGTTGCTCTTCAAGCTCCTGCCGAATTTCGTCAAAAAAATGATAATACCATTTACCAAAACTATATATATTTAGTTGTGAAGTGGTTCAGTGACATTTTCACATCAATTTTGAACTTTTGTTTGGTGTTTTCTCCATATACTGCCTATTATTCACTGACTGTTATACTGAGAGACTGCCGTTTATTAACCTCTTCTTTGCCACATTGGGTATATTGCTCTATTATTTGCCACATAAGGACATTGTCCATTATTGCCCAGCAATTTCTCTGCAATATAAACTGCCTATTTATTAATATCTGCATTCCTGCAAAGAACTATTGCCTATTATTAACTGGCTATTTTCCTACTACCTGACACTGCCTCTTATTAACCTGTTGTTTGCCACCACCACGCTTAAAGCTGTTTAGCTTAGCCAACATGAGCTCTAATAGTAAGGATACTAATGACACAGAGCCCAAAGCTGCTGATGGCGCACGTAAGATTAGGTCTGATAGAAAGTATACTAATAATGCAGAGCAAAAAGACGCCGATACCGCACGTAAGCGCAAACAGCGTGCTAACAAGAGTACAGAGGATAGATGCAAGCGCATGGACACTGTTAAGTATACTAATGACACAGAGTCCAAAGCTTATGATGGCGCACGTAAGATAAGGTCTGATATAAAGTATGGTAATGATGCAGAGCGAAAAGCCGCCGATGCCGGACGTAAGCGCAAACAGCGTGTTAACAAGAGTACAGAGGATAGATGCAAGTGCCTGGATACTGTTAAGTATACTAATGACACAGAGCCCAAAGCTGCTGATGGCGCACGTAAGATCAGGTCTGATATAAAGTATGGTAATGATGCAGAGCGAAAAGCCGTAGATGCCGCACGTAAGCGCAAACAGCGTGTTAACAAGAGTACAGAGGATAGATGCAAGCGCCTGGATACTGTTAAGTATACTAATGACACAGAGTCCAAAGCTGCTGATGGCGCACGTAAGATCAGGTCTGATATAAAGTATGGTAATGATGCAGGGCGAAAAGCCGCCGATGCCGCACGTAAGCGCAAACAGCGTGCTAACAAGAGTACAGAGGAGAGATGCAAGCGCCTGGACACTGTTAAGTATACTAATGACACAGAGCCCAAAGCTGCTGATGGCGCACGTAACATCAGGTCTGATAATAAGTATACCAATGACGCTGAGCGAAAAGCCGCCGATGCCGCACGTAAGCACAAACAGCGTGCTAACGAGACTACAGAGGACAGACATAAGCGCCTGGACACAGTTAATGCTGCTTGCAATAAACGCATTACTAATGAGTCTTTTGAGGACAAAACTAATCGATTAAGTAATAAAGCTGCTGCTGCACGCTCTCAACGTTGCAAACATAATATTTCCACGTCCTCAGTCATAGATTCTGCCCACAATACAGCTTCTTTGTCTCCATTCATAGAATGTGTGCAGCTTGAAGCTCCTTTAACCGTTGGTAAATCTGCACGTAAGCGCAAACACTGTCCTACTTACACTCCAAATGATAAACGCCGTCGCCTGCACACTGTTAAGTCTGCTTATAAGACATGCTTCACACCTGACTCTTCTAAGGCAACAAACAAACCATTACCAAATGCAGCTGGTGCACGCCGTGAATGGCGCAAAAAAACCGCTTGCACCTCCATATTAATAAACTCTGACCACGATACACCTTCCAACTCCTCAGTGATTGAATCTGTGGACAGTGAAGATCCTCTACCAGGTCCACGCTTTATATATGTTGGCTTACAGAAACATTCCAATGCTCCGTTATCACAACCTGTACCTCAACATCCTACAGGTTTTACTAATGATGACAGTACCATAGTAGAACACTCCTGTGGTCCTATGAACTATTTATGTGAACATTGTCAAGCATTACATTTTAATGCTGAGATACCAGCAGATAAAAATTTTACTCTGTGTTGTCACAAGAGTAAAGTGCATATACCTATACCCCAATATCCCGAGGTCTTTAAACGATTGCTGACAGGGGAGAGTGAGTTCAGTAAGAATCTCATGGAAAATATTCGTAGTATTAACAGCTCATTTGCTTTCGCCTCCATGGGTGCCAATATATCCCCTCCACCTGGACATGGCCCTTACTGTTTCCGTATACATGGACAAATATATCATCGTACTGGAACTCTACATCCCAGTGATGATCAAGTTCCAGCTTATGCCCAACTGTATATTTTGGATACCGCTACCGCGAATGAACAACGTTTAAACTGTGAACAAAATCAAAAATGTCATCCCACTTTGATGAGTATAATTGCTCTTCAGTTAGACAATGTGAATCCCTTTGTTGCTGCCTACAAAATGTTACGAGATGTGGAACATGAAGAACATCTTAAAGCTGAAGCTAATGGCACTCTCATGCCAAATATCATCATGGCCCTTAAACAAGATCGGAATCAAGACCCTCGCCGATATAATAATCCAACTGTCAATGAAGTTGCTGTCGTATTTGAAAATGACAATGGAGAGCCACCATTTAATCGTGATATTTTAATACATTTACAACCGGACCCCAAAAATCCTTTGGCGCCAAGAACACAACAGGTCAGCATTCTACACATTAATTTAGATGCTTTACTCTATCCTTTATTTTTCCCTTACGGAGACCAGGGCTGGCATGATGGCCTCAAGCAACAAGGGCAAAGTCCACGCAGAGTTACACAACTGCAATATTACTGCTATGTGCTGTCTGTCCGTAATCAGTTTAATCCACTCCTGAATGGTGGCAAACTCACTCAGCAGTACTTAGTGGATGCTTATGTGAAAATCGAGGCAAATCGCCTAAATTATATCCGCCAACACCAAAAGGATTTTAAAGTAGAGGATTATTGTGTACTCCAGGAACATCTCCAGAAAAAATCCATTGAGAAGGGCATCCCCATTGGAAAAATGGTCATTTTACCATCTTCGTTTGAAGGCAGTCCCAGGAATATGCAGCAGCGGTACCAGGATGCCATGGCTATTGTGACTAAATATGGTCGTCCTGATCTATTCATCACCATATACAAAAACCGTGTGCACTACTGGAGAAGAATGGTGCTAGGTTAGGTTCCCACACCTTCATAGACTATAAAGAAAAAGAACCCAGCACTCAACTGATGCTTTAGTGCAATTTTAATCGTAGTAGTACCCAATAAACGTTTCGGTCCTTGAATGGACCTTCGTCAGTAACGTACTGTAGAATAATGGAATAGACCGTATGGTCATAGGGTACAAAAAAGCAGCGTCTTATGTGTGAGTCAGATAGGAGCGGTACTGAGGAGACCGAGCTGGATGGTGGTGCTGTCAGACGCGGTGTCCACTAGCGGTGGACACCGCGTCTGACAGCACCACCATCCAGCTCGGTCTCCTCAGTACCGCTCCTATCTGACTCACACATAAGACGCTGCTTTTTTGTACCCTATGACCATACGGTCTATTCCATTATTCTACAGTACGTTACTGACGAAGGTCCATTCAAGGACCGAAACGTTTATTGGGTACTACTACGATTAAAATTGCACTAAAGCATCAGTTGAGTGCTGGGTTCTTTTTCTTTATAGTCTATTCATCACCATGACCTGTAATCCGAAATGGAATGAGATTACTGAGAATTTGGAACCTTGGCAGCGTGTGGAACATAGACCTGATTTGGTGGCACGTGTTTTCAAAATAAAACTGGAAGCACTCTTAAAAGATATTAACAATGGATTATTTGGGAAAGTTTGCGCTATGGTTCATGTAATTGAATTTCAAAAACGTGGCCTTCCACACGCTCACATTTTGATTATTCTGGACAGCAACTCCAAATTAAGGACTGAGGAGGACATAGACAATACAGTGTGGGCTGAAATTCCCAATCCTACCCACTACCCTCAGCTCCATAAAATTGTTCTCCAACATATGATTCATGGTCCGTGTGGAGAACACAACCCAAATTCTCCCTGTATGGATCTGGGGAAGTGTACAAAAGGTTTCCCTAAAGATTTGCAACCAAGAACCATCATAGCTAAGGACGCCTATCCTACTTACCGCAGACACTTTGGCCCATCTTTTCAACACCATTCTAACATGATTGATAATTCGTGGGTGGTTCCATATAATCCGTTCCTGCTATTAAAATACAAGTGCCATATAAATGTCGAAGTTTGTGGTTCCATTCAAGCTGTGAAATATTTATTTAAATACGTCTACAAAGGACATGATAAAGCCAATCTTGAAATCTGCCAGACTAACATCCAACATGATGAAACACACCAATTCATGGATTCAAGATATGTCAGTGCACCAGAGGCAGCTTGGCGAATATTCTCATATCCAATGCATAAACAATTTCATAGCATCATTCGCCTTGCTGTACATCTACCGCATTCTCAGCCACTCTATTTTCATGAGGATGACTCTATTGGAAACATCAAACAAAAGCTCCATCAAAATTCTACACTTATGGCCTACTTCAAGCTTAATCAGAACGACCATCATGCTCATATTTATTTATACCGTGAAATTCCCGAAAACTATGTTTGGAAAGAAGGTTCTTGGGAAGTTAGAAAGCGAGCAGGTGGTTCTGTGATTGGACGAATGTATACTGTCAGTGTGAAAGACCAAGAACGCTACTATTTAAGATTGTTATTGTTACATGTCAAAGGTGCAACCAGTTTTGACAGCATAAAAACTGTACACGGAGTCACACATGAAACCTTCAAAGATGCGGCATTAGCTCTTGGCTTACTATTTGATGATAGTCTGTGGAGAAATACATTACTTGATGCCAGTATTCTCAACATGCCAGCAGAGCTACGTGACATGTTTGCCTACATTTGTATTTTTGGTCCTCCAGCTAAACCTCGGGACTTATGGGATGAATTTAAGGAACACTTTGTAGAAGACTACTGCCATGCATACCACTCCGACATTCTGGAGTGTGTCAATTGTGAAGGCTATGCTATGACAGATGTCCAACATGTTCTTAAAGCTCATGGCAAAACTTATATTGATTTTAATTTGTCCAGTCAAGAAACAACACCTCCCACAGTATGATAAAGATTATGAGTTATCAGCAGCTGCTGAAATGAAAGCTACTCTAAATGAGGACCAACTTTTTGCTTTTGATGCTATCACTCAAGCTTTAGAAGACACTAATTCTACAGCAAAGTGTTTTTTCCTTGATGGTCCTGGTGGCAGCGGAAAAACGTACCTATATCATCTACTCCTACATCAGCTAAGAGGACAAGGAGACATTGTGTCACCTGCTGCCACTACTGGAATTGCCGCCAACTTGCTACAAGGTGGACGAACCATTCATTCTCTTTATGGGATTCCAATTCCTGTGAATGAAACATCTGTTTCCAGGATTAAGAATGATACCGATGCAGCAAAAGATTTGCACAGCACTAAACTTTTTATTATTGATGAGTGCACAATGCTATCCAAATATGCATTGCATGTCATTGATAGAGTTTTACGTGATGTCATGACAACAAATGTAGCTCACAAAGAAAAAACACCGTTTGGAGGTAAAGTGATTGTTTTTGGAGGCGACTTTAGACAATGTCTTCCTGTCATCCCTCATGTGACAAGAACTGATGTTGTAGAGAGCTGTATAAAATATTCACAACACTGGCAACATTTTACTCGCCTGCCACTTATTAACAACATGCGCTCCATTGATCCTCACTACAGCAGTTGGTTGCTTCAACTGGGAAATGGTGAACTATCTAATGAACATAACCTTGGAGATGATGTAATTGAAATTCCTCCAGACATGGTATGTACTGGCTCTTTAATAATTGAAATTTTTGGAGATAATCTTTGTATTGATGTGAATGACACCGAAAGTATAAATACAGCTGCATCTCATGCAATTTTATGTCCAAAAAATGAGGACGTTGAGAAAGTCAATTCCCAAGTCATGGATTTATTGATAGGTGACTATACTGAATATATCAGTGATGATTCCATCGATCCTGATGAAGCTGATGACCTCGATCAATACCCACTTGAGTTTTTTAATTCACTAACACCAACTGGTATGCCTTCACATCGGCTGAAACTTAAAATTGGCACCATTGTCATGTTATTACGTAATGTGAACACGAACAAAGGTCTCTGCAATGGTACGCGGCTCATTGTCACTGCCTTACATGCCAATATCATACTGGCTAAAGTAATTAGTGGGTCAGCAGCAGGAAATGTGGTATTCATTCCACGAATTGATTTGTGTCCATCAGAGACTGGATTACCTTTTAAATTAAGACGGAGACAATTTCCCATCAAGCCCGCATTTGCAATGACCATAAATAAATCTCAAGGCCAGACCCTCCATCGAGTTGGCATTTATCTACCAGAACCTGCTTTTGCCCATGGTCAATTGTATGTTGCTTTCTCCAAGGTGAAGCAATGTTGCAATGTGAGGGTTAAAGTGGTTAATACACCACTTCAAGGACAATTATTGGCTGATAGTACTAAAGTCTTCACACGTAATATTGTGTACAAAAATATTTTAGTTTAAACTTAATTTTCTTTTTTTTCATTATTCAGTTTTTCTAATAACATAGACAGCAATAGGCAAATTCTATGTGTAGAGATAAGGAAAAAAAAATAAATAAAAAAAAATTAGTGTAGCCATAGACATATAGATTTTAAGTACTTATGTAGGAAATACGTATATAACATACGTACTCATTAGCATATAGGGTTAATAACTCTATATCATATCTACATAAATTTAGAAATATGATATATCAATACATATTTTTATAGGTAAGTAGAACACACATTAAGTACAAGATGTAAGATGTGTATCATTCAAATGCCTGTATTTGGTGATAGGAACCTGTATTTGAAGCTCCAGCAGTATAGCTGCTGAGTAGTGTTGAGCGATACCTTCCGATATCGGAAAGTATCGGTATCGGTTTGGATCGGCCGATATTCAAAAAATATCGGATATCGCCGATACCGATACCCGATCCCAATGCAAGTCAATGGGACCAAAATATCGGAATTAAAATAAACCCTTTCTTTCCTTGTAGGTTCATTCTACATGAAGGAAAACAACTAAGAATAATGTAGGATGTATGGGGGAGGTGGCGGAGACATTAAAGGCAATGAGGATTAGTCCAATCAAATAGAATAGCATGATTTTTTTTTTTTTAAAGACGTTCGGATTGAAAAAGATATTGACTATGTAAATTTTTTTTTATTTTGTCATATATTGATGTTTCACTATTCCACGACCTTCCCCTTCTTTTTTTTCCTTTTCCCACACTTTCATCTTCATCATCATCAGCATCTTTGACATCAACTTCTTCACCTTATTCATCTTCTTCTTCATCTTCTACCTATTTTTTTTTTTTATTACATTCTTCATATTCATTTTCTTCAACTATTATTATTCTTCCTATTCTACATATTCTTTTTATTCCACTGTTATTATTCTTCCTATTCTACTTCTTCATCATATTCTCATTTGTGACAGGCATTCCCGTAGTTGTTATCTATAAAAGTTGGAAGATTACACCTTCCGTTCTGCCAGTCACAAAAGTTACATTTGTCCGCGTTCAGTTTGGCCTGCAGCATCAGGCTTTATCCAGGGGCACCACGAGGAGGAACGGACTCACCCCCATACACTGCTTAGTCTTCTTCTGCATATAATTTAGATAATATCTTTTGCTCTGATATTAAGTGTTATGCTTAATGTTCTTCTGCTCTTTATTCTGCAGCCTCTTGTTCTTCTGCTTCTCGGTCTTCCATGTCGTCGTCTCCAGGGTCGTCGTCTTCAGTGTCGTCATCTCCGCCGTCGTCGTCTCCGCCGTCGTCGTCTCCGTCGTCGTCTCCGCCGTCGTCGTCGTCGTCGTCATCGGGGTGGTCTTCCGGGTCGTCGTCGTCGTCGTCATCGGGGTGGTCTTCCGGGTCGTCGACTTTAGGGTCTTCAACTTGGAAATGTAGCAGAAGGTACAAGAAGGCTGAGAAAATGCCAAGAACCAGCTGATGGAACTGGAACTCGGATGGCTACCCGAAGGTTCAAGAGCCTATGGAACTACCGAGGACCAGCTGATGTTACTGGAACCCGGTTACTAAGCAGGAGGTACCCGTGCTAAAAAGCACTACCAAGGACCGCCTGACGTTGGCGGAACTCGGATACCCAGAAGGAGGCACCTAAGCCAAAGGCTCTGCCCGGAACCAGCTGACGTTACTGGAACCAGGATGGGGAGCAGAAGGTACAAGAGCAAAAGACACTGCCGAGAACCAGCTGACGGTACTGGAACCCGGATGGGTAGCCGAAGGTCCAAGAGCCAATGGAACTACCGAGGACCAGCTGACGTTACTGGAACCCGGTTACTAAGCAGGAGGTACCCGTGCCTGAAAGCACTACCAAGGACCACCTGACGTTGGTGGAACTTGGATACCCAGAAGGAGGCACCTAAGCCAAAGGCTCTGCCCGGAACCAGCTGACGTTACTGGAACCAGGATGGGGAGCAGAAGGTACAAGAGCAAAAGACACTGCCGAGAACCAGCTGACGGTACTGGAACCCGGATGGGTAGCCGAAGGTCCAAGAGCCAATGGAACTACCGAGGACCAGCTGACGTTACTGGAACCCGGTTACTAAGCAGGAGGTACCCGTGCCTGAAAGCACTACCAAGGACCACCTGACGTTGGTGGAACTTGGATACCCAGAAGGAGGCACCTAAGCCAAAGGCTCTGCCCGGAACCAGCTGACGTTACTGGAACCAGGATGGGGAGCAGAAGGTACAAGAGCAAAAGACACTGCCGAGAACCAGCTGACGGTACTGGAACCCGGATGGGTAGCCGAAGGTCCAAGAGCCAATGGAACTACCGAGGACCAGCTGACGTTACTGGAACCCGGTTACTAAGCAGGAGGTACCCGTGCCTGAAAGCACTACCAAGGACCACCTGACGTTGGTGGAACTTGGATACCCAGAAGGAGGCACCTAAGCCAAAGGCTCTGCCCGGAACCAGCTGACGTTACTGGAACCAGGATGGGGAGCAGAAGGTACAAGAGCAAAAGACACTGCCTAAAACCAGCTGACGGTGCTGGAACCAGGTGGTGGACCCGAAGGCCCACAGGAGAGGAGAGAACAGCTAGGCCGCGAGGCAGCCGCAGTTCCGAACCCCAACAGTCCTACAGGGGGAGCTGGGCCTACTGGCACTACAGAACCAGCCTTGACTACCAGTTCACGCAGCCCACATAGGAAGCTCCTAAACTGGAGGCACCCTGGAGTTGGCTAACTCGACCGCACCACGATGGGGCAAGCATAGGCGTCTCAGTGAAGTTGACACAACCCGGAAACAGCTGATGGTGCTGAAACCAGGCTTGGCACGAGGGAGTACCTGTGACAAGAACACTGCCGAGAACCAGCTGGCGGTGCTGGAACCCGGATGCGTTGCCCCAGTGTGCAAGAGCCAATGGCACGACCGAGGACCAGCTGACGGTGCTGGAACACGGTTACTAAGCTGTAGGTGCCCGCGCTTAAAAGCACTACCAAGGACCGCCTGGCGTTGGCGGAACTCGGATACCCAGGAGGAGGCACCTAAGCCAAAGGCTCGGCCCGGAACCAGCTGACGGTGCTGGAACCAGGTGGTGGACCCGAAGGTCCACAGGAGAGGAGAGAACAGCTAGGCCGCGAGGCAGCCGCAGTTACCGAACCCCAACAGTCCTACAGGGGGAGCTGGGCCTACTGGCACTACAGAACCAGCCTTGACTACCAGTTCACGCAGCCCACATAGGAAGCTCCTAAACTGGAGGCACCCTGGAGTTGGCTAACTCGACCGCACCACGACGGGGCAAGCATAGGCGTCTCAGTGAAGTTGACACAACCCGGAAACAGCTGACGGTGCTGAAACCAGGCTTGGCACGAGGGAGTACCTGTGACAAGAACACTGCCGAGAACCAGCTGGCGGTGCTGGAACCCGGATGCGTTGCCCCAGTGTGCAAGAGCCAATGGCACGACCGAGGACCAGCTGACGGTGCTGGAACCCGGTTACTAAGCTGTAGGTGCCCGCGCTTAAAAGCACTACCAAGGACCGCCTGGCGTTGGCGGAACTCGGATACCCAGGAGGAGGCACCTAAGCCAAAGGCTCGGCCCGGAACCAGCTGACGGTGCTGGAACCAGGTGGTGGACCCGAAGGTCCACAGGAGAGGAGAGAACAGCTAGGCCGCGAGGCAGCCGCAGTTACCGAACCCCAACAGTCCTACAGGGGGAGCTGGGCCTACTGGCACTACAGAACCAGCCTTGACTACCAGTTCACGCAGCCCACATAGGAAGCTCCTAAACTGGAGGCACCCTGGAGTTGGCTAACTCGACCGCACCACGACGGGGCAAGCATAGGCGTCTCAGTGAAGTTGACACAACCCGGAAACAGCTGACGGTGCTGAAACCAGGCTTGGCACGAGGGAGTACCTGTGACAAGAACACTGCCGAGAACCAGCTGGCGGTGCTGGAACCCGGATGCGTTGCCCCAGTGTGCAAGAGCCAATGGCACGACCGAGGACCAGCTGACGGTGCTGGAACCCGGTTACTAAGCTGTAGGTGCCCGCGCTTAAAAGCACTACCAAGGACCGCCTGGCGTTGGCGGAACTCGGATACCCAGGAGGAGGCACCTAAGCCAAAGGCTCGGCCCGGAACCAGCTGACGGTGCTGGAACCAGGTGGTGGACCCGAAGGTCCACAGGAGAGGAGAGAACAGCTAGGCCGCGAGGCAGCCGCAGTTACCGAACCCCAACAGTCCTACAGGGGGAGCTGGGCCTACTGGCACTACAGAACCAGCCTTGACTACCAGTTCACGCAGCCCACATAGGAAGCTCCTAAACTGGAGGCACCCTGGAGTTGGCTAACTCGACCGCACCACGACGGGGCAAGCATAGGCGTCTCAGTGAAGTTGACACAACCCGGAAACAGCTGACGGTGCTGAAACCAGGCTTGGCACGAGGGAGTACCTGTGACAAGAACACTGCCGAGAACCAGCTGGCGGTGCTGGAACCCGGATGCGTTGCCCCAGTGTGCAAGAGCCAATGGCACGACCGAGGACCAGCTGACGGTGCTGGAACACGGTTACTAAGCTGTAGGTGCCCGCGCTTAAAAGCACTACCAAGGACCGCCTGGCGTTGGCGGAACTCGGATACCCAGGAGGAGGCACCTAAGCCAAAGGCTCGGCCCGGAACCAGCTGACGGTGCTGGAACCAGGTGGTGGACCCGAAGGTCCACAGGAGAGGAGAGAACAGCTAGGCCGCGAGGCAGCCGCAGTTACCGAACCCCAACAGTCCTACAGGGGGAGCTGGGCCTACTGGCACTGCAGAACCAGCCTTGACTACCAGTTCACGCAGCCCACATAGGAAGCTCCTAAACTGGAGGCACCCTGGAGTTGGCTAACTCGACCGCACCACGACGGGGCAAGCATAGGCGTCTCAGTGAAGTTGACACAACCCCGAAACAGCTGACGGTGCTGAAACCAGGCTTGGCACGAGGGAGTACCTGTGACAAGAACACTGCCGAGAACCAGCTGGCGGTGCTGGAACCCGGATGCGTTGCCCCAGTGTGCAAGAGCCAATGGCACGACCGAGGACCAGCTGACGGTGCTGGAACCCGGTTACTAAGCTGTAGGTGCCCGCGCTTAAAAGCACTACCAAGGACCGCCTGGCGTTGGCGGAACTCGGATACCCAGGAGGGGCACCTAAGCCAAAGGCTCGGCCCGGAACCAGCTGACGGTGCTGGAACCAGGTGGTGGACCCGAAGGTCCACAGGAGAGGAGAGAACAGCTAGGCCGCGAAGCAGCCGCAGTTACCGAACCCCAACAGTCCTACAGGGGGAGCTGGGCCTACTGGCACTACAGAACCAGCCTTGACTACCAGTTCACGCAGCCCACATAGGAAGCTCCTAAACTGGAGGCACCCTGGAGTTGGCTAACTCGACCGCACCACGACGGGGCAAGCATAGGCGTCTCAGTGAAGTTGACACAACCCGGAAACAGCTGACGGTGCTGAAACCAGGCTTGGCACGAGGGAGTACCTGTGACAAGAACACTGCCGAGAACCAGCTGGCGGTGCTGGAACCCGGATGCGTTGCCCCAGTGTGCAAGAGCCAATGGCACGACCGAGGACCAGCTGACGGTGCTGGAACACGGTTACTAAGCTGTAGGTGCCTGCGCTTAATAGCACTACCAAGGACCGCCTGGCGTTGGCGGAACTCGGATACCCAGGAGGAGGCACCTAAGCCAAAGGCTCGGCCCGGAACCAGCTGACGGTGCTGGAACCAGGTGGTGGACCCGAAGGTCCACAGGAGAGGAGAGAACAGCTAGGCCGCGAGGCAGCCGCAGTTACCGAACCCCAACAGTCCTACAGGGGGAGCTGGGCCTACTGGCACTACAGAACCAGCCTTGACTACCAGTTCACGCAGCCCACATAGGAAGCTCCTAAACTGGAGGCACCCTGGAGTTGGCTAACTCGACCGCACCACGACGGGGCAAGCATAGGCGTCTCAGTGAAGTTGACACAACCTGGAAACAGCTGACGGTGCTGAAACCAGGCTTGGCACGAGGGAGTACCTGTGACAAGAACACTGCCGAGAACCAGCTGGCGGTGCTGGAACCCGGATGCTTTGCCCCAGTGTGCAAGAGCCAATGGCACGACCGAGGACCAGCTGACGGTGCTGGAACCCGGTTACTAAGCTGTAGGTGCCCGCGCTTAAAAGCACTACCAAGGACCGCCTGGCGTTGGCAGAACTCGGATACCCAGGAGGAGGCACCTAAGCCA
The DNA here is from genome assembly GCF_032444005.1 of Ranitomeya imitator. Taxonomy (NCBI): domain Eukaryota; kingdom Metazoa; phylum Chordata; class Amphibia; order Anura; family Dendrobatidae; genus Ranitomeya; species Ranitomeya imitator. Next base: position 392,644,573 of record NC_091282.1, read on the forward strand.
AAGGCTCGGCCCGGAACCAGCTGACGGTGCTGGAACCAGGTGGTGGACCCGAAGGTCCACAGGAGAGGAGAGAACAGCTAGGCCGCGAGGCAGCCGCAGTTACCGAACCCCAACAGTCCTACAGGGGGAGCTGGGCCTACTGGCACTACAGAACCAGCCTTGACTACCAGTTCACGCAGCCCACATAGGAAGCTCCTAAACTGGAGGCACCCTGGAGTTGGCTAACTCGACCGCACCACGACGGGGCAAGCATAGGCGTCTCAGTGAAGTTGACACAACCCGGAAACAGCTGACGGTGCTGAAACCAGGCTTGGCACGAGGGAGTACCTGTGACAAGAACACTGCCGAGAACCAGCTGGCGGTGCTGGAACCCGGATGCGTTGCCCCAGTGTGCAAGAGCCAATGGCACGACCGAGGACCAGCTGACGGTGCTGGAACCCGGTTACTAAGCTGTAGGTGCCCGCGCTTAAAAGCACTACCAAGGACCGCCTGGCGTTGGCGGAACTCGGATACCCAGGAGGAGGCACCTAAGCCAAAGGCTCGGCCCGGAACCAGCTGACGGTGCTGGAACCAGGTGGTGGACCCGAAGGTCCACAGGAGAGGAGAGAACAGCTAGGCCGCGAGGCAGCCGCAGTTACCGAACCCCAACAGTCCTACAGGGGGAGCTGGGCCTACTGGCACTACAGAACCAGCCTTGACTACCAGTTCACGCAGCCCACATAGGAAGCTCCTAAACTGGAGGCACCCTGGAGTTGGCTAACTCGACCGCACCACGACGGGGCAAGCATAGGTGTCTCAGTGAAGTTGACACAACCCGGAAACAGCTGACGGTGCTGAAACCAGGCTTGGCACGAGGGAGTACCTGTGACAAGAACACTGCCGAGAACCAGCTGGCGGTGCTGGAACCCGGATGCGTTGCCCCAGTGTGCAAGAGCCAATGGCACGACCGAGGACCAGCTGACGGTGCTGGAACCCGGTTACTAAGCTGTAGGTGCCCGCGCTTAAAAGCACTACCAAGGACCGCCTGGCGTTGGCGGAACTCGGATACCCAGGAGGAGGCACCTAAGCCAAAGGCTCGGCCCGGAACCAGCTGACGGTGCTGGAACCAGGTGGTGGACCCGAAGGTCCACAGGAGAGGAGAGAACAGCTAGGCCGCGAGGCAGCCGCAGTTACCGAACCCCAACAGTCCTACAGGGGGAGCTGGGCCTACTGGCACTACAGAACCAGCCTTGACTACCAGTTCACGCAGCCCACATAGGAAGCTCCTAAACTGGAGGCACCCTGGAGTTGGCTAACTCGACCGCACCACGACGGGGCAAGCATAGGCGTCTCAGTGAAGTTGACACAACCCGGAAACAGCTGACGGTGCTGAAACCAGGCTTGGCACGAGGGAGTACCTGTGACAAGAACACTGCCGAGAACCAGCTGGCGGTGCTGGAACCCAGATGCGTTGCCTTGCCTATTAAAGATTGTCTTCCTAGAGCCCCAACTAGCGGTGTTGGAGCAAAGGGTAAGCAGGGGGAGATGAGTGTAGGCCGAAGCCTGCACTGGAGGCAGCTTTGTGTCTGCGTTGCGTTTGCAGGACACTTTGCCGGCTACACACTGGGGGAACAGCTGGCGTTGCTGAACCCCACTAACACAATGGCGTGTGTTTTTCTCTGTGCAGCTAGCACTTGCAGGCAAAAACTAGCAATGTTAGAGCCCGTGTTGAAGCAGGAGGAGGAGGAGAGGAGCAGAGTGTAGGCCGAAGCCTAGTTGAACCAATTTCAAAGGAAACCTTTAACCCCCCCCTCAGGTGTTACAAAGTACAAGAGACACACCTTGTGCAGTATTAATGCTGCACAAGTGAAAGGTTGCTCTATTAATTTGTCTACTTGCACACGCTGAATGAAAGACATACACAATTTACCCCATTCTACAGTCAAACTGTAGTGGATGCGTGACTTGGTTTTTTGATGAGACGCAGCACAGGTGTCCAAAATAACGCCTTGGTGCTTGGCGCAGCTTCCTGAGCGTTGTTATTTGCTGTACAGGAGTCTGCGCTCTTGTGTTATCCCTTGGCAATGCCCTGTTAGCGCTGCCCATCTTATGACATCATTTCATGTTGGCCGGTGCGGTTAACGATGGCCATAAATCCCAGACCCACAGTGTCTTTTCATAAAGCCACACTGCGGTGCTGGGATTCGTGGCCTTGAGCAGTAAATATTTTGGCCGCTCACACACGTCCTTACACCTGCTTCAGACTGGGCGGCCTCTGCTGATCCCTTCTCGCATGCCGCGGCCATGAGGCTGCACAGTCTGAAGAAGGCAGAAGGAGATGAGTTAAGACAGGCGAAGATATGCACTGCTCGTGCCCATCAATCACACCCTCGCAGTCAAAATAATTAAGACAATGAGGAGCATTTTATTCAGGCAGGGTAGACGAACAGGCGCAAGTAGCCAACCAATGATGTCAGAAGACGGGAAGCGCTACCAAGGGGGGTGCTGCGTATCATTAGAAAGGAAAGTCACACCTCAGGGACAGTGGAATGGTCTCAAAGAGACACATTTTGTACGTGTTGAGTTCCACGTGGGCAAGGAGAAAACATCAGCCACCTTGTACAAATGCAGCAGTACTGCTGTACAAGGTGGCTGTTATACATAGAAACACCTGGGGGTGGGGGCCAGGCTCCCTTCAATTTCAGTTCATGTGCCTGCGTGGCGTTTGCAGGTCACGTTGCAAGCTGCACAGCAGGGGAACAGCTGGCGTTGCTGAACCCCACTAACACATTGGCTGGTGTTTTTCTCTGTGCAGATCGCATGTCCGGGCAAAAACTGGCGGTGTTTGAGCCCAGGGTCAGCAGGAGGAGGAGAGGAGCAAAGTGTAGGCCGAAGCCTGCACTGGTGGCAGCTTTTGGTCGGTTGTGCCAGCGTGGCTTGTGCTGGACACGATGCCGGCTACACAGCGGGGGAACAGCTGGCGGTGCTGAACCCCACTAACACATTGGCTGGTGTTTTTCTCTGTGCAGCTAGCATTTCCGGGCAAAAACTAGCGGTGTTTGAGCCCAGGGTCAGCAGGAGGAGGAGGAGAGGAGCAAAGTGTAGGCCGAAGCCTGCACTGGTGGCAGCTTTTGGTCGGTTGTGCCAGCGTGGCTTGTGCTGGACACGATGCCGGCTACACAGCGGGGGAACAGCTGGCAGTGCTGAACCCCACTAACACATTGGCTGGTGTTTTTCTCTGTGCAGCTAGCATTTCCGGGCAAAAACTAGCGTTGTTAGAGCCCAGGGTCAGCAGGAGGAGGAGAGGAGCAGAGTGTAGGCCGAAGCCTAGTTGAACCAATTTCAAAGGTTACCTTTAACCCCCCTCAGGTGTTACAAAGTACAAGAGCCACTCCTTCTGCAGCATTAATGCTGCACAAGTAAAAGGTTGCTCTATTAATTTGTCCACTTGCACAAGCTGAATGCAACACGTACACTATTTAGCCCATTATACTGTTAAACAGTAGTGGAGGCGTGACTTGTCTTTTTAAAGAAAAGCAGCACAGGTGTCGAAAACAACACCTTTTTGCATGGGCGCAGCTTCCTGAGCGTTGTTAGTTGCTGTACAGGAGTCTGCGCAGTTGTGATCCTTTGGCCATGCGCTGTGAGCGCTTCCTGTCTTATGACCTCATTTCATATTGGCCGTTGCGGTTAGCGGTGGACATGAATCCCAGACCCACAGTGTGTTTTTAAAAAATCACACTGCGTGGCTGGGATTCGTGGCCTTGTGCAGTAAATATTTTTGACGCTCACACATGTCCTTACACCTGCTTCAAACTGGGCGTCCTCATCTGATCCCTTATCGCCTGCCGCGGCCATGAGGACACCCAGTCTGAAGAAGGCGGAAGGAGATGAGTGAACACAGGCAAACATATGCACTGCACATGCCCATCAATCACACCCTCGCTGTCCAAAAAAAAAAGACACCGAGGGGCGTTGTTTCGAGCAGGGGAGATGCACAGGCGCAGCCAGCTAACCAATGATGTCAAAAGACGGGCAGCGCTAACAAGGGTGGTGCTGCGTGTCATTACAAAGGAAAGTCACACCTCAGGGACATTGTAATGGTCTCTAATGAGACACATTTTGTACGTGTTGAGTTCCACGTGGGCAAGGAGAAAAAGTCAGCCACCTTGTACAAATGCAGCAGTACTGCTGTACAAGGTGGCTGTTATACATAGAAACACCTGTGGGTGGGGGGCAGGCTCCCTTCAATTTCAGTTCATGTGCCTGCGTGGCGTTTGCAGGTCACGTTGCAAGCTACACAGCAGGGGAACAGCTGGCGTTGCTGAACCCCACTGACACATTGACTGGTGTTTTTCTCTGTGCAGCTAACAGTTCCGGGCAGAAACTGGCGTTGTTTGAGCCCAGGGTCAGCAGGAGGAGGAGAGGAGCAAAGTGTAGGCCGAAGCCTGCACTGGTGGCAGCTTTTGTTCTGTTGTGCCAGCGTGGCTTGTGCTGGACACGTTGCCGACTACACAGCAGGGGAACAGCTGGCGTTGCTGAACCCCACTAACACATTGGCTGGTGTTTTTCTCTGTGCAGCTAGCAGTTCCGGGCAAAAACTAGCGGTGTTTGAGCCCAGGGTCAGCAGGAGGAGTAGAGGAGCAGAGTGTAGGCCGAAGCCTAGTTGAACCAATTTCAAAGGTTACCTTTAACCCCCCCCTCAGGTGTTGCAAGGTACAAGAGCCACACCTTGAACAGCATTAATGATGCACAAGTCAAAGGTTGCTCTATTTAATTTTGCTCCTTGCACACGCTGAATTAAACACGTACACTATTTAGCCCATTATACTGTCAAACAGTAGTGGAGGCATGACTACTAGTCTTTTTAAGGAGACGCAGCACAGGTGTACAAATTTACACCTAGGTGCTGTGCGCAGATTCCTTACCGTTGTTATTTGCAGTACAGGAAACTGCGCTCTTGTGTTATCCCTTGGCAATACCCTGTTAGTGCAGGCCGTCTCATGACCTCATTTCATGTTGGCCGGTGCGGTTAACGATGGCCATAAATCCCAGAACCACAGTGGCTTTTCCTAAAGTCACACTGCGGTGCTGGGATTCGTGGCCTTGTGCAGTAAATATGTTCGCCGCTCACACATGTCCTTACACCTGCTTCAGACTGGGCGGCCTCAGCTGATCCCTTATCTCATGCCGCGGCCATGAGGCCGCACAGTCAGAAGAAGGCGGAAGGAGGGGAGTGAAGACAGGGGAACATATGCACTGCTCGTGCCCATCAATCACACCCTCGCAGTCAAAATATATGAGACAACGGGGGGCGTTGTGTCGGGCAGGGGGGACGCACAGGCACAGCCAGCCAACCAACGATGTCAGGAGACGGGCAGCGCTAACAATGGGGGTGCTGCGTGTCATTAAAAAGGAAAGTCACACCTCAGGGACATTGTAATGGTCTGTAATGAGACACATTTTGTACTTGTTGAGTTCCACGTGTGCAAGGACAAAAAGTCAGCCACCTTGTACAAATGCAGCAGTACTGCTGTACAAGGTGGCTGTTATACATAGAAACACCTGTGGGTGGGGGGCAGGCTCCCTTCAATTTCAGTTCATGTGCCTGCGTGGCGTTTGCAGGTCACGTTGCAAGCTACACAGCAGGGGAACAGCTGGCGTTGCTGAACCCCACTGACACATTGACTGGTGTTTTTCTCTGTGCAGCTAACAGTTCCGGGCAGAAACTGGCGTTGTTTGAGCCCAGGGTCAGCAGGAGGAGGAGAGGAGCAAAGTGTAGGCCGAAGCCTGCACTGGTGGCAGCTTTTGTTCTGTTGTGCCAGCGTGGCTTGTGCTGGACACGTTGCCGACTACACAGCAGGGGAACAGCTGGCGTTGCTGAACCCCACTAACACATTGGCTGGTGTTTTTCTCTGTGCAGCTAGCAGTTCCGGGCAAAAACTAGCGGTGTTTGAGCCCAGGGTCAGCAGGAGGAGTAGAGGAGCAGAGTGTAGGCCGAAGCCTAGTTGAACCAATTTCAAAGGTTACCTTTAACCCCCCCCTCAGGTGTTGCAAGGTACAAGAGCCACACCTTGAACAGCATTAATGATGCACAAGTCAAAGGTTGCTCTATTTAATTTTGCTCCTTGCACACGCTGAATTAAACACGTACACTATTTAGCCCATTATACTGTCAAACAGTAGTGGAGGCATGACTACTAGTCTTTTTAAGGAGACGCAGCACAGGTGTACAAATTTACACCTAGGTGCTGTGCGCAGATTCCTTACCGTTGTTATTTGCAGTACAGGAAACTGCGCTCTTGTGTTATCCCTTGGCAATACCCTGTTAGTGCAGGCCGTCTCATGACCTCATTTCATGTTGGCCGGTGCGGTTAACGATGGCCATAAATCCCAGAACCACAGTGGCTTTTCCTAAAGTCACACTGCGGTGCTGGGATTCGTGGCCTTGTGCAGTAAATATGTTCGCCGCTCACACATGTCCTTACACCTGCTTCAGACTGGGCGGCCTCAGCTGATCCCTTATCTCATGCCGCGGCCATGAGGCCGCACAGTCAGAAGAAGGCGGAAGGAGGGGAGTGAAGACAGGGGAACATATGCACTGCTCGTGCCCATCAATCACACCCTCGCAGTCAAAATATATGAGACAACGGGGGGCGTTGTGTCGGGCAGGGGGGACGCACAGGCACAGCCAGCCAACCAACGATGTCAGGAGACGGGCAGCGCTAACAATGGGGGTGCTGCGTGTCATTAAAAAGGAAAGTCACACCTCAGGGACATTGTAATGGTCTGTAATGAGACACATTCTGTACTTGTTGAGTTCCACGTGTGCAAGGACAAAAAGTCAGCCACCTTGTACAAATGCAGCAGTACTGCTGTACAAGGTGGCTGTTATACATAGAAACACCTGGGGGGGTGGGGGGCAGGCTCCCTTCAATTTCAGTTCATGTGCCTGCGTGGCGTTTGCAGGACACGTTGCCAGCTACACAGCAGGGGAACAGCTGGCGGTGCTGAACCCCACTAACACATTGGCTGGTGTTTTTCTCTGTGCAGCTAGCATGTCCGGGCAGAAACTGGCGTTGTTTGAGCCCAGGGTCAGCAGGAGGAGGAGAGGAGCAAAGTGTAGGCCGAAGCCTGCACTGGTGGCAGCTTTTGGTCAGTTGTGCCAGCGTGGCTTGTGCTGGACACGATGCCGACTACACAGCAGAGGAACAGCTGGCGGTGCTGAACCCCACTAACACATTGGCTGGTGTTTTTCTCTGTGCAGCTAGCATGTTCGGGCAGAAACTGGCGTTGTTTGAGCCCAGGGTCCGCAGGAGGAGGAGAGGAGCAAAGTGTAGGCCGAAGCCAGCACTGGTGGCAGCTTTTGTTCTGTTGTGCCAGCGTGGCTTGTGCTGGACACGTTGCCGACTACACAGCAGGGGAAAAGCTGGCGTTGCTGAACCCCACTAACACATTGGCTGGTGTTTTTCTCTGTGCAGCTGGCAGTTCCGGGCAAAAACTAGCGGTGTTTGAGCCCAGGGTCAGCAGGAGGAGTAGAGGAGCAGAGTGTAGGCCGAAGCCTAGTTGAACCAATTTCAAAGGTTACCTTTAACCCCCCCCTCAGGTGTTGCAAGGTACAAGAGCCACACCTTGAACAGCATTAATGATGCACAAGTCAAAGGTTGCTCTATTTAATTTTGCTCCTTGCACACGCTGAATTAAACACGTACACTATTTAGCCCATTATACTGTCAAACAGTAGTGGAGGCGTGACTACTAGTCTTTTTAAGGAGACGCAGCACAGGTGTACAAATTTACACCTAGGTGCTGTGCGCAGATTCCTTACCGTTGTTATTTGCAGTACAGGAAACTGCGCTCTTGTGTTATCCCTTGGCAATACCCTGTTAGTGCAGGCCGTCTCATGACCTCATTTCATGTTGGCCGGTGCGGTTAACGATGGCCATAAATCCCAGAACCACAGTGGCTTTTCCTAAAGTCACACTGCGGTGCTGGGATTCGTGGCCTTGTGCAGTAAATATGTTCGCCGCTCACACATGTCCTTACACCTGCTTCAGACTGGGCGGCCTCAGCTGATCCCTTATCTCATGCCGCGGCCATGAGGCCGCACAGTCAGAAGAAGGCGGAAGGAGGGGAGTGAAGACAGGGGAACATATGCACTGCTCGTGCCCATCAATCACACCCTCGCAGTCAAAATATATGAGACAACGGGGGGCGTTGTGTCGGGCAGGGGGGACGCACAGGCACAGCCAGCCAACCAACGATGTCAGGAGACGGGCAGCGCTAACAATGGGGGTGCTGCGTGTCATTAAAAAGGAAAGTCACACCTCAGGGACATTGTAATGGTCTGTAATGAGACACATTTTGTACTTGTTGAGTTCCACGTGTGCAAGAAGAAAAAGTCAGCCACCTTGTACAAATACAGCAGTACTGCTGTACAAGGTGGCTGTTATACATAGAAACACCTGGGGGGGTGGGGGGCAGGCTCCCTTCAATTTCAGTTCATGTGCCTGCGTGGCGTTTGCAGGACACGTTGCCAGCTACACAGCAGGGGAACAGCTGGCGGTGCTGAACCCCACTAACACATTGGCTGGTGTTTTTCTCTGTGCAGCTAGCATGTCCGGGCAGAAACTGGCGTTGTTTGAGCCCAGGGTCAGCAGGAGGAGGAGAGGAGCAAAGTGTAGGCCGAAGCCTGCACTGGTGGCAGCTTTTGGTCAGTTGTGCCAGCGTGGCTTGTGCTGGACATGATGCCGACTACACAGCAGGGGAACAGCTGGTGGTGCTGAACCCCACTAACACATTGGCTGGTGTTTCTCTCTGTGCAGCTAGCATGTCCGGGCAGAAACTGGCGTTGTTTGAGCACAGGGTCAGCAGGAGGAGGAGAGGAGCAAAGTGTAGGCCGAAGCCTGCACTGGTGGCAGCTTTTGGTCAGTTGTGCCAGCGTGGCTTGTGCTGGACATGATGCCGACTACAAAGCAGGGGAACAGCTGGTGGTGCTGAACCCCACTAACACATTGGCTGGTGTTTCTCTCTGTGCAGCTAGCATGTCCGGGCAGAAACTGGTGGTGTTTGAGCCCAGGGTCAACAGGAGAGGAGCAGAGTGTAGGCCGAAGCCTAGTTGAACCAATTTCAAAGGTTACCTTTAACCCCCCTCAGGTGTTGCAAGGTACAAGAGCCACACCTTGTGCAGCATTAATGCTGCACAAGTAAAAGGTTGCTCTATTTGTTTTGCTCCTTGCACACGCTGACTAAAACACGTACACTATTTAGCCCATTATACTGTCAAACAGTTGTGGAGGCGTGACTTGTCTTTTTAAGGAGACGCAGCACAGGTGTCAAAATTTGCACCTAGGTACTGGGCGCAGATTCCTGAGCGTTGTTATTTGCTGTACAGGAGTCTGCGCTATTGTGATCCCTTGGCCATGCGCTGTGAGCGCTTCCTGTCTTCTGACCTCATTTCATGTCGGCCGTTGCGGTTAGCGATGGACATGAATCCCAGACCCACAGTGTGTTTTCAAAAAATCACACTGCGTGGCTGGGATTTGTGGCCTTGTGCAGTAAATAGGTTTGCCGCTTACACATGTCCTTACACCTGCTCCAGACTGGGCGGCCTCAGCTGATCCCTTATCGCCTACCACGGCCAGGAGGCCGCACAGTCTGAAGAAGGCGGAAGGAGATGAGTTAAGACAGGCGAACATATGCACTGCTCGTGCCCATAAACCACACCCTCGCTGACAAAATAAATATGACAACGAGGGGCGTTGTTTCTAGCAGGGCGGATGCACAGGCGCAGCCAGCTAACCATGATGACAAAAGACGGGAAACGCTACCAAGGGGGGTGCTGCGTATCATTACAAAGGAAAGTCACACCTCAGGGACAGTGGAATGGTCTCAATGAGACACATTTTGTACGTGTTGAGTTCCACGTGGGCAAGGAGAAAAAGTCAGCCACCTTGTACAAATGCAGCAGTACTGCTGTACTAGGTGGCTGTTATACATAGAAACACCTGGGGGGGTGGGGCCAGGTTCCCTTTAATTTCAGTTCCTGTGCCTGCATGGCGTTTGCAGGTCACGTTGCCGGCTACACAGCAGGGGAACAGCTGGCGTTGCTGAACCCCACTAACACATTGGCTGGTGTTTTTCTCTGTGCAGCTAGCAGTTCCGGGCAAAAACTAGCGGTGTTTGAGCCCAGGGTCAGCAGGAGGAGGAGAGGAGCAGAGTGTAGGCCGAAGCCTGCACTGGTGGCAGCTTTTGTTCTGTTGTGCCAGCGTGGCTTGTGCTGGACACGTTGCCGACTACACAGCAGGGGAACAGCTGGCGGTGCTGAACCCCACTGACACATCACCTAGTGTTTTTTCTGTGTAGACAACACTTCCAGGTGGCAACTGACAGTGTTGAAACCCAGGGAATCAAAGAGGAGCAGAGTGTAGGCCGAAGCCTGCAGTGGAGCAAGTTGAAAGGGAACCTTTAACCCCCCCCCCCCCCAGGCATTTGTTGCTGAAAGAGCCATCTTGTACAGCAGTAATACTGCACATGGAAAATGGTGGCTCCGAAAATTATGCTCCTTGCAAACGCTGAAGTACACACTCATATAATGTGTCCCCTCACACCGTCAAACCATCCCGGAAGTGGGACTTTCCTTTGTAATGTGACACAGCACAGCCGTCATTCCAACCCCCTTGGTGCCGGGCGCCACCTCCTCAACGTTGTTTGGTTCTGTGACGGAGCCCGCGCTGTAATGTTATCCCTTGGCCATGCACAGTTAGCGGTGCCCGTCTTCTGACATCATGTAGGTGTCAGGCTGGCAGTGCCTGTGCGTCCAAGCTGCCCGAGATCCAACCTTGCAGTGTCATCTAATGTAGTCCCACTGCGGGCCAGGGATCCATGGGCATGCGCAGTGCATATCATCGTCTCTCACTCACCTCCTTCCTGCTTCTTCAGACTGTGCGGCGTCACGGCCGTGGCATGCTATTAGGGATCAGCTGACGCCGCCTAGTCTGAAGAAGCGTGAAGAAGGGGAGTGAGAGGCTAGTATATGCACTGCGCATGGCCATGGATACCAGGCCCACTGTGGGATCACATTAGACGACACTGCGAGGTGTGATTTCGGGCAGCGTGGACGCACAGACGCAGCCAGGACGACAACAAATGATGTCAGAGGACGGGCAGCGCAAACTGTGCATGGCCAAGGGATAACATAACAGCGCAGGGTCCATGACGGAATCAAACAACGCTAAGGAGGCAGCGCACGGTGCCAAGGGGGTAGCAATGACGGCTGTGCTGCGTCACATTACAAAGGAAAGTCCCACCTCCGGGACGGTTGGACGGTGTGAGGGGACACATTACATGAGTGTGTAGTTCAGCGTTTGCAAGGAGCATAATTTCAAGAGCGACCTTTCCCTTGTGCAGTATTAGTGCTGCACATGGTGGCTCTTTCAGTAACAAACGCCTAGGGGGGGGGGGACAGGTCCCCTTACATTTTAGTTGTGCCAGCGTGGCGGTCGCATGACACATTGCCGGATACACAGCTGGGGATCAGCTGACGTTACTGAACCCCAATAACAGAGGAGCGACTGTTGACTGTGCACACAGCACTTCCAGGCACCAACTGGCGGTGTTAGAGCCCAGGGACAGCAGGAGGAGCAGATTGGAGGTATTGCCACACACACAGCTGGGGATCAGCTGACGTTACTGAACCCCAATAACAGAGGAGCGACTGTTGACTGTGCACACAGCACTTCCAGGCACCAACTGGCGGTGTTAGAGCCCAGGGACAGCAGGAGGAGCAGATTGGAGGTATTGCCGCACACACAGCTGGGGATCAGCTGACGTTACTGAACCCCAATAACAGAGGAGCGACTGTTGACTGTGCACACAGCACTTCCAGGCACCAACTGGCGGTGTTAGAGCCCAGGGACAGCAGGAGGAGCAGAGTAACAGAGTGTAGGCCGAAGCCTGATTGGAGCAAGTTGAAAGGAAACCTTTAACCCCCCCCCAAGACGTTTGTAGCTGAAAGAGCCATCTTGTGCAGCACTAAGGATGCAAAAGGAAAAGGTTGCTCTTTTAATTATGCTCCTTGCAAACACCGAAGTAAACACTAAAAATGTGTCCATTTATACCGTTAAACCGTTCCGGAGGTGCGAATTTCCTTCGTAATGGGACACAGCACAGCTGTCATTCCTATCCCCTTGATGCCGTGCGCTGCCTCCTCAGCGTTGTTTTAAGCTGTCACGGAGCCTGCGCTGTTCTGTTAGCCCTTGGCCATGCCCAATTAGCGCTGCCTGTCTTCTGACATAATTTGGTGTCAGGCTGTCAGTGCCTGTGCGTCCACGCGACTCCAGATCTCACCTCGCAGTGTCGTCTATTGTAATCCCACTGCGGGCCTTGGATCCATGGACATGCACAGTGCATATCCTCGACTCTCACTCCCCTCTTCTTCAGACTGTGCGGTGTCACGGCCGTGGCATGCTAGGGATCAGCTGACGGCGCACAGTCTAAAGAAGGCGGAGGGAAATGAGCGAGAGCCCGAGGGGAAGATATGCACTGCGCATGCCCATGGATCCCAGGCCCGCAGTGTGACTCAATCAGAAGACACTGCGAGGCGGGATCTCGGGCACCGCGGCCGCACAGGCGCAGCCAGCCTGACACCAAATTATGTCAGAAGACAGGCAGCGCAAATAGGGCATGCCCAAGGGATAACAGAACAGCGCAGGCTCCGTGACAGCTTAAAACAACGCTGAGGAGGCAGCGCATGGCACCAAGGGGGTAGGAATGACGGCTGTGCTGCGTCACATTACGAAGGAAAGTCCCAGCTCCGGGACGGTATAACGGTATCAGTGAACACATTTTATAAGTGTTAAGTTCTGCGTGTGCAAAGAGCTAAAAAAAAAGAGCTACCTTTTCCTTGTGCAGCATTACTGCTGCACAAGATGGCTCTTTCAGTAACAAACGACGGGGGGGGGGGGGACAGGTTCCCTTACATTTAGGTTGTTGTGCCAGCGTGGCGGTTGCAGGACACATTGCCGGCTACACAGCTGGGGATCAGCTGACGTTACTGAAACCCAATAACACTGGGTCGTATGTTTTTACTGTGCAGCCTGCACTTCTGAGCCGCAACTGGCGGTGTTGGAGCCCAGGAATAGCAGTTCAGGTGGTAGAAAGATGAACACAGCAGGAGACCTGGATGACACCCAATTACTTAATCAGGCAGAGGAGTGGCAAATTCCTGCGAGATCCAGGCCTGGTTCATTTTCAGGAAAGTAAGCCGGTCAACGTTATCGGAGGATAGTCGCATGCGACGGTCTGTTAGTACACCACCTGCGGCACTAAAGACACGTTCCGATAAGACACTAGCCGCAGGGCAAGCCAGCACCTCCAATGCATACTGGCTTAGCTCTGGCCATGTATCCAGCTTAGAGACCCAAAACTTGAACGGGGAAGAGCCGTCTGGGAGTACAGTAAGAGGGCAAGCCATGTAGTCTGTCACCATCTGACGGAACCGTTGCCTCCTGCTGACTGGAGCCGCCGGTGATGGTGTAGACATTTGGGGCGGGCACACAAAAGTGTGCCAGAGTTGTGCCATACTGGGCTTGCCTTGGGCAGAGGCACTGCTTCTGCTCCCTCTTTGGGCAGAGCCTCCCCCACTGCCTCGACGCACTGAGCTGCTTTGTAAAGCACTAGCAGCACTCCTCTCAGTTGGACAGGAGAAGATGATGGAATTCACCAGTGTGTCGTGGTACTCCCGCAATTTACGCTCCCGGGTCAACGCAGGGATGAGGTTTTGGACGTTGTCCCGGTAGCGAGGATCGAGGAGGGTGAACACCCAATAATCAGGCATGTTGAGAATGTGGTCGATGCGGCGGTCGTTTCTCAGGCACTGCAGCATGAAATCCACCATGTGCTGCAGAGTGCCAACTGGCCCAGAAACGCTGTCCCCTGCTTGAGACATGATCTCTGCCCGCTCGTCATCACCCCACCCTCGCTGTACACACTGACCACTGGACAATTGTGTCGCTCCCTCCTCTGGACGGAGCTCTTCCTCCTCCATTGACTCCTCCTCATCCTCCTCACAAATTGGCCCCTGCGCACCCCTTTGTGAGGAACCACGTGGCGCTGACTCTCCAGAAGCTGATGGAAAAGGTGACTCCTCATCCTCCACCTCTTCCACCACATCATCCCTTAACCCTTGCAAAGTTTGCTGAAGCAGGCAGATAAGGGGGACAGTCATGCTGACTAGTGCATCATCTGCACTTGCCATCCGCGTGGAATAATCAAAAGGACGCAAAACCTGGCAGACGTCCTTCATAGTGGCCCACTCTGTGGTTGTGAAGTCTGATCGGCGCTGACTGCGACTTCTTTGCGCCTGATGCAGCTGGTACTCCATAACTGCTTGCTGCTGCTCACACAACCGCTCCAACATATGTAACGTGGAATTCCACCGGGTAGGTAGGTCACATATGATGCGGTGTTCCGGAAGGCGGAATCGGCGCTGCAGAGCAGCAATGCGGGATCTGGCCAAGCTGGAACGCCGCAAGTGAGCACACTCTAGGCGGACCTTGTGCAGCAGGGCATCAAGATCCGGATAGTCCCTCAGAAAACTCTGCACAACCAAATTGAGCACATGTGCCAGACATGGGATGTGAGTGAGGTTGCCAAGGGCCAAAGCTGCCACCAGATTTCGGCCATTGTCACACACTACCATGCCTGGCTGGAGATTCGCTGGCAGTAACCACACATCGCTCTCCTGCTTTATGGCATTCCAGAGCTCCTGCGCTGTGTGGCTTCGATGCCCCAATGAAACTAGTTTCAAGACGGCCTGCTGACGTTTGGCCACGGCTGTGCTCATGTCGGTCATAGGTAAACGTTCACGGGTCCATGTGGGGGTGGACTGTGACGGATCCTGCAGAGAGGAATCAGAGGAACTGGTGTAAGAGGAGGAGTCGATGCGTACAGACTGGATTCCTGCAATCCTTGGAGTGGGCAGGACACGTCCTGCGCCACTCGCACGATCTGTACCTGGCTCAACAACATTAACCCAATGGGCAGTGAGGGAAACATATCGCCCCTGTCCATGCTGACTGGTCCACGCATCGGTGGTGAGGTGGACCTTGCTACTGACGGCGTTCAGTAGCGCATGTTTTATGTTTGCCTCAACATGCCTGTGCAGGGCAGGGACAGCCTGCCTGCTGAAGTAAAAGCGGCTGGGCACCTTGTACTGTGGGACTGCCAATGCCATCAAGTCACGGAAGCTGTCAGTCTCCACCAGCCTGAACGAGAGCATTTCCAGGGACAACAGTTTGGCAATGCCTGCATTCAGAGCCTGTGCTCGGGGGTGGTTGGCCGAGAATGCCCGCCTTTTCTCCCATGCCTGTACTACCGATGGCTGTAGAGTAGACTGGGAGTGTGAGGATGACTGGGAAGGTGGTGCTGTGGGTGGAATTACACAAGGTCTCTGGGAGGAAGCCAAACCAGCTGTGCGTGAGCTGGAGGAAGAGGCAACACGAGCTGAAGAGGTGGTAGCTAACGCTGTTGGTTGGCCTACATCTTCAGTGTGTTTCTGTAACTCCACCGCGTGCCTGGTCCGCACATGTTTCCACATATTTGTGGTATTGAGGTTGCTGACATTTTTCCCTCTTTTTACTTTATGATGACACAGCTTGCATTTGACAAAACAAATGTCATCTGCAACTGTGTCAAAAAAGGACCAGGCACTGCAAGTCTTGGGAGCGCCCTTTTTGGCTTTGGAAAGAGACAGGCTCCTAACGGGTGCCAAAGTGGAGGCTACAGGCTCCGCAGTCTTCCCCCTCCCTCTCCCTCTTTGGCCCGTAAGAGGAAGCTCTTCCTCTGAGCTGCTCCCACCACCTTCCTGTTCCTCACGCCACGATGGGTCAAGGACCTCATCATCTCCACTACCCTCTGCCACCAACTGCTCCTCCTGGGTAGTCTCAGCAGCACAGTACGCACGAGAAAGCGGCACCTGAGTTTCATCATCAGATGCGTACTGCGCTGTGGTCACCGGAGGCACTGGCCCACCTGCCTCTTCAGAGTCAGAGAGAAAAAGGTGTTGGGCATCACTGCACACTGCCTCTTCTTCCATTTCTCCAATGCTGCTTGGCTGGCCCCCTGTTTCCAAGCCAAGAGATTCAGAGAACAGAAGTAGAGACGGCTCCTGTCCTGGGCTCTCTGACTGCCTGGCCAATTTGGCAGGTGGTGAAGAGACAGATGGCTGCTCTCCAGTGCTCTGTGCCTGAGAGGATGTGGCACTAACTGAAGTCGATGCCGAGGCGTTAGCTGCCATCCACCCGACAACGGCTTCAATTTGGTCTTCACGCAGCAGCGGTGCACGGCGCTCTCCGACAAAGCTGCGCATGAAGGACTGTTCCCTGCTGAAACTGAGTGACGACGAGTCACCGGCGCCCGCAGCAGGCACAGAATCACCACGTCCTCTCCCTGCTCCTCTCCCTGCTCCGCGCCCAAGCCCACGTGCCTTACTCCCTGCCCTCTTCATCTTGGTTGACAGATAAAGATAAGCAGAAAAGTACTAAGGCCTTAGTGTGCTTATTCCTGTAATGCTCCTCCTAACAGGTGTAAGAAACACTAATGTTGTAAATTGTGGACTAAACTTTATTATTTTTCAAATGTGGCCTACACAAGTGTTAAGTTGTGTTTGGTGAACTTAACTTTTTTTTTTGTGCAGATCGGGCTACAGAGCTAGTTTAAATCACACGGAGACCGTGCAGACAGCCGTAAACGGCGCTGCAAGGCCAAAAAACCCTCCTCTAGGTTATCCTATATAGTGTTTTTCCACTATTTAGCTGGATACAAGTGGAAAGACACTAATAGGATTTTTTTTTTTCAAATTTTAAACTGGCTGCACTATTTGAAAAAAAGGAAATTGTTTTTCAAGGTATGAGGCAGTAACGCACCCTGAGCTGAATCCAACCGGCTATGGCTGCACACAGACTACAGGGCGAGCTGGGCTCACACAGAGACCGTGCAGACAGCCGTAAACGGCGCTGCAAGGCCCCAAAAACCCTCTAGGTTATCCTATGTAGTGTTTTTCCACAATTGAGCTGGAGACTGGTGGAAAGACACTAATAGGAATTTTTTTTTTTCAAATTTTAAACAGGCTGCACTATTTCAAAAAAAGGAAAATTTTTCTCAAGGTATGAGCCAGTAACGAACCCTGAGCTGAATCCAACCGGCTATGGCTGCACACAGACTACAGGGCGAGCTGGGCTCACACGGAGACCGTGCAGACAGCCGTAAACGGCGCTGCAAGGCCAAAAAACCCTCCTCTAGGTTATCCTATATAGTGTTTTTACACTATTTAGCTGGATACGAGTGGAAAGACACTTATAGGATTTTTTTTTTTCAAATTTTAAACAGGCTGCACTATTTGAAAAAAAAGGAAAATTTTTCTCAAGGTATGAGCCAGTAACGAACCCTGAGCTGAATCCAACCGGCTATGGCTGCACACAGACTACAGGGCGAGCTGGGCTCACACGGAGACCGTGCAGACAGCCGTAAACGGCGCTGCAAGGCCAAAAAACCCTCCTCTAGGTTATCCTATATAGTGTTTTTCCACTATTTAGCTGGATACGAGTGGAAAGACACTAATAGGAATTTTTTTTTTCAAATTTTAAACAGGCTGCACTATTTGAAAAAAAGGAAAATTTTTCTCAAGGTATGAGCCAGTAACGAACCCTGAGCTGAATCCAACCGGCTATGGCTGCACACAGACTACAGGGCGAGCTGGGCTCACACGGAGACCGTGCAGACAGCCGTAAACGGCGCTGCAAGGCCCAAAAACCCCCCTCTAGGTTATCCTATGTAGTGTTTTTCCACAATAGAGCTGGAGACTGGTGGAAAAACACTAATAGGAAATTTGAGAAAAAATGTGCAGCAGGCTGCACTAAGAGCAAAAAAGAACAACTGTGTGAGGCAGTGTGAACCCCCCCTGAGCTGAATACAACCGGGTATATGGCTGCACACAGACTACAGAGTGAGCTGCACACACACACACACACAGAGACCTTGCAGAACGCTGTTAAAACAGCGCTGCAAGGCAAGAGCAAGGTGAACAGTGAAGAACACACAGCGTTTTGCTAAATTAGCCTTTGGAAAGGAAAATAAAGCAATTAGCAAGCTCAACTGGCCCTCAGTTAGAACACAGCGTCCTGTCCCTAACTGAAATCACAGCAGAGTGAGCGCAAAATGGCGGCAGCGCTTTTTTATAGTGCAGAGTGACATCATTTCAGCAGCCAATCCCAGCCTTGCCAGTACTTACATGCCCACCATGCTAAACAGGATGTGCCCACACTTTCATTCATTCCTCATTGGCTGCTGCGTTCAATTTGAATTCTGGGAACTTCCGATTCCGGTATCCGATACGCGGGAAGTATCGGAATTCAGTATCGGAATTCCGATACCGCAAATATCGGCCGATACCCGATACTTGCGGTATCGGAATGCTCAACACTACTGCTGAGAGATTTCATTTTGTTTTTAAAAAGGGTGAGGTTTTTGTGAACAGGTAAGAGACGGGTGGGATGGCTGTTCACACACATCTCTATCTTCAGGTGTGTTCTGTACATAGAAATAGATATATAGATAGGTACATTTTTAGATAGATAGGGAAAGAATAGAGATTTTGCTTTCACATCAACATTTTTCTGCTATTTGGAGAATTTATGGTGGAAAAAAGGCTATTTCTGCACTTCCTGCCTAAGGGCTGACCCACGCCACTCTTGCTGTAAGTTGCATGCAATGTATACGGAATTTGTACTTCACTTGCGGCAGGTGCGGCACATGTGGTTTCTGCTGTTTTCGCCACAAAATCTCCACTTACCAGTGTTTTTGTTGTGGCTGCATTTAATGCAATTGCCGAAGCCGCGTTTGCTGCATTTACTGTAAGTTAACTCCAAGCTTCATCTACATTGCATGGCACTTGCTGAAAGTGTGTTGTAGGTCAGTTCTTTGGTGCCAAGTGTGGAAGTTGTATTGTTTTTAACATTACTTCTGCAAATATCAGAAACATGCAGATGTGAAAGAGGTCTGAGTATTAAGAAATAGGAATCAGTTGGTTAGGACCCATCAGTTCAAAGGCTACCGTGATGTGGTTGATGGGCATGCTTATATTAGCCCATCGGTGTACTATGAACGTTGATTTCTTAAATTTTACACTTCTGTAAAAATAAACACAAAAAATGTGGGTACACAAAAAGGCTTTTATTTCTGTTGTACCTATTAGAATTATTTAAAATGAAGGCTAAGCCCAAGAGATGATTAAAAACGTTTCATACCAACCCATCAGATGTAAAATTACTGTGAAAATACCTGATGGGCACACAAGTATGCGCCAGTATGGGTACTAAGAGCCTTTCCACATAATAATGAAATATTTTAAAATGTCATAGAACATACCAATATACATAGTTATTGATACATATTATTTATTATTTACATTATTGTTCTTAAGCAAAGAACCGTTGTTGTGGCATTTGCCACAACACGCAAAGTTGTCGTCTGATGTCTTTCATCCCTCCCCTCATAAGCATGTTCATGGATCCTGTGTAACTGTACCTTAAATAACAAGAATTGTCAAGAGCTGGTGAGTGCAGCCATTTTTTGTTCTTTCTTACTATTATTTATTAATTGTATTATTCTTACATTTGAATAAATAAAGTATATATGGATTCTAGACTCCCGATTCTTTAGAATCGGGCTGCCATCTAGTAGTATATAATGAGGTATAATTGCTAAAAGAAAGCAGCATCTAGCGGGATTAAAAAAGAACATCTCTAAATTATTTGATGAGATTAAACCGTTTGAAAAACACCCGGATATCATAAGATTATCCAAAAGCATTAGGATCAGGATCCTGGCTAAAGAAAAAGAGATCCTGGACAAAAAACAATCTAAATTCGGGAGAGATTTGGTCCCTGATTGGGCCATGTCGCCTCCACATGGATCATCCCCCTATAACCTGAATACTGATAACTCAAATGGTAATGTGACAGGAAAAGACGGCATACACAATCACATGAATATGAACCAATTTATAACTTTAGATGAAACATCCAATAGTATGGTAATGGAGGAACAGTTTTCCATACACCTCACAGATGAGGAGGAGGGTATGGATCATCCAATTACTTCTAAAGAGTTCGGAGCCAGTATAATTTCAGAAAAATCCTGGCCCTCTGCTCATGATATCTCGGTATATACCCCCATATCATCACATGCCTTTCAGAACAGATTTCAGGTTCTAGATAATGGGGATGATCTCCCATCTACTAGCAGAGGGGTTATGCAGAATCTGACGAATTTTGATAACTCTCCTATCTTACCATGTTCTAATAAACTTCCTAAAAAACCTTTAAAAAAAGCGGCTAAATTTAGTGGTTCAACCAACCCCAATGCACAACCCGTACAAAAGAACAAATATAAACATCACCCTTTTTTTTCAGGGGGGTCTAAAAAGACTAGAAAAAGGGGCTGCAGGGGCGGGAATCTTGCCCCAAAAAAAGAGGAAGCAAAGTAACAACAAAAAAGAACTAGATAGGGAGGAAGAACATCAACAAAAAATATTTAATTTAAGTAGCCATAAATTGGATGTAAAGGAAATCTCCATATTAAGCAAAGGTCTTAAATATGCCCCCAGTGTCAAATTTGACAAATTTCAGGCCTTTATTGGTATAAAACTATTTATGAAACGATTGGCTGTTAAAAAATATTTTTTAAACAATAAAGTCGCTACAGTAAATGATCCTCCCTCACAAACGGACCCCTTCATACATACCACTCTGAGGGTTAAATCGAACTTTAATCCGATTCAGGAGTATTCAGAATCGTTCGAAGCCTTTCAAAAGAACGTTATACGGGATATTAGAAAAATTCCCGATAAACGGTGTACAAGATTCAGAAACAACCTAACACATGCGGATCAACAGGCTATAAAACAAATTCAAGCTAACAAAGCTATAACTATCAGACCAGCCGAAAAAGGGGGAGGTATAGTTATATTGAATACGGAGGACTATACAAAAGAGTGTTTAAGGCTATTAGGAGACCAACAAACTTATAGTCTCCTATCTGAAGACCCATCAGATACATATATTTATGAAATGAAGGGTCTAATTAAAAAAGGATATGATCAAGGGATTATCACGAAAAGAGAGTTTGATTTTATAAATATCAATCATCCCAAGATAGCCCATTTTTATTACCTCCCAAAAATTCACAAAGACCCAGTCAACCCCCCTGGAAGACCTATAATATCTGGGGTAGACTGTTTAACAGCAAATTTATCAAAATATATAGATTGTCACCTTCAAAAATTGGTTCCTGAACTTCCCTCTCATTTAAAAGATAGCACACATATCCTTAGAAAACTAGAAAATATAGAATGGAAGGATCATTTTATTATGGGCACGCTTGATATTACCTCATTATATACTATTATACAGCACGATAAAGGCTGTGAAGCGACAGAATTCTTTTTAAACAAACAAGGTTTACTTCCAAAAAGTCAAATTCAGTTTATTTTAGATTGTATGCGTTTTATTTTATCCCACAACTATTTTAAATACAATGCGCACTACTACTCCCAGCAATGGGGTACTGCTATGGGTACCAGATTCGCACCAAGCTATGCTAATCTCTATGTGGGTAAATGGGAGTCTGACACCATTTATGGGGATTCCCCCTGGGGTGCGAATCTGGTACTCTGGCAAAGATTTATTGATGACATTGTTTTTATTTGGTCTGGTGGTCCCGATTCTCTGTCTGATTTTATTAGTAATTTAAATAAAAATTCATATTTTTTAAAATTTACGGGAACCACCAGTACCGTTTCTATCAACTTTTTAGATCTTAATATTTTTATCGAGGAGGGTACTATCCATACGAGGACATTCCACAAACCGACGGATGGCAACAAATATATTGCTTTGGATAGCTGCCATCTTCCTAATTGGTTGCTGAACGTGCCCAAAAGCCAGATGATTAGGGCACATAGAAATTGTTCTCGGGAGCAGAACTTTATGCAGGAATCTAAAATCCTGACGGATAAATTTATTAAGAAGGGTTATTCCCACAGCTCTTTGTCCTTGGCTATAAACCAGGTAGAAAAGTTACCAAGATCTGGTCTTCTGCAAACAAAAGAAAAAACCAGCAAGAAAGGATGGTTAGATCAAGTCCCAATTATTACTAGATATAATGCTAACACTCACTTGTTCAAAAATATTGTAAGTAGACATTGGGACATCCTAAGAGAGGACAAGGTTATCGGTGAAAAAGTCCCAGAACGCCCATTGTTCATTTATAAAAAAGCCCTTAATTTAGGTAATAGGATAGCTCCTACAGTTCCACGTAATTTTCTTCCAACTAAATATTCATTTGTAAATACACCCCAAGGTTTTTATCCATGTTGAAAGTGCAAACCATGTAAATTGCTAAAAAGTAAGAAACAGCATTTATTTGAGAAGGGGACTACTAATTGGAGAATTAAGAACTTAATTTCTTGTAACACTAAGGGGGTTATATATGCAATTATATGCCCTTGTGAGAAGGTATATATAGGCAGAACCAAAAGAGCCCTTCACACAAGGATTAATGAACATATTAGGAATATAAAGAAAAAATTTGTAGGGCACCCTCTTTCTAAACATTTTTTGACTCATCATGAAGGGTCAATTTATGGAACCACTTTTGCTGGCCTCAAAGTAATACAAAGATGCTGGAGAGGGGGTGATTTCATCAAACAAATGTCCAGGGAAGAGACTAAGATGATTTTTTAATTGGATACCTTAATCCTGAGAGGTCTAAACAGCAAAATTGAGCTTTTTGCGTTTAATTCTTAATATGGCTGTGTGTCCACCGCTAACTATATAATAATATATAATAATATGTAATATCCCTAGAGGACCATCCCTGAGGAAGGAGATCGTTTATCTCCGAAACGCGTAGGATTTGGTCCCAAGCTCTTTCCATAGCCTGTCAGGTGATTATTCACGTGACTGTGACGTCACGCTAGGTCCTGCCACTGCAGAATACCTAACGGCTTTGTCCAGCAGCGTGGACACACTCCATTGAACGCAGGCGTGCGCTGCCACCGGCCGGGGCAGTGCCTGCAGTCCGGATCTATACAGGACAACTCGTGGACTACATTTCACCCGACTTTCTCCTGGCACCGCAAGTGGAAAATATATTGGAAGACGCCGCACTATCCAAGTAATCGCTTCATGTGCAGAAATCATCTGGTATTGACTTCACCTTACCCCTTCTGCGTGACTCGAGTAAACTACACCGAAGAAATCTATATCTCCCTCGGACTATTCCTTCAGGTAGCTAGGTAATACTTTTTAACCATTTTTTATATGTTTTGCGGTATGAGGTAGTTTTATCTTACACTGACACGGTACTATTCTCTGTAACTTTTCATTCACTCTGGTTAGATTTACTAACTTACTTGGCAGTTCCTATGGTCCTCTAGTGGGTTTTCCAGCGCAGACAGTTTCTTTTTTTCTTCATCAAAACTATGAATTAACACATGTGAATTATATACTTAACAAAAATGTGTGAAACAACTGAAATTATGTCTTATATTCTAGGTTCTTTAAAGTTGCCACCTTTTGCTTTGATGACTGCTTTGCACATTCTTGGCATTCTCTTGATGAGCTTAAAGAGGTAGTCACCGGGAATGGTTTTCACTTCACAGGTGTGCCCTGTCAGGTTTAATAAGTGGGACTTCTTGACACTGACCTCACAGATAGCACACAGACTATCCCTTTTACTCTATCCATGTCGCCATCTCATCAGGAGATTATATCTCTGCTCATCATTCCTGAGGGAATTGATGAGGTCCTGTTGGGGATACCTTGGCTACGGTACCACTCTCCAAATATTGAGTGGTCCTCAGGCAGAATTCTGGGATGGGGTGAATCTTGTGGGTGTAGATATCAGAGGGAATGCGTTCAAGTTGCTACACTGAGGTACCTGCAGATATTTCCTCTCTCCCCAAGCAATACTGGTCCTATGCGGATGTGTTCTCCAAAAGGGCTGCGGACATCCTTCCGCCTCACCACCCCTATGACTGTGCTATTGACCTCTTGCCTGGTGCTGAGCCTCCCTGGGTTGAGTCTATTCGTTAACTCTCCTGGAGATGGAGGTAATGTCACACTACATCCAGGAGAATCTGGCAAGAGGATTCATTAGGAAGTCAGTGTCACCTGTAGGGGATGGGTTCTTCTTCGTGCAGAAGAAGAACGGGTAATTACGTCCATGCATAGACTACAGGGGTCTTAACGCCATCACCGTTAGGATTAAGTATCCTCTGCCCCTGAAATCTGAGCTCTTTGATAGTCTTCGGGGAGCAAGGGTATTTACTAAACTAGATTTGCGGGTTGCTTACAACCTGATTTGCAACTGTGAGGGGGACAAATGGAAGATGGTTTTTAACACGAGGGATGGGCACTATGAATATCTAGTGATGCCCTTTGGGCTCTGTAATGCCCCAGTCATTTTCCAAGACTTTGTAAATGATATGCTCTCCACCTCGGTCATAGTCTATCTGGATGATATTCTCATCTACTCTCCAGATATTGACTCCCACCATAGAGATGTTTGCAGAGTCTTTGACCTCTTTTGTGCAAATTCCTTCTACGCCAAGTAGGAGAAATGTGTGTTTGAGCAGAAGTCCTTAATTTTCCTAGGTTATATCATCTCTGCCCAGGGATTGGCCATCGATCCTGCCAAACTACAGGCTGTGTGTGAGCAGAGGCGTAGCTAGAGCTTTTGCCGCCCGGGGCTGTTCCCGAGTTTGGCGCCCCCCCCCCCCCCCGGCTCAATACACACAAAGGTTACCAAAAACGGTTTTCCTGTTTTGTAGAACTTAAACTGGGCCTAATGGTGTCACCCCCACATGCCACACCTGTGACTTAATACCACCACACCATGACCAGGCCACATAGTGTCCGAATAATACTACATACAAGGGACAAATACCACAACACCATTTCCAGACCACATATTACCACCACATAGTGACTGAATACTACAATACTGATCAGTAATAAAAAAAAACCCACAATACTATCACCATAAGTGCCAGTATTCACAGGAGATCTGTACTTAGTATGCAGTGTCTGTGTAGAGGTAATACAGAGATCACTGGTGACATTATACACAGGACCTCTATATAGTATACAGTGTATAGTGTCAGTGTATAGGTAACACTGACTCACCAGTGACGTCTCTAGGTGAAGTCCTTCATCTTTCATCCAGCACAGACCGCCATCATTCCTTCCAGCCAGGACTCGTTTCTGCAGGAAATAACACAGTTATCTCGAGCTCCGCTTGCAGAACACATTACTTAATTTTTCACAACTTCTACATTACATCACATGAAGAAAAAAAGGTGATATAGTGTCACTCTGCACAGTAACAGGACCGCCCCCCCATTTAAAACAGTATACTCAAAAAATAAAATAAATACATCACTGCAGTAATAATATCCCTTAATTAGCCCCTATGGTAATAATATTCCCTACCCTGGCCCCGTTTCTCATTCCTGGCTCCAGCCATATGTTCTCGCATCCTGCCCTCATGAGTATCCATTCTACCCCATATGATCTCCACATCCTGCCCCACCAGCCTCCATCGTATCCGTCCTGCCCCATGATCCAATCCTGCCCCGTGTCTCCAATCATGCCCCGTATCTACATTCTGCCCATGCCTCAAGTCCTGCCCCCAGTGTGTCCAGCATATTACCCCCATGTTGTCCAGCAATCTGCCCCAGTGTGTCCAGCATATTACCCCCATGTTGTCCAGCAATCTGCCCCAGTGTGTCCAGCATATTACCCCCAGTGTGTCCAGCAATCTGCCCCAGTATGTCCAGCACTGCCCCCAGTGTGTCCAGCAATCTGCCCCAGTGTGTCCAGCAGTCTGCCCCAGTGTGTCCAGCATATTACCCCCAGTGTCCAGCATTGCCCCAGTGTGTCCAGCATATTACCCCCAGTGTGTCCAGCAATCTGCCCCAGTGTCCAGCATTGCCCCAGTGTGTCCAGAAGTCTGCCCCAGGGTCTCCAGCATTGCCTCAATGTGTCCAGAAATCTGCCCCAGGGTCTCCAGTATTGCCCCAGTGTGTCCAGCAATCTGCCCCATGGTCTCCTGTATTGCCCCAGTGTGTCCAGCATTCTGCCCCATGGTCTCCAGTACTGCCCCGGTGTATCCAGCAATCTGCCCCATGGTCTCCTGTATTGCCCCAGTGTGTCCAGCATTCTGCCCCATGGTCTCCAGTATTGCCCCGGTGTGTCCAGCAATCTGCCCCATGGTCTCCAGTATTGCCCCAGTATGTCCAGAAGTCTGCCCAGGGTCTCCAGCATTGCCTCAATGTGTCCTGAAATCTGCCCCATGGTCTCCAGTATTCAGTGTTTCCAGCAATCTGCCCCATAGTCTCCTGTATTGCCCCAGTGTGTCCAGCATTCTGCCCCATGGTCTCCAGTATTTCCCCAGTGTGTCCAGCATTCTGCCCCATGGTCTCCAGTATTGCCCCAGTGTGTCCAGCAATCTGCCCCATGGTCTCCTGTATTGCCCCAGTGTGTCCAGCATTCTGCCCCATGGTCTCCTGTATTGCCCCAGTGTGTCCAGCAATCTGCCCCATGGTCTCCTGTATTGCCCCAGTGTGTCCAGCAATCTGCCCCATGGTCTCCTGTATTGCCCCAGTGTGTCCAGCATTCTGCCACATGGTCTCCTGTATTGCCCCAGTGTGTCCAGCAATCTGCCCCATGGTCTCCTGTATTGCCCCAGTGTGTCCAGCAATCTGCCCCATGGTCTCCTGTATTGCCCCAGTGTGTCCAGCATTCTGCCCCATGGTCTCCAGTATTGCCCCAGTGTGTCCAGCAATCTGCCCCATGGTCTCCTGTATTGCCCCAGTGTGTCCAGCAATCTGCCCCATGGTCTCCTGTATTGCCCCAGTGTGTCCAGCAATCTGCCCCATGGTCTCCTGTATTGCCCCAGTGTGTCCAGCATTCTGCCCCATGGTCTCCAGTATTGCCCCAGTGTGTCCAGCAATCTGCCCCATAGTCTCCTGTATTGCCCCAGTGTGTCCAGCAATCTGCCCCATGGTCTCCAGTATTGCCCCAGTGTGTCCAGCATTGCCCCAGCCCCAGACAGTCAGACATAAAGAAAAAAAAAAAAAAGTAAAATCCTCACCTCTCCCGTTCCTAGCGCAGGTCCGGTGCAGTCAGCGTCTCTCCGGCTCTGCGACGCTCAGGACAGAGAGGCAGAGCGGCGCGCACAGTAGTGACGTCATCGCGCCCTCTGCTCTGAGACGTAGCAGAGTCAGAGGACGCTGCAGCTGCCGGCGCCGCAGGAACCAGGAGAGGTGAGTATAGAGCGGGGGGCGGGGGGAGCTGGCCCTGGTCGTGGCGGCGGACGGCGCCGCCCGAAGATTTAAAGGGGCGTCTTTTTTTTTTTTTTTCTTCTCCTGCAGCGCCGGCCGCCCCCCGCATTGTGCCGCCCGGGGCGGACCACCCCCCCCGCCCCCCCCCTTCCTACGCCACTGTGTGTGAGTATTAACTGTTGAGACTATAGGGTGGACCCACTGGACTGTGACAACGAACGTCCCACGGGCGAGCTGACCAAGTGCACCACCCCTATACAGGGAGCGTTAGGGGCAGACCTGAGGGAGACTATTGCCATGGCAGCTGGTAAGGAAGGACGGACAAGAAGGCAACTAAAAGGGATCAGAAAGGACTAATGAGGAGACAGAAACAGGGAGAGCATGGGAATACGGACTGGACGGAGAGGACAAGCAGGAAGGCAAGACGCGGGAGCAAGGACCGGAGGGAGGACAGGGGCAGACAGGCTGGAGACTGGAACATGGACTAGGTGGAGGATGGAGGCAGGCAGGCAGGCAAGGACACTGGAACACGGACAGGATGGAGGACACTGGAAGGCAGGCACTAGGAGGGAGCAAAGAAGAAGACCAGGATTAGCTAAAGGATACAGCAACAGGAAGTGAGCGGCAAAAAAGAAGGCAGGAAGGAACGCAGGAGAGACGTGGAGCCAGATACACTTGTAGATCACAAATGACAATCAGGCACTGCCGAGGGGAAGATGCGGCCTGATAATGAGAGTGAAGGCATACCTTCCGGATCAGAGTCCACAGAGTGGCGCAGAAGGCACAGCCAGGATCAATGAGAGATGTGTGCGCGTGCGCCGTAGAACCCAGAGCGCGTGCGCACCCGATGAGGAGCAGGAGCCGAGCATGCAGGAAGAGCAGAAGACTGGAGCAAGCAGGGACACGACAGGATGCCGCAGCATGGTATAGTATGAGTATAATAGTACCCCCCCTTATGCCCCTCCCTCCTAAGACCCAAAATAAATTTTGCCAGAATTCGAGGAGCCTAGATGTTCCCCCAAGGCTCCCAAGATCTCTCCTCGAGACCAAAACCCCTCCAATCAACCAGGAAAAAGGTCCTCCCTCTAATTTTTTTCAAAGCAAGAATGTCTTTAACTTCTAAGACATCATTACAAAAATTAGGCTGAGGAGAACGATTGAAAGTGGAATGGAACCGATTGAGGACCACAGACTTCAGGAGGGAAACATGAAAAGAATTGGGGATGCAGAGTGAAGCAGGAAGTTTCAACTTTTAAGAGACATTATTGATACGGGACAAGACCTCGAAGGGTCCAATATCGCGGGGACCCAGTTTTTGCGAAGGCACTTTTAAGCGGACAAACTTTGAAGATAACCACACCTTATCACCGGGCTGAAAAAGAGGAGAGTCCAAGCGCCTCTTGTCCGCATGTCTCTTCATTCTGGCACAGGCCAGTTCAAGAGCGGTCCTGGTCTCCTGCCAAATCCTAGAGAACTCCCCGGACAAAAGATCGGCCGCTGGGACACCTAAGACAGGAGGAACTGGAAGTGGTACACCAGGATGTTGCCCGTAGACAATGAAGAAAGGACACTAGGAAGTAGATTCGCTGGTATGATTGTTATAAGCAAATTCGGCCCACGGAAGCAAATCTACCCAGTCGTTCTTATGAGAGTTAGAGAAGTGATGAAGATAAGTCACCAAAGTTTGAATGGTATGCTCCACTTGACCATTGGTTTGTGGGTGGTAAGCAGATGAGAAATCAAGCGTGATGTCCATAAACTTGCAAAGAGACTTCCAAAAGCGAGAGGTGAACTGCACCCCCTCTATCTGAAACAATATGTTGAGGAAGGCCGTCAATGCGAAAAATATGATGGATAAAAGCTCTCGCCAACTCAGGTGCAGAAGGTAAACCCGGAAGAGGTATAAAGTGAGCCATCTTGGAGAACCTATCTATAACAACCAGAATGACAGTGCAACTGGAAGATCGAGGCAGATCAGTGATAAAGTCCTTTGCAATATGCTGCCAAGAAGCAGATGGAATAGGGAGCAGATGAAGCAAACCTGAGGGTAAATGCCTAGGAGTCTTGTTCTTGGCACAAGACGGACAGGAGGCAATGAAGCTTCGGTTATCCTGAAGAAGAGTCGGCCACCAATAAAAGCGGGATACAAACGAGAGTGTTTTCTTGAAGCCAACATGACCACCTGCCAATTTGGAAGTATGTCCCCAGTGAAGGACTTGTCTTCTGTTGCACACAGGAACGAAAGTTTTACCAGGAGTTAGAGAAGACAAACTAACAGGTGCCACCATGATGACCTTAGACAGATCCAAGAAATGCGAGGGCTCGTCCTCTGAGTCAGAAGATAAGAAGGACCTGGACAAAGCGTCAGCCCTGAGATTTTTGTTACCCAGTCAAAAATGCAACTCAAAATTAAAATGGGCAAAAAACAAAGACCATCTAGCTTGCCGAGGATTAAGTCTCTGAGCAGAATGGATATATGCCAGGTTCTTGTGATCGGTGAAGACTTTCAATGGGTGAACAGCTCCCTCCAAAAGGTATCTCCACTCCTCAAATGCTAACTTGATGGCTAAGAGCTCCCTGTCGCCGATGGAGTAGTTCCGTTCAGAGGAAGAGAATGTCTTGGAGAAGAAACCTCAGGGAAATAGCTTCCCAGAAGATGACCTTTGAGAAAGTACAGCTCCAGCACCAGTGGCAGACGTATCAACCTCCAGAACAAAAGGTTTACTCACCGCCAGAGCAGTGATAGGTCCGGACAAAGAGGAGAAATGAGGGATGAACTGCCAATAATAATTTGCAAAACCAAGGAATCGCTGGATAGCTTTGACACCATTAGGACGTGGCCAGTTGAGAACGGCAGACACCTTCTCCGGATCCATGCGTAGACATGAGTCAGAGATAATGTAACCCAAGAAGGGAAGAGACGGCTGTTCAAAGGTGCATTTTTCAAGCTTGGCATAAAGGTGATTCTCTCTCAGGTGCAGGAGAACAAGACGAACATGCTTTCTGTGGGTGACCAGATCCGGAGAGAAAATAAGGATATCATCCAAGTAGACCACCACACAGGTGTACAGAAGATCTTGAAAAATGTAATTCATGAATTCCTGGAATACAGCAGGAGCATTGCATAAACCAAAGGGCATGACTAAATACTCGTAGTGCCCATCCCTGGTGTTAAAGGCAGTCTTCCACTCGTCTCCAGAACGAATCCGGACTAAATTGTAGGCCCCACGGAGATCTAGTTTTGTAAAAATGCGTGCTCCTCATAGTCGATCGAATAGTTTTGGAATAAGAGGAAGTGGGTACTTGTTCCTAATTGTGATATTATTGAGGCCTCGGTAATCAATGCAGGGACGAAGAGACACATCCTTCTTCTTGACAAAAAAGAAACCCGTGCCAGCGGGTGAAGATGACTTCCGGATAAAACCTCTGACTAGATTCTCCTGGACATACTCAGTCATAGCTTGAGTCTCAAGAGGATTCAGTGGGTAAATTCGCCCCCTGGGTGGTGTTGTGCCTGGTACAAGGTCGATCGGGCAATCATACGGATGATGTGGGGGCAAGTTCTCAGCCTCTTTTTTGTCGAAGACGTCCGAGAAGGACCAGTAGGCCGAAGACAAACCTGCAGGTGCCAGGTTAAACTGAAGACTCTTCACAGGTTGCACGGAAAGAAGACACCTGGTCTGACAGGCGTGACCCCAGCGTAGGACATCACTAGATTGCCAATCTAGGACAGGTTCATGAGTTCTTAACCACGGAAGACCCAAAAGGAACGTATGAGACAATGAAGGCAGCACATAGAAGGCAAACTTCTCCCGATGCAGGGCTCCGATCTGTAACTCCACCTCTTGTGTGACGAGGGTAACAGTCTCCCACAAGGGCCTACCATCGACCGAAGCTAACTGCCGGGGAGTCTCCAAGGATTTGACAGGGGTGAGGTGCCTGTCTACACAAGGGATATTCTTACAACTGACCGGTATGTATACTTTCTGTAGGCTTGTTTCCACTGCTAACACTAAATTTGGAGTACTTTCTATATGCACACATGTGAATTAGCCTTCCATGATTATTGTGTTTTTTGTACGGTCATTATATGTATTCGTTTTACATCATAGGCACCTAACCCTGCCCTTTTCATGTGAGTGCTATGGGTGGCACTGGGATTGTTCCTTTCTGTCATTTCTATACCTGTTGTTATTATCAACAAAGCTTTTTTGTATTTTTTCACATATTTGGACTTTTGACTGTGATTTCCTAGTTTGGCCCATTCCTCCTTAACTACGGCCAACATCTGCAGGTTCCTGTGCTTTTGCCAGTGTTTTCCGCCGACTCCAATGTGGCAGACTGGGCTGTGGAGGCACGGGATATTAGGGACCGAACTCAGGATGCCATCCGGGCCTCCAAGGAGAGAATGAGGTCCTCCGCTGCTGCACATCGGTGCCCCGCTCTGACCTTTGCTCCTGGTGACTTAGTGTGGCTCTCCGCCCGTAACATCAGGCTGCGAGTTGAGTCCACTAAGTTTGCACCTCGCTACTTGGGTCCCTTCAAGGTCCTCGAACAGGTTAACCCTGTGGTCTACCGTCTGGCCCTTCCTCCGCACCTTGGTATCACCGATACCTTTCATGTGTCCCTCTTAAAGCCTGCACACATGTCCTGTTTTCCGAGTCTTCTGTCGGGACATTAGGCGTGAGGTTTTTGGAACTCCTAGAGTGAACCCGCAGATCCAAGACAACGAACATGCCAAGGGTGAGCTAGCCAGATAGACCAACCCCTATACAGGGAGTGTTAGGGGCAGGCCCGTGGGAGACTATTGCCACAGAAGCTGGCACCTGGGGACAGGGAATAGGAGATTTAAAAGAGAGTGGGAGAGCGTAGGACTAGACTGAACAGAAGAAGACGCAGAACGATCGGGTACGGACTGGACACAAGCAAGACAGAAGGAAAGCTGGGAATGATGGAGGCACAGATGTGGTGGAACAGGTACGGAGGTGGACACAGGGCAGGCTGGACTGGACAATGCAATGGGGAAGACTAAATATGGCGAAGAAACTGGACAGGCTGCACTGAGCAAGGACACAGGACAGACCAAACAGACACAAGAGAGGACCTGGGTCATAAGAAGCACAAATGACAATCAGGCAAGGAGCAGAGGAAGGATGTACCTTAAATACATGGTGTGCAGGTGGTCTTCCGTGTCAGGGTCCTCCAGGCCACAGAGAGGAGCAGTGCACCAGTATATCAAAGAGGAAGTGCGTGTGCGCAGAGGGAGATGGAGGGTGCACACGCACCCGATGGACACTAGGAAGCTGCGGTGAATCAGGAGGAGAAGAAGGAAGAATGCGCACCTGCAGGAGGAGCGCGCCGGAGAGGGTAAGTATGTCGACGAGTGGGGGCGGAGCAGCAGGTGGGGTGGCATGACATCGGGTTTGTCTACGGATGATTACGAGGTGAGCGCTATCTTGGGGTGTAAGGTGGTACGTGGTAAATTTTTTTATTTGGTGGATTATGGCCCAGAGGACAGGTCCTGGGAACCTGCAGAGCACATTTGAGCTCCACAGCTCATTGCTGCCTTCAAGCGTAGCGAGGTCCAGGGAGAGGGGGGCCCTAGGAGGGGGTAATGCTAGGTGTCGTGTTCCTGCCTTTGCACAGGGGGAATCTCAAACCATCTCCGCTGTGGTCTCCCATTCTTTTCCAGCTGCAGTGGAGCCTGCTCAGCAGAGACGTCGGTCCAAGCGTCTGGCTCAGGCTGATACTGGGTGACTGGTTATTACTGTCCTTCCATGCTCTGCTTTTGTAACCAGCACTGATCAGCAGCGAGCAAATCTTTCTGGGACTAAGTCCTGCTTTTCTCATACTGAGCATGCCCACGGGATGGTCAAGGGTCACATGCTCAGGTCCTGTTGCAGCTCCTGTTGGGCCATCTGGAAGGTCTAGTAGCACTGCCACTATAAAAGGATCGCATGGCCGCTAGGCTATGTGCTAGTATACTTTTGTAAACGAGTGTGCTGATGTGTGAAAGTCGCTCATTAATTATCCCCTCCCTTGTGTATGACTGCTCGTGTAAGGTGGATGATTGCTATCTAGCGCCCGACTTAGCTATCAGCACGTGACACACAAAACAGCGTCAAATTGCAGGGAACGCCATTGCGGCGCTGTGCTTTTTCACAGCGCTTTCCTTACCCAAGCCTGGGTGGTTAGTGGCATCCGCCAGAGCGGCACCGCACACACTCTCATGCATCTAACTAATTATTATTATTACATTCACTCTGACACCCAAGTTGCAGTGTCGAGCGCAAGAGGTCTAGATGAACTCTAATCCAGAGTCTTGGGATAGAGTTTTGTGACTCCTTGCTTGCACTCTTTTGTGCGGTACCACAACCCTGTGATGCAACAGGGTTCGCTTTCTTCATACAGGATGAAGTTAACCCGTGTGTGAATCCATTTTGTACCGCCATATAGTCAGTCATTACTCAGCAGCAGGTTCCATCTCTGCATGGTGGACCTCGGGCTGCGAACGCACCTTATTCTATCTATCTAATTATTTTGTGCGTTCTGCTAGCCCTAACAGTGGGTGAGCTCTTAAACTAAGGAAAGATGTGGTACCGTTTTTGACAGAAAGCAGTCATTTTATTCTAATGGTATACAAACTCTTCAATGATTCTGCTTTTGAAAATGAATTGCACCTAATATAAAGAAATTGAAAAACAAGTTTAATATTGTGTGTCATTTTATTTAAATGATATAAAAAATTAAAGTTACTAATCAAAAATTGTAACATAACAAAAATTTCAGAGAATTATAATTTTACACATTGGATTCAACATTTTATAGAAGTTTAATTTTCATTATTCATGTACAATTTCAGCACTGCATTTGGCCGGCTATTCCCAGCACTGCTGCATGGGATGAAGAGGTCAGGTCTTTCCCTATGTTCACATGATGGAGACCTGTAAACATCTGCAGCAGCCGAATATGGTATATTTTATCTGAAACACCAGAGCATTTCAGTGAAAAAATATGCTTGAGTGCAATTGTTCAGCCAGAATTTGATTCATGACGCCCTCAGTTTGGACATCATGAGTAGTCTGACAAGTCGCCTTTAAAAGTGTCAGTGTTTTACTACAATATAATAAAAATAAAATAATTATATAGAAAAAAATAAAATATAAATTACATTGAAAACACATTGTTAGGGGTCGAGTTCCCGCCTCTGCACAGGGGAAATCTTGAGCCATCTCCGCTGGGGTCTCCTGTTCTCCTGCCGCAGTGGAGCCTGCTCAGCGGAGGCATTGGTCCCAGAGTCTCGCTCAGTCTGACACTGTGCAAAGGGTTAGTGCTGCCTTTCCAGCTTCTGCCATTGTAGCCAGTACTGGTCAGCGGCGAGCAGATGTCTTTGGGACTAAGTCCTAATTTTCCCCTTCTGAGCATGCCCAGGGTAAGATCTCTCATTAGAGATCAAGGGTCACATGCTCAGATACTGCGGCAATTCCCATTGGTCCTCTAGGAAGGTCCTGAAGTTGATCAAGTTCTGTGGCACCCTCCCATTGGTCCTTCTAGGAAGGTCCTGTAGTGGCTCCAGCTATAAAAGGTTTGCATGACCGCATGGCCATGCGCTAGTATTAACCCCTTTACCCCCAAGGGTCGTTTGCACGTTAATGACCGGGCCAATTTTTACAATTCTGACCACTGTCCCTTTATGAGGTTATAACTCTGGAACGCTTCAACGGATCCCAGTGAATCTGACATTGTTTTCTCGTCGTGACATATTGTACTTCATGACAATGGTAAAAATTATTTGATAGTACCTGCGTTTATTTGTGAAAAAAATGGAAATTTGGCGAAAATTATGAAAATTTCGCAATTTTCCAACTTTGAATTTTTATGCAATTAAATCACAGAGATATGTCACACAAAATACTTAATAAGTAACATTTCCCACATGTCTACTTTACATCAGCACAATTTTGGAACCAACATTTTTTTTTGTTAGGGAGTTATAAGGGTGAAAATTTGACCAGCAATTTCTCATTTCTACAACACCATTTTTTTGGGGGGACCACATCTCATTTGAGGGGTCTATATGATAGAAAATACCCAAGTGTGACAGCATTCTAAAAACTAGACCCCTTAAGGTGCTCAAAACCACATTCAAGAAGTTTATTAACCCTTCTGGTGCTTCACAGGAATTTTTTGAATGTTTAAATAAAAATGAACATTTAACTTTTTTTCACAAGAAATTTAATTCAGCTCCAATTTGTTTTATTTTACCACGGGTAACAGGAGAAAATGGACCCCAAACATTGTTGTACAATTTGTCCTGAGTACGCCAATACCCCACATGTGGGGGTAAACCACTGTTTGGGCGGATGGGAGAGCTCGGAAGCGAAGGAACGCCATTTGACTTTTCAATGCAAAATAGACTGGAATTGAGATGGGACGCCATGTTGCGTTTGGAGAACCACTGATGTGCCTAAACATTGAAACCCCCCACAAGTGACACCATTTTGGAAAGTAGACCCCCTAAGGAACTTATCTAGAGGTGTGGTGAGCACTTTGACCCACCCAGTGCTTCACAGAAGTTTATAATGCAGAACCGTAAAAATAAAAAATCATTTTTTTTTTCACAAAAATTATCTTTTCACCCCCAATTTTTTATTTTCCCAAGGGTAAGAGAAGAAATTGGACCCCAAAAGTTGTTGTACAATTTGTCCTGAGTATGCTGATACCCCATATATGGGGGTAAACCACTGTTTGGGCGGATGGGAGAGCTCGGAAAGGAAGGAGCACCGTTTGACTTTTCAATGCAAAATTGACAGGAATTGAGATGAGATGCCATGTTGCGTTTGCAGAGCCCCTAATGTACCTAAATAGTAGAAACCCCTCACAAGTGACAACATTTTGGAAAGTAGACCCCCTATGGAACTTATCTAGATGTGTGGTGAGCGCTTTGACCCACCAAGGGCTTCACAGAAGTTTATAATGGAGAGCCGTAAAAATAAAACAAAAATTTTTTCCCACAAAAATTATTTTTTAGCCCCCAGTTTTGTATTTTCCCGAGGGTAACAGGAGAAATTGGACCCCAAAATTTGTTGTCCAATTTGTCCTGAGTGCGCTGCTACCCCATATGTGGGGGGAAACCACTGTTTGGGTGCATGGGAGGGCTCGGAAGGGAAGGAGTGCCATTTGAATGCAGACTTAGACGGAATGGTCTGCAGGTGTCACATTGCGTTTGCAGAGCCCATAATGTACCTAAACAGTAGAAACCCCCCACAAGTGACACCATTTTGGAAAGTAGACCCCCAAAGGAACTTATCTAGATGTGTGGTGAGCGCTTTGACCCACCAAGAGCTTCACAGAAGTTTATAATGTAGAGCCGTAAAAATAAAACAAACATTTTTTCCAACAAAAATTATTTTTTAGCCCCCAGTTTTGTATTTTCCCGAGGGTAACAGGAGAAATTGGACCCCAAAATTTGTTGTCCAATTTGTCCTGAGTGCGCTGATACCCCATATGTGGGGGGGAACCACTGTTTGGGCGCATAGGACGGCTCGGAAGGGAAGGAGCTCCATTTGGAATGCAGACTTAGATGGAATGGTCTGCAGGTGTCACATTGCATTTGCAGAGCCCCTAATGTACCTAAACAGTAGAAACCCCCCACAAGTGACACCATTTTGGAAACTAGACCCCCTAAGGAACTCATCTAGATGTGTTGTGAGGAGAAATTCAACCCAAAAAGTTGTTGTCCAATTTGTCCTGAGTACGCTGACACCCCATATGTTGGGGGGAACCACCGTTTGGGTGCATGGGAGGGCTCGTAAGGGAAGGAGTGCCTTTTGGAATGCAGACTTAGATGGAATGGTCTGCAGACGTCACATTGCGTTTGCAGAACCCCTAATGTACCTAAACAGTAGAAACCCCCCACAAGTGACCCCATATTGGAAACTAGACCCCCCAGGGAACTTATCTAGATGTGTTGTGAGAACTTTGAACCCCCAAGTGTTTCACTACAGTTTATAACGCAGAGCCGTAAAAATAAAAAATCTTTTTTTTTCCCGCAAAAACTATTTTTTAGCCCCCGGTTTTGTATTTTCCCAAGGGTAACAGGAGAAATTGGACCCCAACAGTTGTTGTCCTATTTGTCCTGAGAACGCTGATACCCCATATGTTGGGGTAAACCCCTGTTTGGGCACACGGGAGAGCTCGGAAGGGAAGAAGCACTGTTTTACTTTTTCAACGCAGAATTGGCTGGAATTGAGATCAGACGCCATGTCGCGTTTGGAGAGCCCCTGATGTGCCTAAACAGTGGAAACCCCCCAATTATAACTGAAACCCTAATCCAAACACACCCCTAAGCCTAATTCCAATGGTAACCCTATCCACACCTCTAACCCTGACACACCCCTAACCCTAATCCCAACCCTATTCCCAACTGTAAATGTAATCTAAACCCTAACTGTAACTTTAGCCCCAACCCAAACTGTAGCCCTAGCCCTAACCCTAGCCCTAACCCTAACCTTAACCCTAGCCCTAACCTAGCCCTAACCCTAACCCTAGCCCTAACCCTAGCCCTAACCCTAGCCCTAACCCTAGCCCTAGCCCTAACCCTAGCCATAACCCTAGCCCTAACCCTAGCCCTAGCCCTAACCCTAGCCCTAACCTTAGCCCTAACCCTAATGGGAAAATGGAAATAAATACATTTTTTTAATTTTTCCCTACTTTTAGAGCCGTTTTTTTAGCGGATTTTTATGATTGGCAGCCGTCACACACTGAAAGACGCTTTTTATTGCAAAAAATATTTTTTTGCATTACCACATTTTGAGAGCTATAATTTTTCCATATTTTGGTCCACAGAGTCATGTGAGGTCTTGTTTTTTGCGGGACGAGTTGACGTTTTTATTGGTAACATTTTCGGGCACGTGACATATTTTGATCGCTTTTTATTCCGATTTTTGTGAGGCAGAATGATCAAAAACCAGCTATTCATGAATTTCTTTTGGGGGAGGCATTTATACCGTTCCGCGTTTGGTAAAATTGATAAAGCAGTTTTATTCTTCGGGTCAGTACGATTACAGCGACACCTCATTTATATCTTTTTTTATGTTTTGGCGCTTTTATACGATAAAAACTATTTTATAGAAAAAATAATTATTTTTGCATCGCTTTATTCTCAGGACTATAACTTTTTTATCTTTTTGCTGATGATGCTGTATGGCAGCTCGTTTTTTGCAGGACAAGATGACACTTTCAGCGGTACCATGTTTATTTATATCTGTCCTTTTGATCGCGCTTTATTCCACTTTTTGTTCGGCGGTATGATAATAAAGCGTTGTTTTTTGCCTCGTTTTTTTTTTTTTTTTTCTTACGGAGTTTACTGAAGGGGTTAACTAGTGGGACAGTTTTATAGGTCGGGCCGTTACGGATGCGGCAATACTAAATATATGTACTTTTATTTTTTTTTTATTTATTTAGATAAAGAAATGTATTTATGGGAATAATATTTTTTTTTTCATTATTTAGGAATATTTTTTAAATTTTTTTTTACACATTTGGAAATTTTTTTTTTAACTTTTTTACTTTGTCCCGGGGGGGACATCACAGATCGGTGATCTGACAGTTTGCACAGCACTCTGTTAGATCACTGATCTCACTTAGAGCAGTGCAGCCTTCACAGTGCCTGCTCTGAGCAGGCGCTGTGAAGCCACCTCCCTCCCTGCAGGACCCGGATGCCGCGGCCATCTTGGATCCGGGTCTGGAGCAGGCAGGGAGGGGCGTAAGACCCTCACAGCAACGCGATCACATAGCGTTGCTGCGGGGGGCTCAGGGAAGCCCGCAGGGAGCCCCCTCCCTGCGCGATGCTTCCCTGCACCGCCGGCACATCGCGATCATCTTTGATCGCGGTGTGCCAGGGGTTAATGTGCCGGGGGCGGTCCGTGACCGATCCTGGCACATAGTGCCGGATGTCAGCTGCGATAGGCAGCTGACACCCGGCTGCGCTCCCCCCGTGAGCGCCGCCGATCACGCTGGACGTACTATCCCATCCGTGGTCATAGGGGCCCACCCCACCTCGACGGGATAGTACGTCCGATGTCAGAAAGGGGTTAATCCTTGTTATGTGCTTTGTGCCAGTGTGGTCATGTATGCCTGTGGTCAGTGTGGGCTGTAAAAGCCATTAGAATAACTGCACCTCCGGTCGGGAGTTTGGTTGCATGTATTCAGGGCGCGGCTGAAATAAGCCACTAGAATACTTGCTCCTCCGGTGAGGAATTGGTTGTGTGCTTTCCTGACTGCGTGACCACTGACTGCTATCTGCTCAGCAGTTATCCATGTGCTCCTGTGAGCTTAGCAGGACACAGTCCTTTTCTATATCAGCAACTCTGTGAGGTAACAGAGTTCACGTATACTGCCATATGGTGCCATTTACTAGCAGCAGGTTCCTCCTGCACGGTAGACCCAGGCTGCAAACGCACCAATAACATCATGTATATTTACTCGAGTGTTCCGCTAGCCCTAACAGAATACTAGCACCAGGGTCTGGCTAGTAAATGACAGACGATCAGCGTCTACATTGGTACATCCAGCAGCTGGAGGGTCGGTTGGTGGCTCTAGAGCGCACAACCTCAGCTGTAGATGTTTCCGCAGTCGCTGTTCAGGCTGCTAGTGTTGCTGCAGCCAGTTTGTCCTCTGCCACTCCTGCTCTGACTTTATCCTGTCTCCCACTTCCAGACAAGTTTGCTGGTGACAGTAAGCAATATCGGGGATTCATGAGTCAGTGCTCCATACATCTAGAGCTTCTGGCTGCATGCCTTCCTACGGAACAGGCAAAAGTGGGTTTTATCTTATCCCTTTTGTCGGGCAGGGCATTGGTGTGGGCAACGCTGCAGTGGCAGAACAATGATTGTGTGGTGCAGAGTGCTCCTCTCTTCCAGGACTCCCTGAAACCAGTCTTTCTAGGACCTCGTGTCATCCACGATATGGCACTTCAACTGTTGGCAATAACATAGGGTTCGTCCATGGTCAGCCAGTTCGCTGTCCAGTTCCGAACTCTGGTCTCAGAGCTGGAGTGGCCGGATAAAGTCCTTATTCCGGAGTTCTGGATAGGACTGGCAGACCATGTGAAGAACGCTTTGGCTACCAGGGAGATTCCCGCCACACTGGAGGAGCTCATTATAATATCTACCCACATCGAACTCCGTTTTAACGAGTGGAGGTTAGAGCGGACCCAGTGTAGGCAGAGGTTCCGGCTAGCTCCCACCTTCGTCAGACCTCTAGAATCTTCCGTTCAGGCATCCGACTCCCATGAGGCCATGGAGGTTTCTCAAGCGGGACCTAAGTCCTGGGCCGCTCGGGTACCCATGGTCTTTAACCCCTTTACCCCCAAGGGTGGTTTGCACGTTAATGACCAGGCCAATTTTTACAATTCTGACCACTGTCCCTTTATGAGGTTATAACTCCGAAACGCTTCAACGGATCCTGGTGATTCTGACATTGTTTTCTCGTGACATATTGTACTTCATGATAGTGGTAAAATTTTTTTGATAGTACCTGCGTTTATTTGTGAAAAAAACGGAAATTTGGCGAACATTTTGAAAATTTCGCAATTTTCAAACTTTGAATTTTTATGCAATTAAATCACAGAGATATGTCACACAAAATACTTAATAAGTAACATTTCCCACATGTCTCCTTTACATCAGCATAACTTTGGAACCAATTTTTTTTTTTGTTAGGGAGTTATAAGGGTTAAAAGTTGACCAGCAATTTCTCATTTTTACAACACCATTTTTTTTTAGGGACCACGTCTCATTTGAAGTCATTTTGAGGGGTCTATATGATAGAAAATGCCCAAGTGTGACACCATTCTAAAAACTGCACCCCTCAAGGTGCTCAAAACCACATTCAAGAAGTTTATTAACCCTTCAGGTGTTTAATAGGAATTTTTGGAATGTTTAAATAAAAATGAACATTTAACTTTTTTACACAAAAAATTTACTTCAGCTCCAATTTGTTTTATTTTACCAAGGGTAACAGGAGAAATTGGACCCAAAAAGTTGTTGTCCAATTTGTCCTGAGTACGCTGATACCCCATATGTGGCAGTAAACCACTGTTTGGGCGCATGGGAGAGCTCAGAAGGGAAGGAGCGCTATTTGACTTTTCAATGCAAAATTGACAGGAATTGAGATGGGACGCCATGTTGCGTTTGGAGAGCCACTGATGTGCCTAAACATTGAAACCCCCCACAAGTGACACCATTTTGGAAAGTAGACCCCCTAAGGAACTTATCTGGATGTGTGGTGAGCACTTTGACCCACCAAGTGCTTCACAGAAGTTTATAATGCAGAACCGTAAAAATAAAAAATCATATTTTTTCACAAAAATTATATTTTTGCCCCCAATTTTTTATTTTTCCAAGGGTAAGAGAAGAAATTGGACCTCAAAAGTTGTTGTCCAATTTGTCCTGAGTACGCTGATACCCCATATGTGGCAGTAAACCACTGTTTGGGCGCATGGGAGAGCTCGGAAGGGAAGGAGCGCAGTTTGACTTTTCAATGCAAAATTGACAGAAATTGAGATGGGACGCCATGTTGCGTTTGGAGAGCCACTGATGTGCCTAAACATTGAAACCCCCCACAAGTGACACCATTTTGGAAAGTAGACCCCCTAAGGAACTTATCTAGAGGTGTGGTGAGCACTTTGACCCACCAAGTGCTTCACAGAAGTTTATAATGCAGAACCGTAAAAATAAAAAATCATATTTTTTCACAAAAATTATATTTTTGCCCCCAATTTTTTATTTTTCCAAGGGTAAGAGAAGAAATTGGACCTCAAAAGTTGTTGTCCAATTTGTCCCGAGTACGCTGATACCCCATATGTGGCAGTAAACCACTGTTTGGGCGCATGGGAGAGCTCGGAAGGGAAGGAGCGCCGTTTGACTTTTCAATGCAAAATTGACAGGAATTGAGATGGGACGCCATGTTGCGTTTGGAGAGCCACTGATGTGCCTAAACATTGAAACCCCCCACAAGTGACACCATTTTGGAAAGTAGACCCCCTAAGGAACCTATCTGGATGTGTGGTGAGCACTTTGACCCACCAAGGGCTTCACAGAAGTTTATAATGCAGAGCCATAAAAATAAAACAAAATTTTTTTCCCACAAAAATTATTTTTTAGCCCCCAGTTTTGTATTTTCCCTAGGGTAACAGGAGAAATTGGACCCCAAAAGTTGTTGTCCAATTTGTCCTGAGTACGCTGATACCCCATATGTGGGGGGGAACCACCGTTTGGGCGCATGGGAGGGTTCGGAAGGGAAGGAGCGCCATTTGGAATGCAGACTTAGATGGAATGGTCTGCAGGCGTCACATTGCGTTTGCAGAGCCCCTAATGTACCTAAACAGTAGAAACCCCCCACAAGTGACACCATTTTGGAAAGTAGACCCCCTAAGGAACTCATCTTGATGTGTTGTGAGAGCTTTGAACCCCCAAGTATTTCACTACAGTTTATAACGCAGAGCCATGCAAATAAAAAATATTTTTTTTTCCACAAAAATTATATTTTAGCCCCCAGTTTTGTATTTTTCCAAGGTTAGCAGGAGAAATTGGACCCTAAATGTTGTTGTCCAATTTGTCCTGAGTACGCTGATACCCGATATGTGGGGGGGAACCACCGTTTGGGCGCATGGGAGGGCTCGGAAGGGAAGGAGCATCATTTGGAATGCAGACTTAGATGGATTGGTCTGCAGGCGTCACATTGCGTTTGCAGAGCCCCTAATGTACCTAAACAGTAGAAACCCCCCACAAGTGACCCCATATTGGAAACTAGACCCCTCAATGAACTTATCTAGATGTGTTGTGAGAACTTTGAACCCCCAAGTGTTTCACTACAGTTTATAACGCAGAGCCGTGAAAATAAAAAATCTTTTTGTTTTCCCACAAAAATTATTTTTTAGCCCCCAGTTTTGTATTTTCCCAAGGGTAACAGGAGAAATTGGTCCACAAAAGTTGTTGTCCAATTTGTCCTGAGTACGCTGATACCCCATATGTTGGGGTAAACCCCTGTTTGGGCACACAGGAGAGCTCGGAAGGGAAGGAGCACTGTTTTACTTTTTCAACGCAGAATTGGCTGGAATTGAGATCGGACGCCATGTCGTGTTTGGAGAGCCCCTGATGTGCCGAAACAGTGGAAACCCCCCAATTATAACTGAAACCCTAATCTAAACACACCCCTAACCCTAATTCCAACGGTAACCCTAACCACACCTCTAACCCTGACACACCCCTAACCCTAATCCCAACCCTATTCCCAACTGTAAATGTAATCTAAACCCTAACCTTAACTTTAGCCCCAA
Source organism: Ranitomeya imitator (assembly GCF_032444005.1). Lineage (NCBI taxonomy): Eukaryota > Metazoa > Chordata > Amphibia > Anura > Dendrobatidae > Ranitomeya > Ranitomeya imitator. Next base: position 392,688,300 of record NC_091282.1, read on the forward strand.
CCCTAACTGTAGCCCCAACCCTAACCCTAGCCCTAACCCTAGCCCTAACCCTAGCCCTAACCCTAGCCCTAACCCTAACCCTAGCCCTAACCCTAGCCCTAACCCTAGCCCTAACCCTAGCCCTAACCCTAGCCCTAACCCTAGCCCTAACCCTAGCCCTAGCCCTAACCCTAGCCCTAACCCTAGCCCTAACCCTAATGGGAAAATGGAAATAAATACTTTTTTTTTATTTTTCCCTAACTAAGGGGGTGATGAAGGGGGGTTTGATTTACTTTTATAGCGAGTTTTTTAGCGGATTTTTATGATTGGCAGCCGTCACACACTGAAAGACCCTTTTTATTGCAAAAAATATTTTTTGCAATACCACATTTTGAGAGCTATAATTTTTCCATATTTTGGTCCACAGAGTCATGTGAGGTCTTGTTTTTTGCGGGACGAGTTGACGTTTTTATTGAAAACATTTTTGGGCACGTGACATTTTTTTATCGCTTTTTATTCCGATTTTTGTGAGGAAGAATGACCAAAAGCCAGCTATTCATGAATTTCTATTGGGGGAGGCGTTTATACCGTTCCGCATTTGGTAAAATTGATAAATCAGTTTTATTCTTCGGGTCAGTACGATTACAGCGATACCTCATTTATATCATTTTTTTATGGTTTGGTGCTTTTATACGATAAAAACTATTTTACAGAAAAAATAATTATTTTTGCATCGCTTTATTCTCAGGACTATAACTTTTTTATTTTTTTGCTGATGATGCTGTATGGCGGCTCTTTTTTTGCGGGACAATATGACGCTTTCAGCGGTACCATGTTTATTTATATCTGTCCTTTTGATCGCGTGTTATTCCACTTTTTGTTCGGCGGTATGATAATAAAGCGTTGTTTTTTGCCTCGTTTTTTTTTTTTTTCTTACGGTGTTTACTGAAGGGGTTAACTAGTGGGACAGTTTTATAGGTCGGGTCGTTACGGACGCGGTGATACTAAATATGTGTACTTTTATTGTTTTTTTTTTTTTATTTAGATGAAGAAATGTATTTATGGGAATAATATATTTTTTTTTTTTTCATTATTTTGGAATATTTTTTTTAATTTTTTTTACACATTTGGAAAATTTTTTTTTTACTTTTTTACTTTGTCCCAGGGGGGGACATCACAGATCAGTGATCTGACAGTTTGCACAGCACTCTGTCAGATCACTGATCTGACATGCAGCGCTGCAGGCTTCACAGTGCCTGCTCTGAGCAGGCTCTGTGAAGCCACCTCCCTCCCTGCAGGACCCGGATCCGCGGCCATCTTGGATCCGGGGCTCGAGCAGGGAGGGAGGTGAGGAGACCCTCGCAGCAACGCGATCACATCGCGTTGCTGCGGGGGGCTCAGGGAAGCCCGCAGGGAGCCCCCTCCCTGCGCGGTGCTTCCCTGCACCGCCGGCACATCGCGATCATCTTTGATCGCGGTGTGCCAGGGGTTAATGTGCCGGGGGCGGTCCGTGACCGCTCCTGGCACATAGTGCCGGATGTCAGCTGCGATAAGCAGCTGACACCCGGCCGCGATCGGCCGCGCTCCCCCCGTGAGCGCGGCCGATCGGCTATGACGTACTATCCCGTCCAGGGTCAGATAAGCCCAGGGCACCTCGACGGGATAGTACGTCTAAGGTCACAGAGGGGTTAATATTTGCCAACAGTTAGGACATTATGCTAATAAATGTCCACAGCGGTCAGGAAAACGATTGCGTCTAGTAACCAATGGAGGTGGTTCACTAGACACAGCGGCATTTTACTCCAAGCTGTCGTTTAAAGGGACAATCACTTTAGGCTCATCCACTCTAACAGTCGAGTTTTGTGAGGACTCAGGAACAGAGGGGAATTTCAAGTCCTCTGCCATTGCTCATCGCCACGCAATACCTCTGGTGATGCTCGCCAAACTGGTGACTGTTCAAGTAGTGAATGGGTCGACACTGCCCTCACAATTCACACATCAGACTGTCCCTTTCACATTATACATGTCCCCTTCCCATTAGGAGTTTATTTCCCTTCTTGTCCTTCCTGAGGGAATACATGAGATTAAGCTGGGAATACCCTGGCTCCGTTTCCACTCCCCACATATTGAGTGGACCTCTGGGAGGATATTGGGATGGAGTGAATCATGTAAGGGCAGATGTGTGAGGGAGTGCGTTCAGGTTACCACTATAGAGATACCCGCAGATCTTACTTCCCTTCCCAAGTGCTATTAGTCCTTTGCAGACGTGTTCTCCAAAAAGGCTGCGGAGACCCTTCTGCCTCACCACCCCTATGACTGTCCTATTGATCTCATGCCTGGAGCAGAACCTCCTCGGGGATGGGTCTAGCCCCTCTCTCTCCCGGAAAAGGAGGCTATGTCCCAATACATCCAGGAGAATTTGGCAAGATGGTTCATTAGGAAGTCAGTGTCACCTGCAGGGGTGGGGTTCTTCGTGCAGAAGAAGAACAGAGAATTACATCCATGCATAGATTACAGGGGTCTTAACACCATCACCGTTAAGAATAAGTACCTGTTGCCCCTGATTTCTGAGCTCTTTGATAGGCTTCGGGGAGCAAGATTATTTACCAAATTAGATCTGTGGGGTGCTTATAACCTGATTTGCATCCGTGAGGGGGACGAATGGAAGAAGGGTTTTAATACCAGGGATGGGCACTATGAATATCTGGTGATGCCCTTCGGGTTCTGTAATGCCCCAGCCATTTTCCAAGACTTTGTTAACGATATCTTCCGAGATATGCTCTCCACCTCGGTCATAATCTATCTTGATGATATTCTCATCTTCTCTCCAGATATTGACTCCCACCGGAGAGATATTTGCAGAGTCTTTGACCTCTTTCGGTCAAATTCCCTCTATGCAAAGTTGGAGAAGTGTATGTTTGAGCAGGAGTCTTTACCTTTCCTGGGCTATATCATCTCCAACCAGGGATTGGCTATGGATCCTGCCAAACTACAGGCTGTGATGGACTGGCAAGAACTTTATTCTCTTAAAGCGGTGCAGCGCTTTATGGGGTTCATTAATTACTATCGCCAGTTCATTCCCCACTTCTCAACTTTGGTAGCTCCCTTGGTAGATCTCACCAAGAAGGGAGCAGATCCCAAATTGTGGTCTGAAGAGGTCTCCAAGGCTTTTAATTCTATTAAGTCCCATTTTGCTAGCGCTCCCATCCTACATCGTCCCGATGTTGATAAGCCGTTTATATTGGAGGTGGATGCCTCATCCGTTGGTGCTGGAGCAGTCCTCTTTCAAAAGGATGCTCTAGTTCGGAAGCATCCTTGCTTCTTCTTCTCCAAGATCTTCACACCAGCGGAGAGGAATTATTCCATCGGGGACAGGGAGTTGCTAGTAATGAAGTTGGCCTTCTCGGAGTGGAGATATCTTTTGGAGGGGGCTCACTTTCCCTTCCAAGTCTTCACTGACCACAAAAATTTGGTCTACTTACAAACAGCCCAGCGGCTAAATTCTCATCAGGCCAGGTGGTCCTTGTTCTTCTCCCGGTTCCACTTCACCCTCCATTATCTCTCTGGGGAGAAATACATTTGTGCTGATGCTCTCTGTTGCTCCGTTGTGTCTTCTGAGGAGGAGTTAGGGGAGCCTTGGTTTTCTGTCCCTTCAGAGAGCCTGAGAACCGTAGCGCCGGTTTCGCTAGAGTCAGTGCCTCTGGGCAAGAATTTTGTACCTACAAATTTGCGACCAGAGGTTCTCTCTTGGGCTCATTCATCCAGGGTGGGTGGACATTTTGGGACAAAGAGGACATCTGAGCTGCTGACAAGGACGTACTGGCTAGCTGGGTTACTTTATCCATTGCCGGTGGCAGACAGGCCCTGGGAGATGGTCGGGATGGACTTTGTGTTTGGCTTACCCAAGTCTCGAGGCTGCACCATCATTTGGGTTATCACCGACCATTTTTCTAAAATGGTTCACTTGGTGCCACTTCCACGGATTCCTTCTCCACGGGCCTTGGCATCGTTGTTTATAAAACACATCTTCCGCCTACACGGTATGCCGGACAAAATTGGCAGTTACCGGGGTCCCATTTGCATCTCGGTTCTAGAGAGAGCTTTGTCATCTTCTCAGCATTGAGTTGAATCTCTCTTCTGCATATCATCCCGAGACAAATGGGTTGGTAGAGAGGGCCAACCAGACCTTGGTCACATATCTGCCACATTTTGTCTTAGCCAGGCAGGATGACTGGGCATCCTTGATATCATGGGTGGAGTTTGCGCTGAACAATGCTGTAGCTGACTCCACTGGACAGACCCCATTCCTCCTTAAGTATGGTCAGTATCCGCGGGTTCCTGTGTCTATGCCCGTGTCTTCCACCGACTCCAGGGTGGCAGACTGGGCTGTGGAGGAACGGGACATTTGGGACTGCACTCATGATGCCATTTGGGCCTTGAAGGAGAGAATGAGGTTCCCCGCCGATGCACATCGGCGCCCCGCTCTGACCTTTGCTCCTGGTGACTTAGTGTGGTTCTACGCCCGTAACATCAGGCTGCGAGTTGAGTCCACTAAGTTTGCAGCTCGCCACTTGTGCCCCTTCAAGGTCCTCGAACAGGTTAACCCTGTGATCTACCGTCTGGCCCTTCCGCCACTCCTGGGTATCACCGACACCTTTCATGTGTCCCTCTTGAAGCCCATATACATGTCCCGGTTTTCCGAGTCATCTGCCGTGACATCGGGTTCATCTACGGACGATTACGAGGTGAATGCTATATTGGGGTGCAAGGTGGTATGTGCCAAAAATTTTATTTGGTGGACTGGAAGGGTTATGGTCCTGAGAACAGGTCCTGGGAGCCTGCTGAGCACATTCTGGCTCTGCAGCTCATTGCTGCCTTCGGGCATAGTGGGGTCCAAGGAGGGGGTGCCCTGAGAGGGGGGGTAATATTAGAGGTTGAGTTCCCACCTCTGCACAGGGGGAATCTCGAGCCATCTCCGCTGCGGTCTCCCATTCTTCTCCTGCCGCAGTGGAGCCTGCTCAGCGGAGGCATCGGTCTTAGGGTCTCGCTCAGTCTGACACTGTGCAAAGGGTTAGTGCTGCCTTTCCAGCTTCTGCCATTGTAGTGCTACTTTTCCCCTTCTGAGCATGCCCAGGGTAAGATCTCTCATTGGAGATCAAGGGTCACATGCTCTGGTACTGCAGCAATTCGAAAACACAAAAGAGAATAGTAAAACCAAAAACACTCAGTTTGAAAAAATGTTGCAGTAATCCGCAAGTGCTAGTAAAAGATGTAAAAAACAGGGTATTTGGTTGATACGTTTTTTGCAAAAAATGTATACTAAGCTGCTCTACCAATCTTCACGGTATACCCTTATCAGAGCAGTCCTAACTAATGTATGCAATCCCTATCTGATGTATTTAAAAACCTGATCATCTGTATATAACCTGTGTGAACAGGGTTCAGAGAGGAAAAATCCATGTGTGCATACAGGGTAGAACAGCTTTTGTGCAGATAGCCCAAGAGGAGTGGTGGAACTCCCCAGTCTTGTAGACACAAGAGAACAATTATGGAAACAGGAACACATGGGCTACTTGCACAGTGAACAAGTCTGTATGATCATGTTCACACACCACCAAGAAACCTGAAGACACAAAAGAGAATAGTAAAACCAAAAACACTCAGTTTGAAAAAATGTTGCAGTAATCCGCAAGTGCTAGTAAAAGATGTAAAAAACAGGGTATTTGGTTGATACGTTTTTTGCAAAAAATGTATACTAAGCTGCTCTACCAATCTTCACGGTATACCCTTATCAGAGCAGTCCTAACTAATGTATGCAATCCCTATCTGATGTATTTAAAAACCTGATCATCTGTATATAACCTGTGTGAACAGGGTTCAGAGAGGAAAAATCCATGTGTGCATACAGGGTAGAACAGCTTTTGTGCAGATAGCCCAAGAGGAGTGGTGGAACTCCCCAGTCTTGTAGACACAAGAGAACAATTATGGAAACAGGAACACATGGGCTACTTGCACAGTGAACAAGTCTGTATGATCATGTTCACACACCACCAAGAAACCTGAAGACACAAAAGAGAATAGTAAAACCAAAAACACTCAGTTTGAAAAAATGTTGCAGTAATCCGCAAGTGCTAGTAAAAGATGTAAAAAACAGGGTATTTGGTTGATACGTTTTTTGCAAAAAATGTATACTAAGCTGCTCTACCAATCTTCACGGTATACCCTTATCATAGCAGTCCTAACTAATGTATGCAATCCCTATCTGATGTATTTAAAAACCTGATCATCTGTATATAACCTGTGTGAACAGGGTTCAGAGAGGAAAAAGGTTATATACAGATGATCAGGTTTTTAAATACATCAGATAGGGATTGCATACATTAGTTAGGACTGCTCTGATAAGGGTATACCGTGAAGATTGGTAGAGCAGCTTAGTATACATTTTTTGCAAAAAACGTATCAACCAAATACCCTGTTTTTTACATCTTTTACTAGCACTTGCGGATTACTGCAACATTTTTTCAAACTGAGTGTTTTTGGTTTTACTATTCTCTTTTGTGTCTTCAGGTTTCTTGGTGGTGTGTGAACATGATCATACAGACTTGTTCACTGTGCAAGTAGCCCATGTGTTCCTGTTTCCATAATTGTTCTCTTGTGTCTACAAGACTGGGGAGTTCCACCACTCCTCTTGGGCTATCTGCACAAAAGCTGTTCTACCCTGTATGCACACATGGATTTTTCCTCTCTGAACCCTGTTCACACAGGTTATATACAGATGATCAGGTTTTTAAATACATCAGATAGGGATTGCATACACTAGTTAGGACTGCTCTGATAAGGGTATACCGTGAAGATTGGTAGAGCAGCTTAGTATACATTTTTTGCAAAAAACGTATCAACCAAATACCCTGTTTTTTACATCTTTTACTAGCACTTGCGGATTACTGCAACATTTTTTCAAACTGAGTGTTTTTGGTTTTACTATTCTCTTTTGTGTCTTCAGGTTTCTTGGTGGTGTGTGAACATGATCATACAGACTTGTTCACTGTGCAAGTAGCCCATGTGTTCCTACTGCAGCAATTCCCATTGGTCCTCTAGGAAGGTCATGAAGTTGCTCAAGTTCTGTGGCACCCTCCCATTGGTCCTTCTAGGAAGGTCCTGTAGTTGCTGCAGCTATAAAAGGTACGCATGACCGCACGGCCATGCGTTAGTATTAATCCTTGTTATGTGCTTTGCACCAGTGTGGTCATGTATGCCTGTGGTCAGGGTTGGCTGTAAAAGCCATTAGAATACCGGCACCTCCGGTCAGGAGTTTGGTTGCATGTATTCAGGGCCCGGCTGAAATAAGCCACTAGAATACTGGCTCCTCCGTTGAGGAATTGGTTGTGTGCTTTCCTGACTGCGTGACCACTGACTGCTATCTGCTCAGCAGTTATCCGTGTGCTCCTGTGAGCTTAACAGGACACAGTCCTTTTCTATATCAGTGGCTCTATGAGGTAACAGAGGTTTGCGTATACTGCCATATAGTGCCATTTACTTGCAGCAGGTTCCTCCTGCATGGTGGACCCCGGGCTGCGAACGCACCAATAACATCATCTATATTTACTCGGTGCGTTCCGCTAGCCCTAACACACATTAGTGCATTAAAATATATTGCATGTTCTAAACATAACCAGTGCTAGCTGACATCTTGAGTGCAGTTCAATGTAAATTGCATTTTAAGTTTGCATTTGATTCATGTTACAGAACAACAATGTAATTCTTACTGCTGCTTGTTTCCAATTACTGGATGTACAATCATATCAATGTCATTATATTATTGGCTATAAATTACAGTTAACCATAAGAACTGAGACTTTGCCTCCCAGCTCAGAATATAGTGTCCAGTTTATTTTTGTTTTCAAGAGATGTTCAACACCCATGTAAAATTGATCTTCCCTGTGTGCCATTAACTTTATTTGATATTTAATGATCCAGAGCTTTGTTAAAATCCATGACATGAAACCACTCTAAGGAACGTGGCTCTACAGCTGTTACACAGAACAGCACATTTTATTAGCCAGGATAATTATATTTACAGTGATTTTAAAAACAAAGATAATGAAATATATTATGATTGAAGGAGAGCATTGTGTGTACACTGTGTTTTCACAGAGCAAAGCCTAATTGTCTGGTTAGCACTTAAAATGCTGTTTAGAATTTTTTGTACTAAAGTTGTAAATGAAATATAAATCATGGAAAGCAATAACCATAGTGTTGCATCTGGAAAAACTGTTTGAAATGCAAAAAAGTTATTTGGTCCATCAAAAACAATTCTTTCTAAGTGTGACCAAGCGACACAAGCACATTATTTGTATTCATGCATTGTTTTGGAAGTTAGTAAAACTAAAGGTCTGTTTTCAGAAGGATGGCATAAATTTGTTATACAGTCGAAGAATATATTTATAATTTTTTTTTTCAATCAATATAATTTTTTTATAGCACTTAAATTTAAAACTAAGGTTTTCTAACTTATGAGACATGTGGCATTAACAAAATCTCTATAGTTCAAAATGCATCATATTGTGCAACAGTACAGCATTGTATTCTCGACTCGTGTTTTGTATCTCTATGCAATCTTTCACTAACAGCACACAGACACAGTAAATCAATTTTTTTTTGCATTCCTATGGTCCACATAGAAAAATAAAAAACAAAGTTCATCTCTGGTCCAACTTTTGGACAAATCTCAAGTAGATTGGTCTGTGATAAAATGGGCAACACAAGACTGGCATTGGTGTCCTTTTTTCACCCTACAATTGCTAAAAGATGCGTAGGAAATGTTTTTAGTCCTCATTTCTTTTTTTGTACATAAAGTTGAGATTTGCTCTTGTAGGCAATAGTAGGAGCTCATTAATGAGACACACAAAGGTTTTCAGTCCAATCTGAATGTTATTTTAACACTGGCAGCAGAAAAAAACACAGTCTTACATCAGACAAAGCAAATGTCCATTTTTTCCCCCCCACAAAATAGGTTAGGACCCTGATGTGTCAGTCCATTCAGGTCTGATGTTGCCAGAAAACAACCCCCACCAACTAACACACACTGAGGAGGCCTGGCTTCTATTCATGCTGTGCTAAGACCTACGGCTATGCAATCTGTGTCTTCCCCCAAAAATCTTGAATAGCAGAGAAGGTCCAGGCCAGGTAGTGACCTACTTCTGCTGTTTACCAGTGTGAAAGGCATTTGCTGGTAGGAATATATCTCCCATTAAGCACCATTCCCCTCACTGCATTACATACTCCATCCCTTTGTTTGTCCCAGGAGGGGTGGAAAAATGACAAACAGTGGACTATGGATACGGCATCTGCAGCGTGCCTGCCTTTTATTTCACAGTAAACTTAAAATTTTCTAGTGACTAGAATCACCGGGTGACCCGATTATTGCCCTCCTTGGCTTGACTCATCCACGCAAGAGAGAATTGATTGGTCACTAGGTGGAATTTCCTCACCAGCAAATAATAGCTGAGAGACTTGAGTGCCCACTTAATAGCGAGGCACTCTCCACTATACCGTTGGGCTCAGGTATCCCATGGTGCTCTTTCCTGTGACAATTCCATGCCTAGACCTACTTATGAGTCGTTTGTCTGCACGATAAAGTTGCTTTTGAAGTCAAGCATAAGCAGGACAGGTGTCCCATACAACACCGACTTCAAAGCCATGAAAGCCTCCTCGGTCTGAGCCCCTCAGGCAACCATTATTAATTTTGGTAGAGTGAGGGTTGAGGAATCCTGGAAATATTTTTGAGCTGAGGCGACAGGAGGTGGCGATAGCATGGATGTGCGATTTGAAGGTTGTATAGTAGTTAGTATTATAAGCAGATTGTGGAATTAGGGTCAAATAGGGAGGCTTTCATCCACTACCAAAATATAAAAATCAGGTATTTGTAGAGGGAAATAATATTAGATATTACCAGCATATACAAAACCATTTTTGGGGGAGCTACATAATGTTCTTGTGTAGCAGCCTATATATTTTTTTACCGCAAAATATTATTCCTCAGTGGCATCACATTACTACACATTACTATTACTCGTCTATTGCTTAAAATCAAAAAAAGAAGGAATGTCCAGCTTCACCGAATCCGTAAAAAAGAGTTTTCTTTATTCACAAACTTTAAACATGGAGGATACAGACTTCAGCACGAACCATATAGGTAGGAATCTCAACGCGTTTCTGGAGACTAAGCTCCCTTAATCATGACCTGGTTAGGGTTGAGATTAGGTATATGGGTGTATTAGGGTTAGGGTTATGGTTAGGGTTGGAATTAGGGTTAGGGGTATGTTGGGGTTAGAGTTGGAGATAGAATTGGGGAGTTTCCACTGTTTAGACACATCAGGGGCTCGCCAAACGTGACATGGTTTCTGATCTCAATTCCAGGCAATTTTGCATTGAAAAGTCAAACGGCGATTCTTCCCTTCCGAGCTCTGCCATACACCCAAACAGTGGTTTGCATCCACATATGAGGTATCAGCATACTCAGGACAAATTGTACAACACATTTTTGGGTCCAATTTCTCCTGTTACCCTTGAGAAAATAAAAAATTTCATTTTTGTGAAAAAATATGATTTTTTTATTTTTAGGGCTTTACATTATAAACTTCTGTGAAGCACTTGAGGGTTCAAAGTGCTCACCACAAATCTAAATGAGTTCCTTAGGGGATCTGCTTTCCAAAATGATGTCACTTGTGGGGGGTTTCCACTGTTTAGACACATCAGGGGCTCTCCAAACGCACCCAAATTGTACAATATCTTTTGGGGTCCAATTTCTCCTCTTTCGGTTGGTAAAATAAAAGAAATTGGATTTGAAGTAAATTTTTTGTGAAAAAAGCTTAAATGTTCATTTTTTTAAACATTACAAAAATTCATGTGAAGCACCAGAAGGGTTAATGAACTCCTTGAATGTGGTTTTGCGCACTTTGAGGGGTGCAGTTTTTAGAATGGTGTCACTTTTGGGTATTTTATATCATATAGACGCCAAAAAGTGACTTCAAATGTGATGTAAGCTCTAAAAAAAATGGTGTTGTAAAAATGAGAAATCACTGGTCAAAATTTAACCCTTATAATTCCCTAACAAAAAAAATGTTGTTTCTAAAATTGTGATGATGTAGACGTGTGGGAAATGTTACTTATTAAGTATTTTGTGTGACATATCTATGTGATTTAAGGGCATGAAAAATCATAGTTGGAAAATTGCTAAATTTTTGCCAAATTTCTGTTTTTTTTCACAAATAAACACAAGTCATGTCAAAGAAATTTTACCACTGTCATGAAGGACAATATGTCATGAGAAAACAAAGTCAGAATCACAGGTATCCGTTGAAGTGTTCCAGAGTTACAACCTCATAAATGGACAGTGGTGAGAATTGTAAAAATTGTCCTGGTCATTAACATGCCAACGACCCTTGGGGGTAAAGGGGTTAAAGATCCACAAAACCAGCACATTAGTCTGAAAACATTATTCCCAGATACCATATGCTTTTTTCTCAGGCCCCCAGACATGCTTGTTAGGTCCAGCAGAAAAATATTTGACTTTCCATTGACTTGCATTGGATTCGTTATTCGGTACAAATATATGGATATTTCACTATTCGAACATCACTATTCATAATCTTTTTCACTTAAGTCTACCTATTTCATTATTCCCTCTTCTACATCAGTTGAAATGTAATAATAAATTACACACATAAAATTATGCTCCGTTAAATATATCTATGCCTCTTTGGATGCATCACATTACTTTAATTGCATTTTAAGCAACTAACACTGGAGGCTGAAAGTAAGCTGACTGTCACCAGCATCTATAGGTCCTTTTTAATGTCAGTTTTTACCAGTGTTATTTCACTTGCTTGATTTGCAACTCTGTCTAATTTCCAGGATCCCGAAATCAATCCATAATTTATTATATTATACTATTTTGTACTCATTGCTATCATTTTCAAATATTGAAATGTTACTTTGTAAGCCAACTTTTGGTTTATTGCGCAGCTTAAGAAAATAAACAAGACTTAATAATGACCCCTATAATACAACAGTAGTAATATTGCTGTGTGTTTACCTTTAATGACCAATAACAAAACTTTACACCAGTCCTACAATGTAATCTTCTATTGTTAAAGACATAATAATCTGTATTCCTTAATGGTATGTCTATTGTCTTTCAGCTGGATTCATTAAGATACAAATCACTCTATAGCCTTGAGTCACAAATCAACTCCTGTTATTCTGTTTTTCACAATTACAAGAATTGACACTATCCAATTAACTTCAATGGAACCTTGCATCTTAGATGTTGAATCAGAATTGAAATTGCAATAATTTATCTTCTCTTGTTGCGGACAGTTTATTTAAATGAAGAAGACCCAAGTCTTCTTCTCTATTGATGCAGATGAGTCAAGGTCTGTTTTAAATTCTCTCTATCGGTTCATAAATTTGAATTGTGGATGAGAAACCTGCTTTGTATTTTTAAGATACCATCATTAGACATGAAAAATATGTATGCGATATATTTATAAAATGATTCACTAATACAGCGGTACAATATTTGCCTCGATAGGACAGATGGCAACTTTGCTATTAGGTCAGAATTATAAATGGCCCATGATTATTTTGGAGCTAGGGTACACATTTTATTTTAGAGCCCATGAACTTCAAACCACCAAAAATGTATCAATTGCAATTTTTGCAACTAGATTATAAAGAAAACATATCCCTACTTTTTAATCAATAAAAGCAATGCTCAGTAACCCAATCAAGGATGGATAATAAATTACTCAATAGTTTATTGACTAAAGCAATATTCAGGCAAGTCAATGACTTCGTACAGAATGTGACTCTTAAATTAAGGAAATTACAGGTTTCTGTGTCTCCAAAATCTAATTAGTTCACTTGATGGAGGCAGTAACTTGGCAGAAGGTGGTCCTTGAGGCAGATACAAATAAGTGCCCTACATTGCTTGAGAATAAGAACAATTTGGAATTTAACATAATATGTTTAACCCCATTCTGTCGTGGACGTACTATTCCATCCATGTGACCGGGGACTTAATTTCCATGGACTGAATAGTACGTCCAAAGTAATCAGCCGCGCTGCCCCCGGGGGGAGCGCGGATGATCTCAGCAGAGTGTCAGCTGATTCTCACAGCTGACACCAGGCACTAAGTGCCAGGAGCAGTCACAGAGCGCTCCCTGCACGTTAACCCCGGAACACTGCAATCAAACATGATCGTAGCATTTCGGAGCTGGCAGAGGGGCTGTCAGCCAGCCTAAAGATGCTGTGGGTCTGGCCTTGCCTAATCCTGAGATATATTTCCTTGCGGCCCAATGTCAACATTTAAAGGGCGGGGAGCATGTGACGTCCGCTAATGGGGTACAACTCTTAATAGAAAAGATTACCAAAAGAAGTCTGGCGGTACAGTGTTTAGAGGATGGCTCCCTTGGATGCTTGGGAAAATATACTCAACATTGTTTTTCATATTTAAAATATGGGGAAGAGTCAAACATATTCGTGGGGTCTCTTGTCTTACCAGGTTTTCTCCACTATGGTTTAATAATAATTTACCAGAATTTTGGCAATGTGATGTGTTATGATCCGGTGACCTTGGAGCTGCATGAGAACTTTCACTGGAGAAAGTGGCCACTATACTGACCGCAACCCTGAACTTAACACCGCAACTAGAAGTAGCTGTGGAGTGTACCTAACACACCTAGACACCTTGTCACAGCCGGAGGACTAAATTCCCCTAAAGATGGAAATCGGAATACTATCTTGCCTCAGAGAAAATCCCCAAAGGATAGACAGCCCCCACAAATATTGGCGGTGAGTCGGAGAGGAAAAAACATACACAGGCAGAAAAAACAGGATTTAGCACAGGAGGCCACTCTAGCTAGATAGGACAGGATATGACAGAGTTCTGTGCGGTCAGTATTAAAACCCTTCAAAAAATCCACAGCAGAATATACAAAAAACTTCCTACATCCAAGTAAAGATGTAGGAGCGTATATCTGCAACTCCAGTGAATCCTACAAACAGAGCAGGAATAAACAGAAACAAGCACACAGCAGTGTGCCACAGATACAAAAACAAAACACTTATCTTTGCTGAATTTGGCAGCTAAGCAGGTGAGGCCAGGCAGAGATCCAATACTTCCAAAGAAACATTAACAACTGGCAAGGGCTAAAGAATCCTGCACACTTAAATATCCCAGTCAGAACAGCAATTAGCAGATACACCTGGCCAGGACTGTGATTCAGAGACAACTGCATTCCCACCTACCACCACTGGAGGGAACCCAAGAGCAGAATTCACAACAGGGATGTATATCAGGATGGCAGGCTAAAGGGATTCGATATGTCTATCATATTTTAGAGAGACGGGAGTTGAAGTCCTTTTCCCAGCTGCAGTCTGAGTATGGCCTCGAGACATCCGGGAGTTATCAACATTCACAAGTTCGACATGCCTTTGTGGCTCAGAAAAAAGGGGATTGCCTCAAAATCCAAAGTGACTTAGTATTGGAATATATCTGAGGAGCGGGGACATCGAGGGGTGTTATCTCTTCCTTATATAAGGACTAGGGTTGAGCGACCTTGACTTTTTTAGAGTCGAGTCGGGTTTCGCAAAACCCGACTATCTCAAAAGTCGGGTCGAGTGAAATCGGCCGATTATGTCGTAAAGTCGGGATCGACCGAAACACGAAACCCAATGCAAGTCAATGGGGCAGCATAGTCGGCAGTGAGTGGGGACCAGGAAAACACCTAGAGTGCCCATTTTAATGGCAAAATCATCCATTCTTCTTAATGAAGCCTGTCAATCTTAATTTCCCTTACAATAATAGTTAGGCATTGGAAATTGGGGGTCATTTGGCTAAAGTTGTTGGGGGTAGGGCTGGTTCAAGTATTTTGTGGGCCCAGGAAATCTGGACCACATCACGGCAGTGGATCAGGGCGAGGTAAGTATTTAAACTTTGCAAGTGCTGTGATCCTGAGCAAGCAGGGGGGGTCCACTCATTCGCATTGGCACTGGCACAGGGCCCCTCAAAGTATGGCGGTGTGTTTGCACGGTGGGGGTGCCTCCCACCGGCAGCGACACTTTTGCGTACTATGAGGGGCCCTGTGCCAGTGACGTCGCCAACGAGTATGCCCCCCCACCTGTTGATGGAACTTGCACTTTCATCTTCACCTTCCTCTTTGTCCCCTTGTAAGGTGGTATAGTATGTGGGAAGGGGAACCTGAATTTCAGCAGGGTCAAATTCTGGCTGTGTAGCGTGCAAGGGGAATGTAGTGGTCTGGGGCAATGTACCAGCAGACTCATCTATCACTGGCTGGGCAATGGGCAGGATGAGGAGGAAACACAGATATAGGCCCAAAGAATAAAATGGGCTAAATGCAGTCCAAAATTGGTAACAGGACTAACCAGGGGGCATTGCTTTGTTCAGTGGAGGACAACTGTAATGAGAGGCTGACACAGTGAGTAGGCCCAAATCAGTAAGTAGGCTAAATGCAGTTCAAAATTGGAAACAGAAGTAAACAGGCGGCACTGGTTTGTTCAGTGGAGAACAGCAAGAAGCGGCAGACACCGTTAGTAGGGCCAACAAAACAAGTAGGCCAAATGCATTGTTATATTACAAAATTTAACGAGAGCCTCAAAATTGAAGCTAAGGAAAGGCAACCTGGAGAACACCTTGGAGCGGCAGACACCGTTTCTAGAACCCAACCAAACAAGTAGGCCCACTGCAGTTTTTAAATTAAAAAACTCTTCAACGAGAGCCTGAAAATTGAAGCTCAGGAAATGCAACCAGGAGAACACCTTGTAGCGTTAGACACCGTTTCTAGAACCCAACCAAACAAGTAGGCCCACTGCAGTTTTTAAATTAAAAAACTCTTCAACGAGAGCCTGAAAATTGAAGCTCAGGAAATGCTACCAGGAGAACACCTTGGAGCAGCAGACATCGTTAGTAGGCCCTACCGAAGTAGTAGCCCCAATGCAGTTTTCAAATTCCTGTAGGCTGAAAACCAGACAATTGACGCTCAGCTTTTTTCAGAGGAGGACAGCTGTATTGAGTGGCGCAGACAGACACAGGTAACATAGTAACATAG
The DNA here is from genome assembly GCF_032444005.1 of Ranitomeya imitator. NCBI lineage: Eukaryota > Metazoa > Chordata > Amphibia > Anura > Dendrobatidae > Ranitomeya > Ranitomeya imitator. The sequence continues at coordinate 392,704,412 of NC_091282.1, forward strand.
TTAGTAAGGCCGAAAAAAGACATTTGTCCATCCAGTTCAGCATATATTCCATCATAATAAATCCCCAGATCTAGGTCCTTCTACAGAACCTAATTGTATGATACAATATTGTTCTGCTCCAGGAAGACATCCAGGCCTCTCTTGAACCCCTCGACTGAGTTCGCCATCACCACCTCCTCAGGCAAGCAATTCCAGATTCTCACTGCCCTAACAGTAAAGAATCCTCTTCTATGTTGGTGGAAAAACCTTCTCTCCTCCAGACGCAAAGAATGCCCCCTTGTGCCCGTCACCTTCCTTGGTATAAACAGATCCTCAGCGAGATATTTGTATTGTCCCCTTATATACTTATACATGGTTATTAGATCGCCCCTCAGTCGTCTTTTTTCTAGACTAAATAATCCTAATTTCGCTAATCTATCTGGGTATTGTAGTTCTCCCATCCCCTTTATTAATTTTGTTGCCCTCCTTTGTACTCTCTCTAGTTCCATTATATCCTTCCTGAGCACCGGTGCCCAAAACTGGACACAGTACTCCATGTGCGGTCTAACTAGGGATTTGTACAGAGGCAGTATAATGCTCTCATCATGTGTATCCAGACCTCTTTTAACCCCTTCATGACCCAGCCTATTTTGACCTTAAAGACCTTGCCGTTTTTTGCAATTCTGACCAGTGTCCCTTTATGAGGTAATAACTCAGGAACGCTTCAACGGATCATAGCGGTTCTGAGAATGTTTTTTCGTGACATATTGGGCTTCATGTTAGTGGTAAATTTAGGTCAATAAATTCTGCGTTTATTTGTGATAAAAACGGAAATTTGGCAAAAATTTTGAAAATTTCGCAATTTTCACATTTTGAATTTTTATTCTGTTAAACTAGAGAGTTATGTGACACAAAATAGTTAATAAATAACATTTCCCACATGTATACTTTACATCAGCAGAATTTTGGAAACAAAATTTTTTTTTGCTAGGAAGTTATAAGGGTTAAAATTTGACCAGCGATTTCTCATTTTTACAACGAAATTTACAAAACCATTTTTTTAGGGACCACCTCACATTTGAAGTCAGTTTGAGGGGTCTATATGGCTGAAAATACCCAAAATTGACACCATTCTAAAAACTGCACCCCTCAAGGTACTCAAAACCACATTCAAGAAGTTTATTAACCCTTCAGGTGCTTCACAGCAGCAGAAGCAACATGGAAGGAAAAAATGAACATTTAACTTTTTAGTCACAAAAATTATATTTTAGCAACAATTTTTTTATTTTCCCAATGGTAAGAGGAGAAACTGAACCACGAAAGTTGTTGTCCAATTTGTCCTGAGTACGCTGATACCTCATATGTGGGGGTAAACCACTGTTTGGGCGCACGACAGGGCTTGGAAGGGAAGGAGCGCCATTTGACTTTTTGAATAAAAAATTGGCTCCACTCTTTAGCGGACACCATGTCACGTTTGGAGAGCCCCCGTGTGCCTAAAAATTGGAGATCCCCCACAAGTGACCCCATTTTGGAAACTAGACGCCCCAATGAACTTATCTAGATGCATAGTGAGCACTTTGAACCCCCAGGTGCTTCACAAATTGTTCCGTAAAAATGAAAATGTACTTTTTTTTCACAAAAAAATTCTTTTAGCCTCAATTTTTTCATTTTCACATGGGTAACAGGATAAAATGGATCCTAAAATTTGTTGGGCAATTTCTCCTGAGTACACCAATACCTCACATGTGGGGGTAAACCACTGTTTGGGCACATGGTAAGGCTCGGAAGGGAAGGAGCGCCATTTGACTTTTTGAATGAAAAATTATCTCCATCGTTAGCGGACACCATGTCGCGTTTAGAGAGACCCTGTGTGCCTAAACATTGGAGCTCCCCCACAAGTGACCCCATTTTGGAAACTAGACCCCCCAAGGAACTTGGCTAGTACCAGGTAAAACGCCAGGCAGAGAATAGATATAAAAATGCCTTTATTGTATATGACTGGCAAATGAATATATTTTAACAATACATAATTTGTGCGCACAAAAACAAAGGGAATTATTTAACAATAAAAAACATATAAAACCAATGTATGTATACAATAAAAGATGGAATATTATATCGGACTGACCCAAAAAATAGTCTAATATTGTTAATATAAAGGTAGGAGCAACCACTAAAAATAGCCACATGTCTAGAAAATATACGTAAGGTGACCAAAATAAATTAAAAAAATGAAAAAAACCATATAAAAAGAGCCACAATAAAAAATGAACAATAAAAAATGTGGTGAAAAAATCCCAAAGGTGGTATATGAGGAACAACTGTCCTACTAAAGTGCTATGTGATAAAAAATATATATATAAGTGCACAAAGAGTAATGTGCAAAATAAGCAATATACGATAATAAAGTGCAAATTTAGCAAAAAGTGTATGCAATGGCAGTGCAAAAAACCACATCTAAACCATTTGGCTCCAAAGTATATGGTAGTGTAACCAGTAATCAGCTGTAACACAATAAGGCTGCAGAAAAAGGTGCAATCATCTGTGCAATACTGGGCTTTCAATCAGAAGTTATATACTGTGTCAAAAAAGGATTGCACCACAAATGTACTCCACAGTACTAAGTGAATAAAGGTGCTATCGTGCAGTATACAATACTATGCTATAATAAGAAAGGACACATCATGCCTCAAATGAAATATGGCCAAAATATGTGCGGCTATCACTGACGGGCTCCTCTGGAGTAGCGCACACAGCTACATACAGACTCCAGCAGGTGTACCACCACAAGGTGCAAATTAACATAGGTAATATAGAAGCGCACCGTACCTTATCCAACAAAAATCAAGGTCAGTCCGGTCCTTTGAAAGAGCGCACCCCGACGCGCGTTTCGGATCTAAGTCCTTCGTCAGGGGGTGACTCATGGAGCGCCTAGGCGCTATATATATAGTGTGTGTCCCCAAACTAGCATCAGCTGCCCGGGTGTAGGCGGCGCATGCGCGGTCCTTTCGCTTCCGGGATCCGAGCCGTTCGCGTCACGCAGCCGGACGTACAGGGGCAGAGTACCCGACGTCACCATAGCTACGAGGACGCAGCGCGGCCAAATCCCTTCACGCCGACCGCGCATGTGCACCACCAAGAGCCGCGTCTAGAGTAGGTGGAAGCCAGAGCAGAACTGTATCAGCCGTAGCCACTGCAGTGCAAGGCGGGTAAGAATGATTAAAGACAGGCCAGATGTATATCTACCCCAGAGTATCACTACCACGCTATATAAAGATAGGTAAGGGAAATCACCTAACCACTCATATTCAGGGTCGTATATAAGAGCGGTCAATTAATTAATGGGTACCCTTGTCAACCCGCCCTGTATATAAGAGCGGTTAGTTACACCACCACAAAAAGTCCTTGCTGCATAGTAAAAAAATCACTACGGACCACATATAAAAGTGGTCAATACACGGCTCATCCTATCATCCTGCATAGAAAAATCGGTTGTTATCCAAAAGGATAATAACAACCAAAAAGGCCTTCGATGCTAATAGAAGCTAAATAATTGGTGATAAAAACCTTCCAAATCAAAAAATTAGCTTTTCCGGCTCTATTGTAGAGAATTAATAAATTAATAAATATGAAGAAACGTTATGCACCAGCCAAGCGTAGTTTTGGGTATTCTCCTGGAAATTCCAACTTAAAGGTGATTAATCTGAGCAATCATGTGTTAACTGACATTGAAATTGATATCCTTCAAAAGGGTTTAATGTTTGTCCTGCAGCCCAATTTAACAAATTTACTGCTGTAAAGGACTTACATTTATTTGCCAGGAAGCTCATTTTCAAAAAATTGTTTCATAATGAGGGTACATTACAATTGTTTCCCACAGAGGCGGAACAGGATGCACTGACCATCCTTGATGAATTGGCTAGAGAACATAATGAACCAGTGGGAGGTAAGATTCCACCATCTATTAGACCTAAATCACACAGATTCCCTCCTTTGTCGACGTGTCCAACGATTGATGTGTTTGTCAAGACTGTGAGTAGGGATTTTGATAAAATACCTCAGTTCCCTAATGGAGATAATTTAAGTGGTAGGGAGAAGCAGGCATTAAAAAATCTGCAGAGCTTCCAGGACGTTGTATACAAACCTGCTGATAAAGGGGGAATGTTGTAATATGGCCCAGACATTTATATGAAGGTGAGGCACTTTGCCAATTGGGAGATAGAGTGTGCTATAAGAAAATGACCTTCAACCCCCTGAACAAATTCCAGGGCGAACTTGAGGGGATCCTTAAGGCAGCCCTTGAATCAGACACAATCACAAAGGAACTTTTTGGGGCCCTCCATGTTTCCGAACCTGTAATTCCTACTCTATACCTGTTGCCGAAAGTTCATAAAAATCAGACAAATCCACCTGGGAGGCCTATAATTTCTGGCTGTGGTAATTATTTAGAGAAGATCAATAAATACATAGACTTTAGACTACAACCAATGGTCGCTGAATTGCCCTCATATATCAAAGATACGAATGACTTTTTAAAAAAGATTGATGGTCTACATGTTGGTGCGGGGTCTCTCCTAGTATCTTGTGATGTGGAGAGCCTGTACACCAACATTTGCCACAGTGATGGTATTCACGCAGCTACATACTATTTGGGATCCTCTTCATTACCTGAATCTATGAGGGGATTTGTGGTTCGGCTGCTCGAGTTTTCTTTATCCAAGAATTTCTTTTTATTTAAGGGTTCCCTCTACCTACAGCTCCAGGGCACCGCCATGGGTGCTTCTTTTGCACCAGCGTATGCAAATTTATTCCTGGGGCTGTGGGAGAGGGACCTCTTTATGTCTGGACTTATGCCTTCGGTGGACCGCATCCCTTTGTGGGTGCGGTTCATCGATGACATATTCTTTATATGGCAGGGTCCAGTGGATTTATTACAGGAATTTATGAGTCAGCTGAACCACAATTCACGAAATTTGCACCTTACATATAGAGTTGATCCAAATGAGATGGAATTTTTAGATGTGCAGATATACAGGAATGAGGATGACTGCCTTGCTACAAAGGTTTATCGTAAAACTACAGCGGTCAATTCGTTGCTACATGCAACATCTTCTCATCCTTCCCCAATGGTTAATGCTATCCCCATTGGCCAATTTTTGAGATTGTGGAGAATATGTTCTAGTGATATGGACTTTGAGGAACAGTCAGTGGCGTTAAAAGAGAGATTTATTGAGCGGGGCTACAGCCGGCGATCAATTAAGAGGGGATATAACAGAGCTAAAAATATCACACGCCACCAGGCACTCTATGGGAGTAGACCACAAAAAACTAACCAAAAAGTGAGATTCATCACACAATATAGTGGTCAGACTGAAATGATGAGATCCCAACTTTCTAAATCTTGGGGGATATTACAAGCGGATCCCATTTTATCCCAGTATGTAGGTGACAGACCTAATATTACATATCGTAGGTCTCGGAATTTGGGCGATTGTTTGGTGAAGAGCCATTATTACTTTAAACCAGCAATCCCCACCTTCCTGGACAATGTGGATGTAAAGCATGTGGCAAATGTGTGGCCTGCCCTAACGTGGTAAGGGCCCATACATTTACTGACTCGAGCGGTAATCGCACTTTTAAAATTAAACATGCCATCACATGCGGCACTAAAGCTGTCATTTATTATGCCATATGCCCATGTTCATTGATATACGTGGGTATGACAACAAGACAATTCAAGGTGCGCATTCGTGAACACGTGCGTGGTATACAGGCTGCTAGAGACATGGAGGATATATCTGAATTAAAAACTCTTCCAAAACATTTTAGGATCCATCATAACTGTGACCCGTCTGGCTTAAAATTTATAGGGATAGATACCATTACATTGAATGAACGTGGGGGTGAAATAGGTGTGCCCCTCGCAAAAAATGGAGACAAAGTGCATTTGGCTGTTGGATACGGTGTCACCTAAGGGATTAAATGAAAATTTGAGCTTTGCTCCCTACATATAAACAACCATCAGTTTTATAAACCTTTTTATAAATCTTTTTATATAATTTTTACTCTGTTTCTTGTTAGTGTTTTAAGTCATTTTATCATTGTAATTTCTATGTCTTGTTCCCATTTTAATTTTTATTGAACTATGTGGATTGTATTTTAACTGTATGTTTTATTCATTTTTAGTGATCTACTTACCTGCATGTCATTTTTTGGTTCCTTGCCATTACGGGATTTGTAGTTCTGGAGGGCCCGATGTGGGTGTGCTTCGGATGAAGGAGATGATTCTGCTCCGAGTCAAGCCGGATATCTGTGGAAAATCGAACATGTTACACATATATACAGATATATAGATGTAGGATATGTAATGCTTGCCCCTATGTTAAAATTTATTTTTTTTTCTTTCTCTTTATATATTGTAAGATCTCATGGGATTGTGGAACAAACCTATATACAGTGGGGCAAAAAAGTATTTAGTCATTCAGCAATAGTGCAAGTTCCACCACTTAAAAAGATGAGAGGCGTCTGTAATTTACATCATAGGTAGACCTCAACTATGGGAGACAAACTGAGAAAAAAAATCCATAAAATCACATTGTCTGTTTTTTTTAACATTTTATTTGCATATTATGGTGGAAAATAAGTATTTGGTCAGAAACAAAAGGTCATCTCAATACTTTGTAATATATCCTTTGTTGGCAATGACAGAGGTCAAACGTTTTCTGTAAGTCTTCACAAGGTTGCCACACACTGTTGTTGGTATGTTGGCCCATTCCTCCATGCAGATCTCCTCTAGAGCAGTGATGTTTTTGGCTTTTCGCTTGGCAACACGGACTTTCAACTCCCTCCAAAGGTTTTCTATAGGGTTGAGATCTGGAGACTGGCTAGGCCACTCCAGGACCTTGAAATGCTTCTTACGAAGCCACTCCTTCGTTGCCCTGGCGGTGTGCTTTGGATCATTGTCATGTTGAAAGACCCAGCCACGTTTCATCTTCAATGCCCTTGCTGATGGAAGGAAGTTTGCACTCAAAATCTCACGATACATGGCCCCATTCATTCTTTCATGTACCCGGATCAGTCGTCCTGGCCCCTTTGCAGAGAAACAGCCCCAAAGCATGATGTTTCCACCACCATGCTTTACAGTAGCTATGGTGTTTGATGGATGCAACTCAGTATTCTTTTTCCTCCAAACACGACAAGTTGTGTTTCTACCAAACACTTCCGGTTTGGTTTCATCAGACCATAGGACATTCTCCCAAAACTCCTCTGGATCATCCAAATGCTCTCTAGCAAACTTCAGACGGGCCCGGACATGTACTGGCTTAAGCAGTGGGACACGTCTGGCACTGCAGGATCTGAGTCCATGGTTGCGTAGTGTGTTACTTATGGTAGGCCTTGTTACATTGGTCCCAGCTCTCTGCAGTTCATTCACTAGGTCCCCCCGCGTGGTTCTGGGACTTTTGCTCACCGTTCTTGTGATCATTCTGACCCCACGGGGTGGGATTTTGCGTGGAGCCCCAGATCGAGGGAGATTATCAGTGGTCTTGTATGTCTTCCATTTTCTAATTATTGCTCCCACTGTTGATTTCTTCACTCCAAGCTGGTTGGCTATTGCAGATTCAGTCTTCCCAGCCTGGTGCAGGGCTACAATTTTGTTTCTGGTGTCCTTCGACAGCTCTTTGGTCTTCACCATAGTGGAGTTTGGAGTCAGACTGTTTGAGGGTGTGCACAGGTGTCTTTTTATACTGATAACAAGTTTAAACAGGTGCCATTACTACAGGTAATGAGTGGAGGAAAGAGGAGACTCTTAAAGAAGAAGTTACAGGTCTGTGAGAGCCAGAAATCTTGATTGTTTGTTTCTGACCAAATACTTATTTTCCACCATAATATGCAAAAAAAATTATAAAAAAAATAGACAATGTGATTTTCTGGATTTTTTTTTCTCAGTTTGTCTCCCATAGTTGAGGTCTACCTATGATGTAAATTACAGACGCCTCTCATCTTTTTAAGTGGTGGAACTTGCACTATTGCTGACTGACTAAATACTTTTTTGCCCCACTGTATATGTGCAACCTTAGCCCCCTATATATATACTTAGATACATATTCGGGTTCTCCCTTATGCACATATTGTTCTATACATTATTGCAGGTTTGATTTCTTCATATTTATTAATTTATTAATTCTCTACAATAGAGCCGGAAAAGCTAATTTTTTGATTTGGAAGGTTTTTATCACCAATTATTTAGCTTCTATTAGCATCGTAAGCCTTTTTGGTTGTTATTATCCTTTTGGATAACAACCGATTTTTCTATGCAGGATGATAGGATGAGCCGTGTATTGACCACTTTTATATGTGGTCCGTAGTGATTTTTTTAATATGCAGCAAGGACTTTTTGTGGTGGTGTAACTAACCGCTCTTATATACAGGGCGGGTTGACAAGGGTACCCATTAATTAATTGACCGCTCTTATATACGACCCTGAATATGAGTGGTTAGGTGATTTCCCTTACCTATCTTTATATAGCGTAGTAGTGATACTCTGGGGTAGATATACATCTGGCCTGTCTTTAATCATTCTTACTCGCCTTGCACTGCAGTGGCTACGGCTGATAAAGTTCTGCTCTGGCTTCCACCTACTCTAGACGCGGCTCTTGGTGGTGCGCATGCGCGGTCGGCGTGAAGGGATTCGGCCGCGCTGCGTCCTCGTAGCTATGGTGACGTCGGGTACTCTGCCCCCGTACGTCCGGCTGCGTGACGCGGACGGCTCGGATCCCGGAAGCGAAAGGACCGCGCATGCGCCGCCTACACCCGGGCAGCTGATGCTAGTTTGGGGACACACACTATATATATAGCGCCTAGGCGCTCCATGAGTCACCCCCTGACGAAGGACTTAGATCCGAAACGCGCGTCGGGGTGCGTTCTTTCAAAGGACCGGACTGACCCTGATTTTTGTTGGATAAGGTACGGTGCGCTTCTATATTACCTATGTTAATTTGCACCTTGTGGTGGTACACCTGCTGGAGTCTGTATGTAGCTGTGTGCGCTACTCCAGAGGAGCCCGTCAGCGATAGCCGCACATATTTTGGCCATATTTCATTTGAGGCATGATGTGTCCTTTCTTATTATAGCATAGTATTGTATACTGCACGATAGCACCTTTATTCACTTAGTACTGTGGAGTACATTTGTGGTGCAATCCTTTTTTGACACAGTATATAACTTCTGATTGAAAGCCCAGTATTGCACAGATGATTGCACCTTTTTCTGCAGCCTTATTGTGTTACAGGCAGCTGATTACTGGTTACACTACCATATACAGTTAGGTCCATATATATTTGGACAGAGACAACATTTTTCTAATTTTGGTTATAGACATTACCACAATGAATTTTAAACAAAACAATTCAGATGCAGTTGAAATTCAGACTTTCAGCTTTCATTTGAGGGTATCCACATTAAAATTGGATGAAGGGTTTAGGCGTTTCAGCTCCTTAACATGTGCCACCCTGTTTTTAAAGGGACCAAAAGTAATTGGACAGATTCAATAATTTTAAATAAAATGTTCATTTTTAGTACTTGGTTGAAAACCCTTTGTTGGCAATGACTGCCTGAAGTCTTGAACTCATGGACATCACCAGACGCTGTGTTTCCTCCTTTTTGATGCTGTGCCAGGCCTTCACTGCGGTGGTTTTCAGTTGCTGTTTGTTTGTGGGCATTTCTGTCTGAAGTTTAGTTTTTAACAAGTGAAATGCATGCTCAATTGGGTTGAGATCAGGTGACTGACTTGGCCATTCAAGAATATTCCACTTCTTTGCTTTAATAAACTCCTGGGTTGCTTTGGCTTTATGTTTTGGGCCATTGTCCATCTGTAGTATGAAACGACGACCAATCAGTTTGGCTGCATTTGGCTGGATCTCAGCACACAGTATGTCTCTGAATACCTCAGAAGTCATTCGGCTGCTTCTGTCCTGTGTCACATCATCAATAAACACTAGTGACCCAGTGCCACTGGCAGCCATGCATGCCCAAGCCATCACACTGCCTCCGCTGTGTTTTACAGATGATGTGGTATGCTTTGGATCCTGAGCTGTACCAAGCCTTCGCCATACTTTTCTCTTTCCATCATTCTGGTAGAGGTTGATCTTGGTTTAATCTGTCCAAATAATGTTCTTCCCGAACTGTGATGGCTTTTTTAGATGTTTTTTAGCAAAGTCCAGTCTAGCCATTTTATTCTTGATGCTTATGAGTGGCTTGCACCATGCAGTGAACCCTCTGTATTTACTTTCCTGCAGTCTTCTCTTTATGGTAGATTTGGATATTGATACGCCTACCTCCTGGAGAGTGTTGATCACTTGGTTGGCTGTTGTGAAGGGGTTTCTCTTCACCATGGAGATTATTCTGCGATCATCCACCATTGTTGTCTTCCGTGGGCGCCCAGGTCTTTTTGCATTTATGAGTTCACCAGTGCTTTCTTTCTTTCTCAGGATGTACCAAACTGTAGATTTTGCCACTCTTAATAATGTAGCAATTTCTCGAATAAGTTTTTTTCTGTTTTTGCAGCTTAAGGATGGCTTGTTTCACCTGCATGGAGAGCTCCTTTGACCGCATGTTTACTTCACAGCAAAACCTTCCAAATGCAAGCACCACACCTCAAATCAACTCCAGGCCTTTTATCTGCTTAATTGAGAATTACATAATGAAGGGATTGCCCACACCTATCCATAAAATAGCCTTGGTGTCAATTGTCCAATTACTTTTGGTCCCTTTAAAAACAGGATGGCGCTTGCTAAGGAGCTGAAACTCCTAAACCCTTCATCCAATTTTAATGTGGATACCCTCAAATGAAAGCTGAAAGTCTGAACATCAACTGAATCTAAATTGCTTTGTTTAAAATTCATTGTGGTAATGTCTATAACCAAAAGTAGAAAAATGTTGTCTCAGTCCAAATATATATGGACCTAACTGTACTTTGGAGCCAAATGGTTTAGATGTGGTTTTTTGCACTGCCATTGCATACACTTTTTGCTAAATTTGCACTTTATTATCGTATATTGCTTATTTTGCACATTACTCTTTGTGCACTTATATATATATTTTTTATCACATAGCACTTTAGTAGGACAGTTGTTCCTCATATACCACCTTTGGGATTTTTTCACCACATTTTTTATTGTTCATTTTTTATTGTGGCTCTTTTTATATGTTTTTTTTTTTCATTTTTTTAATTTATTTTGGTCACCTTACGTGTATTTTCTAGACATGTGGCTATTTTTAGTGGTTGCTCCTACCTTTATATAAACAATATTAGACTATTTTTTGGGTCAGTCCGATATAATATTCCATCTTTTATTGTATACATACATTGGTTTTATATGTTTTTTATTGTTAAATAATTCCCTTTGTTTTTGTGCGCACAAATTATGTATTGTTAAAATATATTCATTTGCCAGTCATATACAATAAAGGCATTTTTATATCTATTCTCTGCCTGGCGTTTTACCTGGTACTAGTCTATATCTTGGTTGTGGGTGTTCTTGTCCTTGAATAGTGGTTTCAGTCCACATTCTTTTCTTCCACAGAGCACTGGTCACTTATATTTCACAAGTATATATTGCCATTATGGCTGAGTTATAAGTATATAGTGTTGTGGTGTATCTGTGGTTGTGTTTAATTACCCCCAAGGAACTTATCTAGATGCCTAGTGAGCACTTTAAACCCTCAGGTGCTTCACAAATTGATCTGTAAAAATGAAAAAGTACTTTTTTTTTCACACAAAAAATTCTTTTCGCCTCAATTTTTTCATTTTCACATGGGCAATAGGATAAAATGGATCATAAAATTTGTTGGGCAATTTCTCCCGAGTACGCCGATACCTCATATGTGGGGGTAAACCACTGTTTGGGCACACGGCAGGGCTCGGAAGGGAAGGCGTGCCATTTGACTTTTTGAATGGAAAATTAGCTCCAATTGTTAGCGGACACCATGTCGCGTTTGGAGAGCCCCTGTGTGCCTAAACATTGGAGATCCCCCACAAGTGACCCCATTTTGGAAACTAGACCCCCCCAAGGAACTTATCTAGATGCATATTGAGCACTTTAAACCCCCAGGTGCTTCACAGAAGTTTATAACGCAGAGCCATGAAAATAAAAAATAATTTTTCTTTCCTCAAAAATGATTTTTTTAGCCTGGAATTTCCTATTTTGCCAAGGGTAATAGGAGAAATTGGACCCCAAATGTTGTTGTCCAGTTTGTCCTGAGTACGCTGATACCCCATATGTGGGGGTAAACCACTGTTTAGGCGCACGGTAGGGCTCGGAAGGGAAGGCACGCCATTTGGCATTTTAAATGGAAAATTAGCTCCAATCATTAGCGGACACCATGTCACGTTTGGAGAGCCCCTGTGTGCCTAAACATTGGAGATCCCCCAGAAATGACCCCATTTTGGAAACTAGACCCCCAAAGGAACTAATCTAGATGTGTGGTGAGGACTTTGAACCCCCAAGTGCTTCACAGAAGTTTATAACGCAGAGCCATGAAAATAAAAATAAAAAAATATTTTCTCAAAAATGATTTTTAGCCTGCAATTTTTTATTTTCCCAAGGGTAACAGGAGAAATTTGACCACAAAAGTTGTTGTCCAGTTTCTCCTGAGTACGCTGATACCCCATATGTGGGGGTAAACCACTTTTTGGGCACATGCCGGGGCTCGGAAGTGAAGTAGTGACGTTTTGAAATGCAGACTTTGATGGAATGCTCTGTGGGCGTCACGTTGCGTTTGCAGAGCCCCTGATGTGGCTTAACAGTAGAAACCCCCCACAAGTGACCCCATTTTGGAAACTAGACCCCGAAAGAAACTTATCTAGATGTGTGGTGAGCACTTTGAACCCCCAAGTGCTTCACAGAAGTTTATAATACAGAGCCGTGAAAATAATAAATACGTTTTCTTTCCTCAAAAATAATTATTTAGCCCAGAATTTTTTAATTTTCCCAAGGGTAACAGGAGAAATTTGACACCAATATTTGTTGTCCAGTTTCTCCTGAGTACGGTGATACCCCATATGTGGGGGTAAACTACTGTTTGGGCACACGTCGGGGCTCAGAAGGGAAGTAGTGACTTTTGAAATGCAGAATTTGATGGAATGGTTTGCGGGCGTCACGTTGCGTTTGCAGAGCCCCTGGTGTGCCTAAACAGTAGAAACCCCCCACAAGTGACCCCATTTTAGAAACTAGATCCCCAAGGAACTTATCTAGATATGTGGGGAGCACTTTGAAAACCCAAGTGCTTCACAGACGTTTACAACGCAGAGCCGTGAAAATAAAAAATCATTTTTCTTTCCGCAAAAATGATGTTTTAGCAAGCATTTTTTTATTTTCACAAGGGTAACAGGATAAATTGGACCCCAGTTATTGTTGCGCAGTTTATCCTGAGTATGCTGGTACCCCATATGTGGGGGTAAACCACTGTTTGGGCACACGTCGGGGCTCGGAATTGAGGGAGCACCATTTGACTTTTTGAATACGAGATTGGCTGGAATCAATGGTGGCGCCATGTTGCGTTTGGAGACCCCTGATGTGCCTAAACAGTGGAAACCCCTCAATTCTACCTCCAGCACTAACCCCCCCACACCCCTAACCCTAATCCCAACTGTAGCCATAACCCTAATCACAACCCTAATTCCAACCCTAAGGCTATGTGCCCACTTTGCGGATTCGTGTGAGATTTTTCAGCATCATTTTTGAAAAATCCGCGGGTAAAAGGCACTGCGTTTTACCTGCGGATTTTCCGCGGATTTCCAGTGTTTTTTGTGCGGATTTCAACTGCGGATTCCTATTGAGGAACAGGTGTAAAACGCTGCGGAATCCGCACAAAGAATTGACATGCTGCGGAAAATACAACGCAGCGTTTCAGCGCGGTATTTTCCGCACCATGGGCACAGCGGATTTGGTTTTCCATAGGTTTACATGGTACTGTAAACCTGATGGAACACTGCTGCGAATCCGCAGCGGCCAATCCGCAGTGTGCGCACATAGCCTAATTCTAAAGGTATGTGCACACGCTGCGGAAAACACTGCGGATCCGCAGCAGTTTCCCATGAGTTTACAGTTCAATGCAAACCCATGGGAAACAAAAATCGCTGTACACATGCTGCGGAAAAACTGCACGGAAACGCAGCGGTTTACATTCCGCAGCATGTCACTTCTTTGTGCGGATTCCGCAGCGGTTTTACAACTGCTCCAATAGAAAATCGCAGTTGTAAAACTGCAGTGAAATGCGCAGAAAAAACGCGGTAAATCCGCCATAAATCCGCAGCGGTTTAGCACTGCGGATTTATCAAATCCGCAGCGGAAATATCCGCAGAGGACCAGAATACGTGTGCACATACCGAAACCCTAACCCTAGCCCTAACCCTACCCCTAACCCTAGCCCTAACCCTACCCCTAACCCTAGCCCTACCCCTAACCCTACCCCTAACCCTAGCCCTAACCCTACCCCTAACCTTACCCCTAACCCTACCCCTACCCCTAACCCTAACCCTACCCCTAACCCTAGCCCTAACCCTACCCCTAACCCTAACCCTAACCCTATTCTAACATTAGTGGAAAAAAAAAATCTTTATTTTTTTATTGTCCCTATAAAATTGTCCACTACCTATGGGGGTGACAAAGGGGGGGGTCATTTATTATTTTTTTATTTTGATCACTGAGATAGATTATATCTCAGTGATCAAAATGCACTTTGGAACGAATCTGCCGGCCGGCAGATTCGGCGGGCGCACTGCGTATGCGCCCACCATTTTGGAAGATGGCGGCGCCTGGGGAGAAGACGGACAGACCCCGGCAGGATCGGTAAGTATGATGGGGTGGGGGGGTAGGGGGGGGAGCACGGGGGGGGGATCGGAGCATGGGGGGGTGAATCGGAGCGCGGGAGGGGTGGAACGGAGCACGGGGAGGGTGGAACGGAGCACGGGGGGGTGGAACGGAGCACGGGGGGTGGAACGGAGCACGGGGGGGTGGATCGGAGTGCAGAGGGGGTGATTTGAGCACGGGGGGGTGATTGGAGCATGGGGGGAGCGGACAAGAGCACGGGGGGAGCGGAGCACAGGACGGAGGGGAGCGGGGCAGTGTACCGGGCAGATCGGAGGGCTGGGGGGGGCGATCGGTGGGGTGGGGTGGGGGCACATTAGTATTTCCAGCCATGGCCGATGATATTTCAGCATCGGCCATGGCTGGATTGTAATATTTCACCCGTTATAATAGGTGAAATATTACAAATCGCTCTGATTGGCAGTTTCACTTTCAACAGCCAATCAGAGCGATCGTAGCCACGGGGGGGGGTGAAGCCACCCCCCTGGGCTACCACTCCCCCTGTCCCTGCAGATCGGGTGAAATGGGAGTTAACCCTTTCACCCGATCTGCAGGGACGCGATCTTTCCATGACGCCGCATAGGCGTCATGGGTCGGATTGGCACCGACTTTCATGACGCCTACGTGGCGTCATGGGTCGGGAAGGGGTTAATGCACCCCATGATCCTGTTTGCCTTGGCAGCTGCTGCCTGGCACTGGCTGCTCCAGGTAAGTTTATCATTAACTAGGATCCCCAAGTCCTTCTCCCTGTCAGATTTACCCAGTGGTTTCCCATTCAGTGTGTAATGGTGATATTGATTCCTTCTTCCCATGTGTATAACCTTACATTTATCATTGTTAAACCTCATCTGCCACCTTTCAGCCCAAGTTTCCAACTTATCCAGATCCATCTGTAGCAGAATACTATCTTCTCTTGTATTAACTGCTTTACATAGTTTTGTATCATCTGCAAATATCGATATTTTACTGTGTAAACCTTCTACCAGATCATTAATGAATATGTTGAAGAGAACAGGTCCCAATACTGACCCCTGCGGTACCCCACTGGTCACAGCGACCCAGTTAGAGACTATACCATTTATAACCACCCTCTGCTTTCTATCACTAAGCCAGTTACTAACCCATTTACACACATTTTCCCCCAGACCAAGCATTCTCATTTTGTGTACCAACTTCTTGTGCGGCACGGTATCAAACGCTTTGGAAAAATCGAGATATACCACGTCCAATGACTCACCGTGGTCCAGCCTATAGCTTACCTCTTCATAAAAACTGATTAGATTGGTTTGACAGGAGCGATTTCTCATAAACCCATGCTGATATGGAGTTAAACAGTTATTCTCATTGAGATAATCCAGAATAACATCCCTCAGAAACCCTTCAAATATTTTACCAACAATAGAGGTTAGACATACTGGCCTATAATTTCCAGGTTCACTTTTAGAGCCCTTTTTGAATATTGGCACCACATTTGCTATGCGCCAGTCCTGCGGAACAGACCCCGTCGCTATAGAGTCCCTAAAAATAAGAAATAATGGTTTATCTATTACATTACTTAGTTCTCTTAGTACTCGTGGGTGTATGCCATCCGGACCCGGAGATTTATCTATTTTAATCTTATTTAGCCGGTTTCGCACCTCTTCTTGGGTTAGATTGGTGACCCTTAATATAGGGTTTTCATTGTTTCTTGGGATTTCACCTAGCATTTCATTTTCCACTGTGAATACCGTGGAGAAGAAGGTGTTTAATATGTTAGCTTTTTCCTCGTCATCTACAACCATTCTTTCCTCACTATTTTTTAAGGGGCCTACATTTTCAGTTTTTATTCTTTTACTATTGATATAGTTGAAGAACAGTTTGGGATTAGTTTTACTCTCCTTAGCAATGTGCTTCTCTGTTTCCTTTTTGGCAGCTTTAATTAGTTTTTTAGATAAAGTATTTTTCTTCCTATAGTTTTTTAGAGCTTCAATGGTGCCATCCTGCTTTAGTAGTGCAAATGCTTTCTTTTTACTGTTAATTGCCTGTCTTACTTCTTTGTTTAGCCACATTGGGTTTTTCCTATTTCTAGTCCTTTTATTCCCACAAGGTATAAACCGCTTACACTGCCTATTTAGGATGTTCTTAAACATTTCCCATTTATTATCTGTATTCTTATTTCTGAGGATATTGTCCCAGTCTACCAGATTAAGGGCATCTCTAAGCTGGTCAAACTTTGCCTTCCTAAAGTTCAGTGTTTTTGTGACTCCCTGACAAGTCCCCATAGTGAAAGACAGGTGAAATTGTACAATATTGTGGTCGCTATTTCCTAGATGCCCGACCACCTGCAGATTTGTTATTCTGTCAGGTCTATTAGATAGTATTAGGTCTAAAAGTGCTGCTCCTCTGGTTGGATTCTGCACCAATTGTGAAAGATAATTTTTCTTGGTTATTAGCAGAAACCTGTTGCCTTTATGGGTTTCACAGGTTTCTCTTTCCCAGTTAATATCCGGGTAGTTAAAGTACCCCATAACCAGGACCTCATAATGGGTTGCAGCTTCATCTATCTGCTTTAGAAGTAGACTTTCCATGGTTTCTGTTATATTTGGGGGTTTGTAACAGACCCCAATGAGAATTTTGTTACCATTTTTCCCTCCATGAATTTCGACCCATATGGACTCGACATCCTCATTTCCTTCGCTAATATCCTCCCTTAAAGTGGACTTTAGACAAGACTTTACATAGAGACAAACCCCTCCTCCTCTCCGATTTTTACGATCCTTTCTAAACAGACTGTAACCCTGTAAGTTAACTGCCCAGTCATAGCTTTCATCTAACCATGTCTCGGTTATTCCCACTATGTCAAAGTTACCTGCAGATATTTCTGCTTCTAGTTCTTCCATCTTGTTTGTCAGGCTTCTGGTGTTTGCGAGCATGCAGTTTAGAGGATTTTGTTTTGTTCCAATCTCCTCGCTGTGGATTGCTTTAGAAATGTTCTTACCTCCCTTCTGAGTATGTTTTCCTGGATCTTCTTTGTTCAAGTCTAATGTTTTTCTTCCCGTCCCCTCTTCTTCTAGTTTAACGCCCTCCTGATGAGTGTAGCGAGTCTTCTGGCGAATGTGTGTTTCCCAGGTTTGTTGAGGTGTAGTCCGTCTCTGGCGAGGAGTCCATCGTACAAGTAATTCACACCGTGGTCCAGGAATCCAAATCCTAGTTGTCTGCACCATCGTCTTAGCCAGTTGTTTGCATCAAGGATCCTGATCCATCTCCTGGTGCCATGCCCGTCTACTGGAAGGATAGAAGAAAAAACTACCTGTGCATCCAGTTCCTTTACTTTCTTCCCCAACTCTTCAAAGTATTTGCAGATTGTCGGTAGGTCCTTCCTTGCCGTGTCATTGGTGCCAACATGTATCAGAAGAAATGGGTGGACGTCCTTGGAGCTGAAGAGTTTTGGTATCCTATCAGTCACATCCTTGATCATCGCACCTGGAAGGCAGCATACTTCTCTTGCAGTTATGTCCCGTCTGCAGATGGCTGCTTCTGTGCCTCTCAGTAGTGAGTCTCCCACCACCACCACTCTTCGTTGCTTCTTGGCTGTACTTTTTGCTGTCACTTGTTGCTGTGTGCCCTTTTCTTTTTTGCTTGCTGGTATTGCTTCATCCTTAGGTGTGCCATCTTCATCCTCTACAAAGATTTGATATCGGTTCTTCAGTTGTGTGGTTGGTGATTTCTCCATGGTCTTCTCCTAAGGTAGTAGGCCTTAAACAAAAAATTTGGCTCAATGCAGTTTAAAAAAGGTTACAGGGGTACACAGGCAGCATTGGTGTTGTCAGCGGAGGACAATTTGAATTAGGGACTGCAGACAGACTTAGTAGGCTGTCCCCTGTGGACCATGCATCCACCACATTAAGCCAGTGCGCCGTAATGGACACGTAACCTTCCGTGGACATGCCTACTGGTCCATGCGTCTGTTGTCTGGTGCACCTTTCTACTCTTAGATTGCCTGAGTGCATGGACAATGCGGACTTTTACATGCTGGTGGAGGGCTGGGATGGCTTTTCCCGCAAAAGAAGTGTCGACTGGGTAGCTCGTACCGTGGTACAGCGTAGTTCATCTGGGCTTTATAAATATAAAATAAAGAAAAAAAGTAGGCTCTATGCACTTTCAACTAGGTTCCAGGGGTACACGGCCAGCATTGGTCTGGTCAGTGGAGGAGAATTTCAATTATGGACCGCAGACAGACTTAGTACGCCTACAATTAAAAAAAGGATGCTCTATGCAATTTAAAATAGGTTCCAGGGGTACACGGCCAGCATTGCTCTGGTCAGTGGAGGACTATTGGAAGGAGGGACCGCAGACAAGCTTAGTAGGCCTAACATAAGAAAAGTAGGCTGTAGGCACTTTAAAATAGGTTCCAGGGGTACACGGGCAGCAGTGGTGTGGTCAGTGAAGGACAATTTCTATTATGGACCGCAGACAGACTTAGTATGCCTACAATAAAAAAAAGGATGCTCTATGCAATTTAAAATAGGTTCCAGGGGTACACGGCCAGCATTGGTCTGGTCAGTGGAGGACTATTGGAAGGAGGGACCGCAGACAGGCTTAGTAGGCCTAACATAAGAAAAGTCGGCTGTAAGCACTTTAAAATAGGTTCCAGGGGTACACGGGCAGCAGTGGTGTGGTCAGTGAAGGACAATTTCTATTATGGACTGCAGACAGACTTAGTACGCCTACAATTAAAAAAAGGATGCTCTATGCAATTTAAAATAGGTTCCAGGGGTACACGGCCAGCATTGGTCTGGTCAGTGGAGGACTATTGGAAGGAGGGACCGCAGACAGGCTTAGTAGGCCTAACATAAGAGAAGTAGGCTGTAGGCACTTTAAAATAGGTTCCAGGGGTACAGGGGCAGCAGTGATGTGGTCAGTGAAGGACAATTTCTATTATGGACCGCAGACAGACTTAGTACGCCTACAATTAAAAAAAGGATGCTCTATGCAATTTAAAATAGGTTCCAGGGTACACGGCCAGCATTGGTCTGGTCAGTGGAGGACTATTGGAAAGAGGGACCGCAGACAGGCTTAGTAGGCCTAACATAAGAAAAGTAGGCTGTAGGCACTTTAAAATAGGTTACAGGGGTACAGGGGCAGCAGTGATGTGGTCAGTGAAGGACAATTTCTATTATGGACCGCAGACAGACTTAGTACGCCTACAATTAAAAAAAGGATGCTCTATGCAATTTAAAATAGGTTCCAGGGTACACGGCCAGCATTGGTCTGGTCAGTGGAGGACTATTGGAAAGAGGGACCGCAGACAGGCTTAGTAGGCCTAACATAAGAAAAGTAGGCTGTAGGCACTTTAAAATAGGTTCCAGGGGTACACGGGCAGCAGTGGTGTGGTCAGTGAAGGACAATTTCTATTATGGACCGCAGACAGACTTAGTACGCCTACAATTAAAAAAAGTATGCTCTATGCAATTTAAAATAGGTTCCAGGGGTACACGGCTAGCATTGGTCTGGTCAGTGGAGGACTATTTCAATTATGGACCGCAGACAGACTTAGTAGGCCTAACATAACAAAAGTAGGCTCTATGCACTTGGAATTATCTTGCAGGGGTACACAGGCAGCATTGGTGTTGTCAGCGGAGGCCGATTGTAAGGAGTGTCTGACAGTTAGTACTCCCAAAAAATAAATAGATGTTAATGTCTCGCAATACAACAAAACCAAAAAACAAAAGGGTGGCATACTTAGGTACAGGGGTGGGCTCCTCTGCTGAGTTTCAGACCTAGTAATTTGGCACTAAGTATTTACTGGTGTAAATATAGGACACTGCCCCTGACTATTTTAAGTAGCATCATACATGTCAACACATTGGTATTGTCAGTGCCAGGCATTGAAGGATGTCAGCGCATAGACTAAACATTGAAGGAGCTGTGAGAGATAATTTTGCAAATCGTAGAGCACTGTTTGAGCTGGGGGGGAACTGTCTTGTGGCCGGCGGTACAGGCCCAGGGCCCCTCATGTTACAACGGTGTGTCTGATGTTGGGTACGCACCACCGCCAGAGACACTTTATTGTACTATGAGGGACCCAGTGGCAGTGCCGTCGACCAAAAGCGTGCACACCCACCTCTTCAGACAAACTGCACTCTCACGGGTGCTTGCGCCAAGTGGCGAGACCATGGCCCCATGGGGGGAGTTTGCCCATTTAGGGAGGCGTAAACATGTCGTATGCTGGACAAACAGCTGCTGCAAATTACGAGATTGGAAAACTCAGTCAGACCAGTCCACAAGCAAGACCTTTTTATAGGAAAGCTAGGTGTCAGCCGGGAAAGGTGGGGCAAAATAATTCGAAATCCAGGAGTTGTTCATTTTAAAGGGAACCTGTCACCCCATTTTTTCAGATTGAGATAAAAATACTGTTAAATAGGGCCTGCGCTGTGCGTTACAATACTGTATGTAGTGTACCCTGATTCCCCACCTATGCTGCGAAATACATTACCAAAGTCGCCGTTTTCGCCTGTCAATCAGGCTGGTCAGGTCAGGTGGGCGTGGTGACATCGCTCTGTTCTTCCCCAGCTTTCCGTTGGTGGCATAGTGGTGTGCGCATGTCCAAGTTTCGAATTCCCTGCGCACACGTGAAGAAACAGCGCGCGATCTGCGCTATTATCCCTGTCATCGGTGGGGGCGGCCATCTTCCTGGGGCCGCGTGTGCGCAGATGGAGTGCTCTGCTGCACGGGGCTTCAGGAAAATGGACGCGGGATGCCGCGCGTGCGCAGAAGAGATCGCGGCGGCCATTTTCCCAAAGCCGAGTTTGCATCTCGGCTTTGGGAAAATGGCCGCCGCGATCTCTTCTGCGCACGCGCGGTATCCCGCGGCCATTTTCCTGAAGCCCCGTGCAGCAGAGCACTCCATCTGCGCACGCGCGGCCCCAGGAAGATGGCCGCCCCCACCGATGACAGGGATAAGAGCGCAGATCGCGCGCTGTTTCTTCACGTGCATGCAGGGAATTCGAAACTTGGACATGCGCACACCACTACGCCACCAACGGAAAGCTGCAATTAGACCAGAAAGAAAAAAAAAAAAAGATCATGTCCATAAAAATGGGAGCACCTCAGACAGATAAATAAAATGCAAAGTTTTTATTATATATCAACAAGATAATATACCACATACAAAAAACATAGAATATAAAAACATTTAAAAGTGCAAAGTGCAACAGACAAAAAGAAAAACAGAGCAGTCATATCCTAATATAGGGAAAATGACAACCCACAACCCTATCTTCTCCCAAGATAACAAGGATATATATATGTACACAAACGTGGTAACCCAAAGAACAATTCCGCGATCACATATACTATATAGATAAACAATAGGAAATTCTCAACCTCAGAAGGGACAATGCAGTGCATACAAGCGCATGTCGCTACTTGATATCACAGTACCATATAGACCTACAAAAACAACCAAAATGTAATGCTCACCGGCACGTGCAATCCCATGCCTGGGCAGTTGTTGAAACAAGGCTCCTAGCACCTAGGTAAAGAGCATGCTGGACACAATGGTCACATACATGTCAAAATTAAACAGGAGCCCACACTGCAAAAAGATCCATAGGCATATGAGAGACCGGATCGTATGCAGGTAACAGAGGGAGAAACATGGGAGAGAAGAAAATGGGCTGTGGGGTGCAACCCACGCGTATCGCCGCAGCTGTGGCGGCTTCCTCAGGGAAAAATCAGCATGCTGTGTGGGATGTCAGACATACGGTAACTATAAACTAAATCTTAATGAGACAAATGGTATTCACCTGTTCAAAGGCATCAGTGGGGAAGCACATGGAGCGAGATGGCCGCGGCCATATTGTTAGTCCTAAAAGACAGCGTCTAACCAATAAAGCTATGTAAAAAAAAGGAGAAAAAAAAAAAGGAAATCGCACTGGGCGCGATGGACCTGCGCACTCGCGCGCCTGTGATGAACTCCCAGAAACCTTGTCCCCATGCAGCAGAGTGTCTGCGTGCTAAAAGCCAGAAAACTGGCGCATGCGCACTGACTATATACTAACGCGCCTATGAGAAAACTCAAATAATCTGGTTCACATATGAAAGTATACCCGCGCATTGCATGGAAGAGACAACAGAGACCATACACCTATGGGAGAGACGGTCCCACGCGAAGACCGTCACCCACCTGCAGCAAATCGTCATGCTGGGCAACTGCGGTATGGCATATAGCAGTATGCAGAGTGAATACAAACATGTACAATACAGCACCAATGAAGCAAAATAAAGATAGCATATATAAAACTACACTGGTACTAGCCCACCCATTGCCCCAAACGAACACAAGCTTATCTGAGTTATCGGACATGCTCCGACAGATACTCATGGGGTGGGAGTGTACGTATTGACACGCATAGGTACCACAGGGATCGCATGACTTATATCACTTGAAAGTCATGGATAGTAGCATAAGCACGCAGAAGTATGTGTACAACGCTATTTATACACAGAGTACGAAATGTAATGTAGTCATATGTACATACAGGTCCTTCTCAAAAAATTAGCATATAGTGTTAAATTTCATTATTTACCATAATGTAATGATTACAATTAAACTTTCATATATTATAGATTCATTATCCACCAACTGAAATTTGTCAGGTCTTTTATTGTTTTAATACTGATGATTTTGGCATACAACTCCTGATAACCCAAAAAACCTGTCTCAATAAATTAGCATATTTCACCCATCCAATCAAATAAAAGTGTTTTTTAATAACAAACAAAAAAACCATCAAATAATAATGTTCAGTTATGCACTCGATACTTGGTCGGGAATCCTTTGGCAGAAATGACTGCTTCAATGCGGCGTGGCATGGAGGCAATCAGCCTGTGACACTGCTGAGATGTTATGGAGGCCCAGGATGCTTCAATAGCGGCCTTAAGCTCATCCAGAGTGTTGGGTCTTGCGTCTCTCAACTTTCTCTTCACAATATCCCACAGATTCTCTATGGGGTTCAGGTCAGGAGAGTTGGCAGGCCAATTGAGCACAGTAATACCATGGTCAGTAAACCATTTACCAGTGGTTTTGGCACTGTGAGCAGCTGCCAGGTTGTGCTGAAAAATGAAATCTTCATCTCCATAAAGCATTTCAGCCGATGGAAGCATGAAGTGCTCCAAAATCTCCTGATAGCTAGCTGCATTGACCCTGCCCTTGATGAAACACAGTGGACCAACACCAGCAGCTGACATGGCACCCCACACCATCACTGACTGTGGGTACTTGACACTGGACTTCAGGCATTTTGGCATTTCCTTCTCCCCAGTCTTCCTCCAGACTCTGGCACCTTGATTTCTGAATGACATGCAAAATTTGCTTTCATCAGAAAAAAGTACTTGGGACCACTTAGCAACAGTCCAGTGCTGCTTCTCTGTAGCTCAAAAGTGGCTTTACCTGGGGAATGCGGCACCTGTAGCCCATTTCCTGCACACGCCTGTGCACGGTGGCTCTGGATGTTTCCACACCAGACTCAGTCCACTGCTTCCTCAGGTTCCCCAAGGTCTGGAATCGGTCCTTCTCCACAATCTTCCTCAGGGTCCGGTCTCCTCTTCTCGTTGTACAGCGTTTTCTGCCACATTGTTTCCTTCCAACAGACTTACCATTGAGGTGCCTTGATACAGCACTCTGGGAACAGCCTATTTGTTGAGAAATTTCTTTCTGGGTCTTACCCTCTTGCTTGAGGGTGTCAATGATGGCCTTCTTGACATCTGTCAGGTCGCTAGTCTTACCCATGATGGGGGTTTTGAGTAATGAACCAGGCAGGGAGTTTATAAAAGCCTCAGGTATCTTTTGCATGTGTTTAGAGTTAATTAGTTGATTCAGAAGATTAGGGTAATAGGTCGTTTAGAGAACCTTTTCTTGATATGCTAATTTATTGAGACAGGTTTTTTGGGTTATCAGGAGTTGTATGCCAAAATCATCAGTATTAAAACAATAAAAGACCTGACAAATTTCAGTTGGTGGATAATGAATCTATAATATATGAAAGTTTAATTGTAATCATTACATTATGGTAAATAATGAAATTTAACACTATATGCTAATTTTTTGAGAAGGACCTGTACTAAAGGACTAGGCCAGAACTACCAGGATACGAGAAAAAAAAAAAAAAAAATTCACAAAAACCTTATAACATAATAATATGGTAATAAAGCAAGAGATCCCAAGCCAAAGTACGCCCATATGTACATAGATAGAAAACGTATAGGGAGCACACGCATGAAAATAATCATGCGTATACCCGCCTAACTATGCATGGCCTGAAAATAATGTTGCAAAAAAAAAAAAAAAAGAAGAAAGAAAAAATTTATACACATATACATATACATATATATACACATATATATATATATACAGATACATATATACATATATATATACATACACACACACATACATACAATATGCATTGTATACTATAAGGTGCCATGATAACCAAAACGTGTCAAATACACTATTTTATTTATTTTAGTATCACAAAGTCACATAAAACAATGACACGGTAAAAACCGAGTCACTAATGAACCAGTAATAAGAATAACACAAAGAACTTCTAGGCAGGCCCAGAGAATGTAAACACGTATGAAAAACAGAAAGGCCATAAAAAATGGAAACGCCTAATGCCATATGGTACTGTGATATAAATCAAAACCATCCTAACAAAACATCAGACCAAGTTGGATATACAACAAGTAATACAGTATATAACATTGCATAATGTGGTGCCAGAAATCACATGTCAAGTATCCCAAAGACATGCCAACTATCAATCTAATTACGTCATATAATAATCAGTGGCAGGATGTCTACAATATTCTGGGCAAGCATTGGGAAATCCTATTGAATGAGAAGAAGTTGAGGCCTTTCCTGTCAAATAGACCGAGGATCATTGCTAGGAGGGCCTGAAACCTCAAAGACGTTCTTACTACCAGCCATTTCAAAAGACCAACTGTGAGATTAGGAACGGGAACTAGGTTGGAGGGAACTTTCCCATGCGGTAACTGTAATGTTTGTCCTTACATGGTTGCCACTAATTCTTTGACTCTGCCAATTTTTCCAGGTGAATTAAAAGCGAGGAGTTATGCCAACTGCAGGTCAAGGAATTTGGTGTATGCTCTGATCTGTTCATGTCCGAAGGTGTATATTGGACAGACCACCCAAGAAGTGAGACGGAGAGTCCAACAACACATGTCAAACATTGCAAATGCAAAAGTGGATGTTGTGAAAGCCAAAACTATTTCCTCTGTTGCATCCCATTTCATGGATTTTCACAACAGTAGTTATCAAGGCATGCGGGTTATGGTTGTGGACCAAGTCCTGGGCAACATCCGGGGGGGGACTTAACCAAGGAACTCCTACGATGAGAGTCACGCTGGATCTATGACCTGAAGACCACATCACCAAATGGACTAAATGAGGAACTTTTGTTCTCTGGCTTTTATGCCTAATATATGATCTGGAGTATTGTTTGAAGGGATACTTGACATGTGATTTCTGGCACCATATTATGCAATGTTATATACTGTATTACTTGTTGTATATCCAACTTGGTCTGATGTTTTGTTAGGATGGTTTTGATTTATATCACAGTACCATATGGCATTAGGCGTTTCCATTTTTTATGGCCTTTCTGTTTTTCATACGTGTTTACATTCTCTGGGCCTGCCTAGATGTTCTTGGTGTTATTCTTATTACTGGTTTATTAGTGACACGGTTTTTACCGTGTCATTGTTTTATGTGACTTTGTGATACTAAAATAAATAAAATAGTGTATTTGACACGTTTTGGTTATCATGGCACCTTATAGTATACAATGCATATTGTATGTATGTGTGTGTGTATGTATATATATATGTATATATGTATCTGTATATATATATATATATATATATGTGTATATATATGTATATGTATATGTGTATAAATTTTTTCTTTTTTTTTTGAAACATTATTTTCAGGCCATGTATAGTTAGGCGGGTATACGCATGATTATTTTCATGCGTGTGCTCCCTATACGTTTTCTATCTATGTACATATGGGCGTACTTTGGCTTGGGATCTCTTGCTTTATTACCATATTATTATGTTATAAGGTTTTTGTGAATTTTTTTTTTTTTTTTTCTCGTATCCTGGTAGTTCTGGCCTAGTCCTTTAGTATGTACATATGACTACATTACATTTCGTACTCTGTGTATAAATATCGTTGTACACATACTTCTGCGTGCTTATGCTACTATCCATGACTTTCAAGTGATATAAGTCATGCGATCCCTGTGGTACCTATGCGTGTCAATACGTACACTCCCACCCCATGAGTATCTGTCGGAGCATGTCCGATAACTCAGATAAGCTTGTGTTCGTTTGGGGCAATGGGTGGGCTAGTACCAGTGTAGTTTTATATATGCTATCTTTATTTTGCTTCATTGGTGCTGTATTGTACATGTTTGTATTCACTCTGCATACTGCTATATGCCATACCGCAGTTGCCCAGCATGACGATTTGCTGCAGGTGGGTGACGGTCTTCGCGTGGGACCGTCTCTCCCATAGGTGTATGGTCTCTGTTGTCTCTTCCATGCAATGCGCGGGTATACTTTCATATGTGAACCAGATTATTTGAGTTTTCTCATAGGCGCGTTAGTATATAGTCAGTGCGCATGCGCCAGTTTTCTGGCTTTTAGCACGCAGACACTCTGCTGCATGGGGACAAGGTTTCTGGGAGTTCATCACAGGCGCGCGAGTGCGCAGGTCCATCGCGCCCAGTGCGATTTCCTTTTTTTTTTTTCTCCTTATTTTTACATAGCTTTATTGGTTAGACGCTGTCTTTTAGGACTAACAATATGGCCGCGGCCATCTCGCTCCATGTGCTTCCCCACTGATGCCTTTGAACAGGTGAATACCATTTGTCTCATTAAGATTTAGTTTATAGTTATGTCTGACATCCCACACAGCATGCTGATTTTTCCCTGAGGAAGCCGCCACAGCTGCGGCGATACGCGTGGGTTGCACCCCACAGCCCATTTTCTTCTCTCCCATGTTTCTCCCTCTGTTACCTGCATACGATCCGGTCTCTCATATGCCTATGGATCTTTTTGCAGTGTGGGCTCCTGTTTAATTTTGACATGTATGTGACCATTGTGTCCAGCATGCTCTTTACCTAGGTGCTAGGAGCCTTGTTTCAACAACTGCCCAGGCATGGGATTGCACGTGCCGGTGAGCATTACATTTTGGTTGTTTTTGTAGGTCTATATGGTACTGTGATATCAAGTAGCGACATGCGCTTGTATGCACTGCATTGTCCCTTCTGAGGTTGAGAATTTCCTATTGTTTATCTATATAGTATATGTGATCGCGGAATTGTTCTTTGGGTTACCACGTTTGTGTACATATATATATCCTTGTTATCCTGGGAGAAGATAGGGTTGTGGGTTGTCATTTTCCCTATATTAGGATATGACTGCTGTGTTTTTCTTTTTGTCTGTTGCACTTTGCACTTTTAAATGTTTTTATATTCTATGTTTTTTGTGTGTGGTATATTATCTTGTTGTTATATAATAAAAACTTTGCATTTTATTTATCTGTCTGAGGTGCTCCCATTTTTATGGACATGATCTTTTTTTTTTTTTTTTTTCTTTCTGGTCTAATTGTAGCTTTTCAAGTCCTTGGTGAGCCCCAGCATGTAATTATTTAGACATATATCTAGTGGTGCCCTCCGCTTTTCTCTATATTCAACCAACGGAAAGCTGGGGAAGAAAAGAGCGATGTCACCACGCCCACCTGACCTGACCAGCCTGATTGACAGGCGAAAACGGCGACTTTGGTAATGTATTTCGCAGCATAGGTGGGGAATCAGGGTACACTACATACACTATTGTAACGCACAGTGCAGGCCCTATTTAACAGTATTTTTATCTCAATCTGAAAAAACGGGGTGACAGGTTCCCTTTAATGAAGGTTAGATCATCAACATTTTGGGTAGCCAGACGAGTCCTTTTTTCGGTTAATATTGAACCAGCAGCACTGAATACTCTTTCTGAGAGCACCTTAGCTGCTGGGCAAGCAAGCTCCCGCAATGCATATTCTGCCAATTCTGGCCAGGTGTCTAATTTGGATGCCCAGTAATCAAATGGGAATGACGGTTGAGGGAGAACATCGATAAGGGATGAAAAATAGTTAGTAACCATACTGGACAAATGTTGTCTCCTGTCACTTTGAATTGATGCTGCAGTACCTGTCCTGTCTGCGGTCATAGAAAAATCACTCCACAACCTGGTCAGAAAACCCCTCTGTCCAATGCCACTTCTGATTTGTGCACCTCTAACACCTCTGGTCTGCTGCCCCCTGCAGCTCGTGTGAGAACCATCACCGGCGCTGTGTGCTGGGAATGCCTGAATCAAACGGTCAACAAGAGTTGATTGTTTGGTTGCTAATATTTGTTCCAGGTTCTCATGTGGCATAATATTTTGCAATTTACCTTTATAGCGAGGATCAAGGAGGCAGGCTAACCAGTAATCGTCATTGGTCATCATTTTAATAATGCATGGGTCCCTTTTGAGGATACGTAAGGCATAATCCGCCATGTGGGCCAAAGTTCCAGTTGTCAAATCTGCGGTTGTGCTGGGTTGAGGGGCAGTTACAGGCAAATCTACGTCACTTGTGTCCCTCAAAAAACCAGAACCCGGCCTTGCCACGCCACCAATTTCCATTGGCCCCGGAGAAGCTTCCTCATTAAAAAAATACTCATCCCCATCATCCTCCCCGTCCTCCTCCTCCTGTTCGCCTGCTACCTCATCCTGTACACTGCCCTGACCAGACAATGGCTGACTGTCATCAAGGCTTTCCTCTTCCTCTGCTGCAGACGCCTGCTCCTTTATGTGCGTCAAACTTTGCATCAGCAGACGCATTAGGGGGATGCTCATGCTTATTATGGCGTTGTCTGCACTAACCAGCCGTGTGCATTCCTCAAAACACTGAAGGACTTGACACATGTCTTGTACCTTCGACCACTGCACACCTGACAACTCCATGTCTGCCATCCAACTGCCTGCCCGTGTATGTGTATCCTCCCACAAATACATAACAGCACGCCTCTGTTCGCACAGTCTCTGAAGCATGTGCAGTGTGGAGTTCCACCTTGTTGCAACGTCGATGATTAGGCGATGCTGGGGAAGGTTCAAAGACCACTGATAGTTCTGCATACGGCTGGAGTGTACGGGCGAACGGCGGATATGCCAGCATAGTCTGCGCACTTTGAGGAGCAGGTCGGATAACCCCGGATAACTTTTCAGGTAGCACTGCACCACCAGGTTTAAGGTGTGAGCCAGGCAAGGAATGTGTTTCAGTTCGGAAAGGGCTATGGCAGCCATGAAATTCCTTCCGTTATCACTCACTACTAGTGTTGAGCATTCCGATACCGCAAGTATCGGGTATCGGCCGATACTTGCGGTATCGGAATTCCGATACCGAGATCCGATATTTTTGTGATATCGGGTATCGGTATCGGATCAATAGAAATGTGTAAAATATAGAATTAAAATAAAAAATATTGATATGCTCACCTCTCCGGCGGCCACTGGACATCACGCTGCTAACCGGGAGGCTTCTTTGTTTAAAATGCACGCCTTTAGGACCTGCGAATGACGTCCCGGCTTCTGATTGGTCGCGTGCCGCCCATGTGACCGCCACGCAACCAATCAGAAGCCGTGACGTCATTCGCAGGTCCTCAATTCCTAGAATTAGGAGTTTAGTGAATGAGAATGACGTTGCGGCTTCTGATTGGTCGCATGCCGCCCATGTGACCGGCACGCGACCAATCAGAAGCCGCGACGTCATTCTCATTCACAAAAACTCGTAATTCTAGGAATTGAGGACCTGCGAATGACGTTGCAGCTTCTGATTGGTCGCGTGCCGGTCACATGGGCGGCACGCGACCAATCAGAAGCCGGGACGTCATTCGCAGGTCCTAAAGGCGCGCATTTTAAACAAAGAAGCCTCCCGGTTAGCAGCGTGATGTCCAGGGGCTGCCGGAGAGGTGAGCATATCAATATTTTTTATTTTAATTCTTTATTTTACACATTTCTATGGATCCCAGGGCCTGAAGGAGAGTTTCCTCTCCTTCAGACCCTGGGAACCATGAGAATACCTTCCGATACTTGATGTCCCATTGACTTGTATTGGTATCGGATATCGGTATCGGCGATATCCGATATTTTTCGGGTATCGACCGATACTATCCGATACCGATACTTTCAAGTATCGGACGGTATCGCTCAACACTACTCACTACCTTGCCTGCCTCAAGATGTACCAGGGATTCAAGCTTCAGGAGGCTAATTTGCATATTCCAGGTGCCTTCTGGGAGAAGCGAAGTCTCCCTAAGCTAGAAGATCGTTGGGTACAGCCGGGACCAGCTGCTTCGAAAGCATCACCAAACCAGGGATTCAAGCTTCAGGAGGCTAATTTGCATATTCCAGGTGCCTTCTGGGAGAAGCGAAGTCTCCCTAAGCTAGAAGATCGTTGGGTACAGCCGGGACCAGCTGCTTCGAAAGCATCACCAAACCAGGGATTCAAGCTTCAGGAGGCTAATTTGCATATTCCAGGTGCCTTCTGGGAGAAGCGAAGTCTCCCTAAGCTAGAAGATCGTTGGGTACAGCCGGGACCAGCTGCTTCGAAAGCATCACCAAACCAGGGATTCAAGCTTCAGGAGGCTAATTTGCATATTCCAGGTGCCTTCTGGGAGAAGCGAAGTCTCCCTAAGCTAGAAGATCGTTGGGTACAGCCGGGACCAGCTGCTTCGAAAGCATCACCAAACCAGGGATTCAAGCTTCAGGAGGCTAATTTGCATATTCCAGGTGCCTTCTGGGA
This sequence comes from Ranitomeya imitator, assembly GCF_032444005.1. Lineage (NCBI taxonomy): Eukaryota > Metazoa > Chordata > Amphibia > Anura > Dendrobatidae > Ranitomeya > Ranitomeya imitator. The sequence continues at coordinate 392,736,158 of NC_091282.1, forward strand.
GAAGCGAAGTCTCCCTAAGCTAGAAGATCGTTGGGTACAGCCGGGACTAGCTGCTTCGAAAGCATCACCAAACCAGGGATTCAAGCTCCAGGAGGCTAATTTGCATATTCCAGGTGCCTTCTGGGAGAAGCGAAGTCTCCCTAAGCTAGAAGATCGTTGGGTACAGCCGGGACCAGCTGCTTCGAAAGCATCACCAAACCAGGGATTCAAGCTTCAGGAGGCTAATTTGCATATTCCAGGTGCCTTCTGGGAGAAGCGAAGTCTCCCTAAGCTAGAAGATCGTTGGGTACAGCCGGGACCAGCTGCTTCGAAAGCATCACCAAACCAGGGATTCAAGCTTCAGGAGGCTAATTTGCATATTCCAGGTGCCTTCTGGGAGAAGCGAAGTCTCCCTAAGCTAGAAGATCGTTGGGTACAGCCGGGACCAGCTGCTTCGAAAGCATCACCAAACCAGGGATTCAAGCTTCAGGAGGCTAATTTGCATATTCCAGGTGCCTTCTGGGAGAAGCGAAGTCTCCCTAAGCTAGAAGATCGTTGGGTACAGCCGGGACCAGCTGCTTCGAAAGCATCACCAAACCAGGGATTCAAGCTTCAGGAGGCTAATTTGCATATTCCAGGTGCCTTCTGGGAGAAGCGAAGTCTCCCTAAGCTAGAAGATCGTTGGGTACAGCCGGGACTAGCTGCTTCGAAAGCATCACCAAACCAGGGATTCAAGCTTCAGGAGGCTAATTTGCATATTCCAGGTGCCTTCTGGGAGAAGCGAAGTCTCCCTAAGCTAGAAGATCGTTGGGTACAGCCGGGACCAGCTGCTTCGAAAGCATCACCAAACCATGGATTCAAGCTTCAGGAGGCTAATTTGCATATTCCAGGTGCCTTCTGGGAGAAGCGAAGTCTCCCTAAGCTAGAAGATCGTTGGGTACAGCCGGGACCAGCTGCTTCGAAAGCATCACCAAACCAGGGATTCAAGCTTCAGGAGGCTAATTTGCATATTCCAGGTGCCTTCTGGGAGAAGCGAAGTCTCCCTAAGCTAGAAGATCGTTGGGTACAGCCGGGACCAGCTGCTTCGAAAGCATCACCAAACCAGGGATTCAAGCTTCAGGAGGCTAATTTGCATATTCCAGGTGCCTTCTGGGAGAAGCGAAGTCTCCCTAAGCTAGAAGATCGTTGGGTACAGCCGGGACCAGCTGCTTCGAAAGCATCACCAAACCAGGGATTCAAGCTTCAGGAGGCTAATTTGCATATTCCAGGTGCCTTCTGGGAGAAGCGAAGTCTCCCTAAGCTAGAAGATCGTTGGGTACAGCCGGGACCAGCTGCTTCGAAAGCATCACCAAACCAGGGATTCAAGCTTCAGGAGGCTAATTTGCATATTCCAGGTGCCTTCTGGGAGAAGCGAAGTCTCCCTAAGCTAGAAGATCGTTGGGTACAGCCGGGACCAGCTGCTTCGAAAGCATCACCAAACCAGGGATTCAAGCTTCAGGAGGCTAATTTGCATATTCCAAGTGCCTTCTGGGAGAAGCGAAGTCTCCCTAAGCTAGAAGATCGTTGGGTACAGCCGGGACCAGCTGCTTCGAAAGCATCACCAAACCAGGGATTCAAGCTTCAGGAGGCTAATTTGCATATTCCAGGTGCCTTCTGGGAGAAGCGAAGTCTCCCTAAGCTAGAAGATCGTTGGGTACAGCCGGGACCAGCTGCTTCGAAAGCATCACCAAACCAGGGATTCAAGCTTCAGGAGGCTAATTTGCATATTCCAGGTGCCTTCTGGGAGAAGCGAAGTCTCCCTAAGCTAGAAGATCGTTGGGTACAGCCGGGACCAGCTGCTTCGAAAGCATCACCAAACCAGGGATTCAAGCTTCAGGAGGCTAATTTGCATATTCCAGGTGCCTTCTGGGAGAAGCGAAGTCTCCCTAAGCTAGAAGATCGTTGGGTACAGCCGGGACCAGCTGCTTCGAAAGCATCACCAAACCAGGGATTCAAGCTTCAGGAGGCTAATTTGCATATTCCAGGTGCCTTCTGGGAGAAGCGAAGTCTCCCTAAGCTAGAAGATCGTTGGGTACAGCCGGGACCAGCTGCTTCGAAAGCATCACCAAACCGCGCACCTTACGGCGCGCGAATTTTTGCCTGTAGGACATTATTGCAAGAGAGCTTGGCTGAGTAGATTACACAAGAAGGAAAACACACAGCAAGTCAGCAGGATCTAGGAGCAACATGGCAGATGTGACAACCTACATGGTGAGCTGCAGCATGTGCTACATGTTCACAGATCGACCAGAAGAAGAATCCAATTTCACCTGTCAGAAGTGTAGACTAGTGGCCCTTTTAGAAGAAAAGGTGCGGGGTCTGGAAGAAAGAATAGCAACTTTGAAACTCATCAAAGAGAATGAAGACTTTCTAGACAGAACAGAAGCATCTCTACTGGTCACAGAAGGTGCAAAAAGTGTCAGAGAACCTCCAAAAGCAGATGAGTGGAAGCATGTGACCAAAAGAAGCAAGAAGACCATGGAGAAATCACCAACCACACAACTGAAGAACCGATATCAAATCTTTGTAGAGGATGAAGATGGCACACCTAAGAATGAAGCAATACCAGCAAGCAAAAAAGAAAAGGGCACACAGCAACAAGTGACAGCAAAAAGTACAGCCAAGAAGCAACGAAGAGTGGTGGTGGTGGGAGACTCACTACTGAGAGGCACCGAAGCAGCCATCTGCAGACCGGACATAACTGCAAGAGAAGTATGCTGCCTTCCAGGTGCGATGATCAAGGATGTGACCGATAGGATACCAAAGCTCTTCAACTCCAAGGACGTCCACCCATTTCTTCTGATACATGTTGGCACCAATGACACGGCAAGGAAGGACCTACCGACAATCTGCAAGGACTTTGAAGAGTTGGGGAAGAAAGTAAAGGAACTGGATGCACAGGTAGTTTTTTCTTCTATCCTTCCAGTAGACGGGCATGGCACCAGGAGATGGAACAGGATCCTTGATGCAAACAACTGGCTAAGACGATGGTGCAGACAACAAGGATTTGGATTCCTGGACCACGGTGTGAATTACTGGTATGATGGACTCCTCGCCAGAGACGGACTACACCTCAACAAACCTGGGAAACACACATTCGCCAGAAGACTCGCTACACTCATCAGGAGGGCGTTAAACTAGAAGAAGAGGGGACGGGAAGAAAAACATTAGACTCGAACAAAGACGACCCAGGAAAACATACTCAGAAGGGAGGTAAGAACATTTCTAAAACAATCCACAGTGAGGAGATTGGAACAAAACAAAATCCTCTAAACTGCATGCTCGCAAACGCCAGAAGCCTGACAAACAAGATGGAAGAACTAGAAGCAGAAATATCTACAGGTAACTTTGACATAGTGGGAATAACCGAGACATGGTTAGATGAAAGCTATGACTGGGCAGTTAACTTACAGGGTTACAGTATGCTTAGAAAGGATCGTAAAAATCGGAGAGGAGGAGGGGTTTGTCTCTATGTAAAGTCTTGTCTAAAGTCCACTTTAAGGGAGGATATTAGCGAAGGGAATGAGGATGTCGAGTCCATATGGGTTGAAATTCATGGAGGGAAAAATGGTAACAAAATTCTCATTGGGGTCTGTTACAAACCCCCAAATATAACAGAAAGCATGGAAAGTCTACTTCTAAAGCAGATAGATGAAGCTGCAACCCATAATGAGGTCCTGGTTATGGGGGACTTTAACTACCCGGATATTAACTGGGAAACAGAAACCTGTGAAACCCATAAAGGCAACAGGTTTCTGCTAATAACCAAGAAAAATTATCTTTCACAATTGGTGCAGAATCCAACCAGAGGAGCAGCACTTTTAGACCTAATACTATCTAATAGACCTGACAGAATAACAAATCTGCAGGTGGTTGGGCATTTAGGAAATAGCGACCACAATATTGTGCAGTTTCACCTGTCTTTCACTAGGGGGACTTGTCAGGGAGTCACAAAAACATTGAACTTTAGGAAGGCAAAGTTTGACCAGCTTAGAGATGCCCTTAATCTGGTAGACTGGGACAATATCCTCAGAAATGAGAATACAGATAATAAATGGGAAATGTTTAAGAACATCCTAAATAGGCAGTGTAAGCGGTTTATACCTTGTGGGAATAAAAGGACTAGAAATAGGAAAAACCCAATGTGGCTAAACAAAGAAGTAAGACAGGCAATTAACAGTAAAAAGAAAGCATTTGCACTACTAAAGCAGGATGGCACCATTGAAGCTCTAAAAAACTATAGGGAGAAAAATACTTTATCTAAAAAACTAATTAAAGCTGCCAAAAAGGAAACAGAGAAGCACATTGCTAAGGAGAGTAAAACTAATCCCAAACTGTTCTTCAACTATATCAATAGTAAAAGAATAAAAACTGAAAATGTAGGCCCCTTAAAAAATAGTGAGGAAAGAATGGTTGTAGATGACGAGGAAAAAGCTAACATATTAAACACCTTCTTCTCCACGGTATTCACGGTGGAAAATGAAATGCTAGGTGAAATCCCAAGAAACAATGAAAACCCTATATTAAGGGTCACCAATCTAACCCAAGAAGAGGTGCGAAACCGGCTAAATAAGAATAAAATAGATAAATCTCCGGGTCCGGATGGCATACACCCACGAGTACTAAGAGAACTAAGTAATGTAATAGATAAACCATTATTTCTTATTTTTAGTGACTCTATAGCGACAGGGTCTGTTCCGCAGGACTGGCGCATAGCAAATGTGGTGCCAATATTCAAAAAGGGCTCTAAAAGTGAACCTGGAAATTATAGGCCAGTAAGTCTAACCTCTATTGTTGGTAAAATATTTGAAGGGTTTCTGAGGGATGTTATTCTGGATTATCTCAATGAGAATAACTGTTTAACTCCATATCAGCATGGGTTTATGAGAAATCGCTCCTGTCAAACCAATCTAATCAGTTTTTATGAAGAGGTAAGCTATAGACTGGACCACGGTGAGTCATTGGACGTGGTATATCTCGATTTTTCCAAAGCGTTTGATACCGTGCCGCACAAGAGGTTGGTACACAAAATGAGAATGCTTGGTCTGGGGGAAAATGTGTGTAAATGGGTTAGTAACTGGCTTAGTGATAGAAAGCAGAGGGTGGTTATAAATGGTATAGTCTCTAACTGGGTCGCTGTGACCAGTGGGGTACCGCAGGGGTCAGTATTGGGACCTGTTCTCTTCAACATATTCATTAATGATCTGGTAGAAGGTTTACACAGTAAAATATCGATATTTGCAGATGATACAAAACTATGTAAAGCAGTTAATACAAGAGAAGATAGTATTCTGCTACAGATGGATCTGGATAAGTTGGAAACTTGGGCTGAAAGGTGGCAGATGAGGTTTAACAATGATAAATGTAAGGTTATACACATGGGAAGAGGGAATCAATATCACCATTACACACTGAACGGGAAACCACTGGGTAAATCTGACAGGGAGAAGGACTTGGGGATCCTAGTTAATGATAAACTTACCTGGAGCAGCCAGTGCCAGGCAGCAGCTGCCAAGGCAAACAGGATCATGGGGTGCATTAAAAGAGGTCTGGATACACATGATGAGAGCATTATACTGCCTCTGTACAAATCCCTAGTTAGACCGCACATGGAGTACTGTGTCCAGTTTTGGGCACCGGTGCTCAGGAAGGATATAATGGAACTAGAGAGAGTACAAAGGAGGGCAACAAAATTAATAAAGGGGATGGGAGAACTACAATACCCAGATAGATTAGCGAAATTAGGATTATTTAGTCTAGAAAAAAGACGACTGAGGGGCGATCTAATAACCATGTATAAAGTATATAAGGGGACAATACAAATATCTCGCTGAGGATCTGTTTATACCAAGGAAGGTGACGGGCACAAGGGGGCATTCTTTGCGTCTGGAGGAGAGAAGGTTTTTCCACCAACATAGAAGAGGATTCTTTACTGTTAGGGCAGTGAGAATCTGGAATTGCTTGCCTGAGGAGGTGGTGATGGCGAACTCAGTCGAGGGGTTCAAGAGAGGCCTGGATGTCTTCCTGGAGCAGAACAATATTGTATCATACAATTATTAGGTTCTGTAGAAGGACGTAGATCTGAGTATTTATTATGATGGAATATAGGCTGAACTGGATGGACAAATGTCTTTTTTCGGCCTTACTAACTATGTTACTATGTTACTATGTTACTATGTACAGTGCCCAGCCATGACTGTTTTTCTTTCTGGAAGAACTCGGACAGAACTTCCGCAGAGTGTCTGTTGTCGCCCAAACACTTCATTGCCAATACAGCCTGCTGACGCTTGCCAGTAGCTGCCCCATAATGGGACACCTGGTGTGCAACAGTGGCAGCTGCGGATGGAGTGGTTGTGCGACTGCGGTCTGTGGACGAGCTCTCGCTTCTGCAGGAGGACGAGGAGGAGGAGGATGGGGGGCGAACGGCTACAGCCAACTGTTTCCTAGACCGTGGGCTAGGCAGAACTTTCCCAATATTGCTGTCCCCTGTGGACCCTGCATCCACCACATTCACCCAGTGTGCCGTGATGGACACGTAACGTCCCTGGCCATGCCTACTGGTCCATGCATCTGTTGTCAGGTGCACCTTTGTACTCACAGATTGCCTGAGTGCATGGACGATGTGCTCTTTAACATGCTGGTGGAGGGCTGGGATGGCTTTTCTTGAAAAGAAGTGTCGACTGGGTAGCTCGTAGCGTGGTACAGCGTAGTCCATCAGGGCTTTGAAAGCTTCGCTTTCAACTAACCGGTAGGGCATCATCTCTAATGAGATTAGTCTAGCAATGTGGGCGTTCAAACCCTGTGTACGCGGATGCGAGGATGAGTACTTCCTTTTTCTAACGAGAGTCTCATGTAGGGTGAGCTGGACTAGAGAGCTGGAGATCATGGAACTAGCGGGGGTGCCGGTGGATATGGCAGACTGAGAGACGGTTGGAGATGGTATTCTTGCCAGTGCCCTACATGCAGTGTTTCCTACTACGAAACTGGTGATTCCCTGACTGCTTTGGCCTGGCAACAAAACCTGCACAGATACTGCAGGTGGTGCGGGAAATGGTGGCCTTACAGTGACGGAAGGGATGTAGCGTTGCTGACTAGCTTCATTGGCCGAGGGTGCTACAACCTTAAGGGACGTTTGGTAGTTAGTCCAGGCTTGCAAATGCATGGTGGTTAAATGTCTATGCATGCAACTTGCATTTAGACTTTTCAGATTCTGACCTCTGCTTAAGGTAGTTGAACATTTTTGACAGATGACTTTGCGCTGATCATTTGGATGTTGTTTAAAAAAATGCCAGACTGCACTCTTTCTACCATCGGATACCTTTTCAGGCATTGCAGACTGAGCTTCTTTAACCGGATGGAAACGCTGTCCTCCAACAGGTTTTGGCTTTGCCACGCGTTTTGGGCCAGATACGGGTCCGGCAGATGGAACCTGTTGCGATGTTGATGCCTGCTGCGGCCCCTCCTCCTCCGCTTCAGAACTACTGCCGCCTGCACGCTGTTCCCCCAATGGCTGCCAATCGGGGTCAACAACTGGGTCATCTATGACCTCCTCTTCTGTCTCGTGTGCAACTTCATCTGTGTCACCGTGTAAGCCGGTGGTATAGCGTTCGTGACGAGGCACCATAGTTTCATCAGGGTCTGATTGTGGATCAGTACACTGCGAGGGCAATGTTCTGGTCTGAGTCAAAGGAACAGTATAGTAATCTGGCTGTGGCTGTGCATCTGTGCACTCCATGTCCTATTCAACTTCTAATGGGCATGGCCTGTTAACTGTTTCACTTTCTAACCCAGGAACGGTATGTGTAAAGAGCTCCATGGAGTAACCCGTTGTGTCGCCTGACGCATCCTTCTCTGTTGTTGTTTTTGCTGAAGAGGACAAGGAAGCAACTTGTCCCTGACCGTGAACATCCACTAACGACGCGCTGCTTTTACATTTACCAGTTTCAGAAGAGGAGGCAAAAGAGCTAGAGGCTGAGTCAGCAAGGAAAGCCAAAACTTGCCCTTGCTGCTCCGGCTTTAAAATCGGTTATCCTACTCCCAGAAAAGGGAGCGTTCTAGGCCTTGTGTAGCCAGACGACGAACTTGGCTCCACAACTCGAGACTTAGGTGCTATATTGCTTTTCCCATGACCACCTGATGCTCCACCACCACTACCATCATTACCAGCTGGCAATGACCGCCCACAGCCACGACCTCTTCCACCAGACTTCCTCATTGTTTGCAAAACGTAACCAAAGTAACGGTATTTGTTACTGTAAAACAACTTACAAGGTGAACTCTAACTTCTGTAGGATTTAGATATCCCTTTATACGTGGGTGAGACTGCAAGGAAAATCAGGCACAATGTTACACACTAGGTTTTCTGTGGCACAAAATGAGAGAGATGCCACACACGCAGGACTCACTCAAGCACAAATGCCAATATTAATCTCCCACTAATTTTTTTTTTCAGGGAGAATTAAAAAAAACAAAACAGTATTATAGACACTAGGCTTTCTGTGCTCCACAATTTGAGAGAGATGGCACACACGACTGGCACTCAAGCACAAATGCCAATATTAATCTCCCACTATTTTTTTTTTTTCAGGGAGAATTAAAAAAAATAAAAATAAAACAGTATTAGACACTAGGCTTTCTGTGCCCCTAAATTTGAGAGAGATGACACACACGACTGGCACTCAAGCACAAATGCCAATATTAATCTCCCACAATTTTTTTTTAAGGGAGAATTAAAAAACAAACAAAAAAAAAACAGTATTACAGACACTAGGCTTTCTGTGCCGCACAATTTGACAATTTGAGAGAGATGGCACACACGACTGGCACTCAAGCACAAATGCCAATATTAATCTCCCACTATTTTTTTTTAAGGGAGAATAACAAAAAAAAAAAGAAAAAACAGTATTATAGACACTAGGCTTTCTGTGCCCCACAATTTGAGAGAGATGTCACACACGACTGGCACTCAAGCAAAAATGCCAATATTATTCTCCCACTATTTTTTTTTTTAAGGGAGAATAACAAAAAAAACCAAACAGTATTATAGACACTAGGCTTTCTGTGCCCCACAAGTTGAGAGAGATGGCACACACGACTGGCACTCAAGCACAAATGCCAATATTAATCTCATACTATTTTATTTTTAAGGGAGAATTAAAAAACAAACAAAAAAAAAACAGTATTACAGACACTAGGCTTTCTGTGCCCCACAATTTGAGAGAGATGGCACACACTACTGGCACTCAAGCACAAATGCCAATATTAATCTCCCACTATTTTTTTTTTAAAGGGAGAATTAAAAAACAAACAAAAAAAAACAGTATTACAGACACTAGGCTTTCTGTGCCCCACAATTTGAGAGAGATGGCACACACTACTGGCACTCAAGCACAAATGCCAATATTAATCTCCCACTATTTTTTTTTTAAGGGAGAATAACAAAAAAATAAATAAAACAGTATTATAGACACTAGGCTTTCTGTGCCCCACAATTTGAGAGAGATGGCACACACGACTGGCACTCAAGCACACATGCCAATATTAATCTCCCACTATTTTTTTTTTAAGGGAGAATTAAAAAACAAAAAAAACAAAACAGTATTATAGACGCTAGGCTTTCTGTGCCCCACAATTTGAGAGAGATGGCACACACACGACTGGCACTCAAGCAGAAATGCCAATCTTAATCTCCCACTATTTTTTTTTTATTTCTGGGAGAATTGGCAAGAAATCAGGCCCACTGTATGTTTTCTGTGCCAGAAAATGAGACACAGATGCCACACACAGGACTGCCACTGATGCAGATTTGCCAATTTTAATCTACTCCCTTTTTTTTGTTATTCAGGGAGACTAGTGAATAAATGTGGGCCACTGTATTAGAGTATATTTTCTGTGGCAGAAAGTGGCTTGAAGAGATTTAACGGAAAAAAAAAAAGGGACTGTCTTACAATTACTATCTCCCTGCAGTAATCTCCGCAAAGTATGGCAGGCAGCAATAACAAGGAGTGGACTGCTGCACAAATTAAATCAAAAGTGTGGACAAACAAACAAGATAGCTGTGCAGAAAGGAAGGAACAACAGGATTTGTGCTTTGAAAAAAGCAGTTGGTTTGCACAGCGGCATACACACAACAATGCAGCTATCAGGGAGCCTTCTAGGGCAGCCCAATGAGCTACAGCGCTGAGGAAAAAAAAATGTTGCTTCCACTGTCCCTGCAAACAAAAGGTGGTGTTGGACAGTGGAAATCGCTACAGCACAAGCGGTTTGGGGGTTAATGTACCCTGCCTAACGCTATCCCTGCTTCTGACGAAGCGGCAGCAACCTCTCCCTATGCTAAGATCAGCAGCAGTAAGATGGCGGTCGGCGGGAACGCCCCTTTATAGCCCCTGTGACGCCGCAGACAGCAAGCCAATCACTGTAATGCCCTTCTCTAAGATGGTGGGGATTGAGACCTATGTCATCACGCTGCCCACACTCTGCGTCCCCCTTCATTGGCTGAGAAATGGCGCTTTTCGCATCATTGAAATGCGACTTTGGCGCGAAAGTCTCGAACCGCATGGTCGACCCCACACGACTGGCACTGAGGCAGAATTGCCAATCTTAATCTCTCACTATTTTTTTTTTCTGGGAGAATTTAAAAAAAATCTGGCCCAGTATTACACACCAGGTTTTCTGTGGCACAAAATTAAAGACAGATGCCACACACACGACTGGCACTGAGACAGAATTGCCAATCTTAATCTCCTACTATTTTTTTTTCTGGGAGAATTTTAAAAAAATCTGACCCAGTATTACACACTAGGTTTTCTGTGGCACAAAATTAAAGACAGATGCCACACACACGACTGGCACTGAGGAAGAATTGCCAATCTTAATCTCCCACTATTTTTTTTTTCAGGGAGAATTTAAAAAAATAAAAATAAAACAGTATTAGACTCTAGGCTTTCTTTGCCCCAAAATTTGAGAGAGATGGCACATACGACTGGCACTCAAGCACAAATGCCAATATTAATCTCCCACTATTTTTTTTTTAAAGGGAGAATTAAAAAACAAAAAAAAAACAGTATTATAGACACTAGGCTTTCTGTGCCCCACAATTTGAGAGAGATGGCACACACGACTGGCACTCAAGCACAAATGCCATTATTAATCTCCCACAATTTATTTTTTTTTCAGGGACAATTTAAAAAAAAAAAAACAGTATTAGGCACTAGGTTTTCTGTGGCACAAAATTAAAGACAGATGCCACACACACGACTGGCACTGAGGCAGAATTGCCAATCTTAATCTCCCACTATTTTTTTTTTTATTTATGGGAGAATTGGCAAGAAATCAGGCCCACTGTTAGACTGTATGTTTTCTTTGCCAGAAATTGAGACACAGATGCCACACACAGGACTGCCACTGATGCAGATTTGCCAATTTTAATCTGCACCTTTTATTTTTTTCTTCAGGGAGACTAGTGAATAAATCTGGGCCACTGTATTAGAGTATATTTTCTGTGGCAGAAAGTGGCTTGAAGAGATTTAACGGAAAAAAAGGGACTGTCCTACAATTACTATCTCCCTTCAGTAATCTCAGCAAAGTATGGCAGGCAGCAATAACAAGGAGTGGACTGCTGCACAAAAAAGTCAAAAGTGTGGACAAACAAACAAGATAGCTGTGCAGAAAGGAAGGAGCAACAGGATTTGTGCTTTGAAAAAAGCAGTTGGTTTGCACAGCGGCGTACAAACAGCAATGCAGCTATCAGGGAGCCTTCTAGGGCAGCCCAATGAGCTACAGCGCTGAGGGAAAAAAAATGTAGCCTCCACTGTCCCTGCAAATAAAAGGTGGTGTTGGACAATGGAAATCGCTACAGCACAAGCGGTTTGGGGGTTAATGTACCCTGCCTAACGCTATCCCTGCTTCTGACGAAGCGGCAGCAACCTCTCCCTATACTCAGATCGGCAGAAACCTCTCCCTATACTCAGATCGGCAGCAGTAAGATGGCGGTCGGTGTGCACACCCTTTATAGCCCCTGTGATGCCGCAGAAAGCAAGCCAATCACTGTAATGCCCTTCTCTAAGATGGTGGGGACTGAGACCTATGTCATCACGCTGCCCACACTCTGCGTCCACCTTCATTGGCTGAGAAATGGTGCTTTTCACGTCATTGAAACGCGACTTTGGCGCGGAAGTCGCTTACCACGTGGCCAACCCCACAGGGATCGGGTCGGGTTTCATGAAACCCGACTTTGCCAAAAGTCGGCACTTATGAAAATGACTGATCCGTTTCGCTCAACCCTAGTGAACACCATTAAAAGAAAAAAACAAGGCAAAACAATGCTTTATCATCATACCGCCAAACAAAAAGTGGAATACCACGCAATCAAAAAAAGGATAACATGGTACCGCTGAAAAATAAACATGGTACCACTGAAAGCGCCATATTGTCCCGCAGAAAAGAATCCACCATATAGCTCCATCTCCGGAAAAATTAAAAAGCTATAGCGCTCAGAATAAAGCGTTGCAAAAATAATATTTTTGTGTTTTGTGTTTTCGGGTTAGAGGTGTGGTTGGGGTTATGCTTAGGGTTGGGATTAGGGTTAGGGATGTGTTGGGGTTAAGGTTGGAGATAAAATTGAGGGGTTTCCACTGTTTAGGCACATCAGGGGCTCTCCAAATGCGACATGGTGTCCGATCTCAATTCCAGCCAATTTTGCATTGAAAAGTCAAACTGCGCTCCTTCCCTTCCGAGCTCTGCCATGCACCCAAACAGTGGTTTATCCCCACATAAGAGGTATTGGCGTACTCAGGACAAATTGCACAACAACTTGGGGTCCAATTTCTCCTGTTACCCTTGGTAAAATAAAACAAATTGGATCTGAATTAAATTTGTTGGGAAAAAATGTTAAATGTTCATTTTATTTTAAACATTCCCAAAATTCCTGTGAAGAACCTGAAGGGTAGAGAGAGCCAACCAGACTCTGGTCACATAACTGCAACATTTTGTCTCTGCCAGGCATAATGACTGGGCATCTTTTCTATCATGGGTGGAATTTGCTTTGAACAGCGCCGTAGCTGACTCCACCGGGCAGATCCCATTTTTCCTTAATTATGGCCATCATCCGCGTGTCCCTGTGCTCATGCCCTTGTCATCCACCAATTCTAGGGTGGCAGACTGGGCGGTGGAGGCACGTGGCATTTGGGACTGCACACAGGATGCCACCCGGGCCTCCATGGAGAGAATGAGGGTTTCTGCCAATGCACACACGTGCCCCGCTCCGACCTTTGCTCCTGGCGACTTAGTGTGGCTCTCCGCCCGTAATATCAGGCTGTGAGTTGAGTCCACTAAGTTTGCACTTCGCTACACAGGCCCTTTCAAGGTTCTGGAACAGGTTAACCCTGTGGTCTACCGTTTGGCTCTTCCTCCACACTTAGGTATCACCGACATTTTTCATGTATCTCTCTTAAAGCCCGTCTATATGTCCCGGTTTTCTGAGTCATCTGCCGGGACATCGGGTTCGTCCACGGACGAGTACGAGGTGAACTCTATCTTGGGGTGCAAGGTGGTACATGGCAAAAAATACTCTCTGGTGGACTGGAAGGGTCACGGCCCAGAGGACAGAACCTGGGAACCTGTGGAGCACATTCGGGCTCCGCTGTTCATTGCAACCTTTGAACGTAGTGAGGCCCAAGGAAGAGGGGGCCAAAGTAGGGGGTAATGTTAGGTATTGAGTTCCCGATGCTGCACAGGGGGAATCTCGAACCAAGTCCGCTGCGGTCTCCCATTCTCAAGCCACAGTGGAACCCTGCTCAGCAGAGACATCTGTCCCAGCGTCTGGCTCATGCTGATACTGTGCAAATGGTTACTGCTGCCTTTCCAGGCTCTACCTTTGTAGCCAGCACTGATCAGCAGCGAGCAGGCCTTTCTGGGACTAAGTCCTGCTTTTCCCATACTGAGCATGCCCATGGGATGACCTCCCATTGTCAGGTGTCACAAGCTCAGGTTCTGTTGTGGCTCCTATTGGACCATCAGGAAGGTCCCGGAGTGCTACTGCTATAAAAGGTTGGCATGGCCGCTCGGCAATGCGCTAGTGTAAACTTGGTAATGTGTGTGTGTGGATGTATGCCTGTCAATGGATGAAAGCTCCCAATCCCATCCCTAGTGGTGTTGCCTGCTCACGAATGATGGAAGCTACCTAGCGCTAGATATTGCTACTCTGCACATCCAGCACACAATTCAGCATCTCTCAACAGCGACTGCCAGTACGGTGCGGTGTGCTTAATGTGCTCTTCTGGCCCTGCTTAGGATGGTTAGTGGCATCCGCAAGAGAGGCGTTGCACACACTCTTAAGCAATAAATTATTAGTTCAGTTCTATCCCTGACACCACAGTAGCAGTGTTGAGCGTAAGGGTTCTACAGGAACTCTTTCCAAAGTGTCTTGGGTCAGAATTCTGTGACTTTTTACTTGTGCTCTCTGTGCGGTATTGCGGCCCTGAGGTGCAACAGGGTTCACTTCCTTCATACCGGGTGAAGCTAACCCATGTGTGTATTCACATTATACCGCCAACTAGTCTGCCATTACTGAGCAGCAGGTGTCCTTTCTGCACGGTGGACCCCGGACTGATAACACACCTCATATCCTCTCTAATTATTATTTGGTGCATTCCGCCAGTCCTAACAAGAGGTGCACAGAGAAATACCCTAATACATTATTATCACCATAATCTGAAAACTTTTCTTAGTAGCATATATGAAATACACATTACATTTCCAGGTTCTAAACTACAATAAACAGTTATCTATAGCATGTTACCAGAAACTCATGGCAACCAAAATAAAACTGATATTTCTTTAGATATTTTGTTCTAATCTCAGATCACATCTGTTAGGGCTAGCGGAACGCACCGAGTAGAAATAGATATTTATTATTAATGGTGCGTTCGCAGCCCGGGGTCCACCGTGCAGGAAGAACCTGCTGCTAGTGAATGGTGGCACAATATGGCGGTGTAGACTAGCTCTGTTACCTCACAGAGCAGCCGCGAGAGGAAAGCACTGCGCCCTGTTAGCCTCACAGGAGCACAAGCTTACTGCCAAGCTGATAGCAGTCTGTGGTTAAGCAACACGCAATCTCCTCACCGGAGAAGCCGGTATTCTAGGGGCTTATTTCAGCCGGGTCCCTGAACACACTCATACAATCTCCTCACCGGAGGTGCCGGTATTCTAGGGGCTTATTTCAGCCGGGTCCCTGAACACACTTATGCTAACCACACTGGCGCAAAGCACATATGACTTGATACTAGCGCATGGCCGTGCGGTCATGCGCAGTTTATATAGCTGCAGCACAGGAAGTGGCTATAGAACTTTTGCCCTTCCAAGACCTGCCAAGAGGACCAATGGAATGTGCCGCAGAGCCTGAGCACATGACCCTCGATCTCCAACGGGAGATCTTGCCCTGGGCATGCTCAGTGTGTGCAGATAAGGACTTAGTCCCAGAGAAGTCCGCTCGCTGCTGACCAGTATAGGCTTTAAAGGCAGAAGCTGGAGAAGCAGCAGTAACTCTTCTCACAGAGTCAGACTGAGCGAGACGCTGGGATTGACGTCCCTGCTGAGCAGACTCCACTGCGGCTGGAGGAGAATGGGAGACCGCAGCGGAGATGGATCGAGATTCCCCCTGTGCAGCAGAGGAAACTCGACTCCTAACAACATCTATTGCAAGGTTTATTAAATGTTTTCATAGAAATAGAATTTCAAGAAGGAACATAATGAACTCTAAGAACCCCCTTGGATTAGACCCGATTAAGCAACCTTAACCCCTTCATGACCTTGGGATTTTCCATTTTTCCATGTTCGTTTTTCGCTCCCCTCCTTCCCAGAGCCTTAACTTTTTTATTTTTTCATCAATATGGCCATGTGAGGGCTTACTTTTTGCGGAACGAGTTGTACTTTTGAACGTCATCATTTGTTTTACCATGTCGTGTACTAGAAAATTGGAAAAAAAATTCCAAGTGCGGTGAAATTGCAAAAAAAGTGCAATCCCACACTTGTTTTTTGTTTGGCTTTTTTGCTATCTTCACTAAATGCTAAAACTGACTGATGTTATGATTCTCCAGGTCATTACGAGATCATAGACACCTAACATGTCTATGTTCTCTTTTATCTAAGTGGAGAAAATAAATTCCAAACTTTGCTAAAAAAAGCAAAACATTGTGCCATTTTCCGATACTCGTAGCGTCTCCATTTTTCATGATCTGGGGTCGGTTGGGGGCTTATTTTTTGCATACCAAGCTGACGTTTTTATTGATTCCACTTTTGTGCAGATACGATCTTTAGATCGCCCGTTATTGCATTTCAATGCAATTTCGCGGCGAACAAAAAAACATAATTCTGGCGTTTCAAATTTTTTTCTTGCTACGCTGTTTAACGATCAGGTTAATGCTTTTTTTTATTGATAGATCGGGAGATTCTGAATGTGACGATACCAAATATGTGTAGTTTTGATTGTTTTTTATTTTTTTATTTTGAATGGGGCGAAAGGGGGGTGATTTAAACTTTTATATTTTTTTTATTTTTTTTTACATTTTTTTAAATTTTTTTAACTTTTGCCATGCTTCAATAGCCTCCATGGGAGGCTAGTAGCTGGCACAACTTGATCGTCTCTGCTACATAGCAGCTGCTATGTAGCTGAAATGCAGGCTTGCTATGAGCGCCAACCACAGGGTGGCGCTCACAGCAAACCGGCATCAGTAACCATAGAGGTCTCAAGGACCTCTATGGTTACTATGCAGAAGCATCGCTGACCCTCAATCATGTGACGGGGGATGGGGCGATGCGCTCATTTCCGGCCCGATGGCCGAAAGCGCCGGTTAAATGCCACTGTCTGCGTTTGACAGCGGCATTTAACTAGTTAATAGCGGCAGGTGAATCGCGATTTCACCCGCCACTATTGCAGGCACATGTCAGCTGTTCAAGACAGCTGACATGTCCTAGCTTTGATGCGGGCTCACCGCCGGAGCCCGCATCAAAGCGGGGGTTCTGACCTCGGACGTACTTTCCCATCTGAGGTCAGAACTTTCCTTCCTTCCTTCCTTCCTTCCTTCCTTCCTTCCTTCCTTCTTTCGCCAAGATCTCTGACTAATATTTTGTTATAAATCAAACAAGACCATGTTCTCTAATATTCTATGCTTCTCTTTTTATTGCTTATTATTTTTAAATGGGTTATTCTCAAGATGTCTCTTGAACAGCTCACATCTCTTTAGCTTCCTCATTTTATGATTGATGAAGTGGGAACTTGTTTGAGTGACAGTTCTGGTCATTTCGTCTTTGCTATTGTCATTTTTCTAAAGTTTCCACTGTTACCACAAGTCGTGAGGCATGGTAGTCAAGAATTCTGGGGTCATATGCCAAGAGAGCATGTAATAAACTAAGGAGAAAGACAAAGGCATAGTCAGGTCACAGTCCGAAGTCAGAATTCCAAGAATTTAGCAGAAGGAAACTCAGCACCTCCCAGTCTTAGATTGGATGGCTGAGTTATCTATCAAAATACCAATAGTGGTTACATTTGTTTTATATGACTAGCTTTTATTTGTGAAAGCAACAGAAATTTGGTGAATATTTTTAACCCCTTTCTGACATTGGACATATTATCTTGACGAGGTGGTATAGGCCCGTATAACCACTGACGGGATAGTACGTTTAATGCGATCAGCTGCGCTCATGGGGGGAGCGCGGCCAATCAAAGCTGGGTGTCAGCTGACTATCACAGCTGACATGCGGCACTATGTGCCAGGAGTGGTTACGGACCGCTCCTGGCACATTAACGCCAGAACACTGTGATCAAACATCATCGCAGTGTTCCGGCGGCATAGGGAAGCATCACGCAGGGACGGGGCTCCCTGCGTAATTCCCTGAGACCCTCGGAGCAACGAGACGTGATTGCGTTGCTCAGAGGGTCTCCTCCGTCCTCCTCCCTGCAGGCCCCAGATCCAAGATGGCCACTGGGCTCCTTCCAGGTCCTGCAGGGAGGTGGCTTGTAAGGGACTGCTTAGAGCAGGCGCCGGCAAGCCTCCTGCAGTGCCTGTCAGATACCCCACATATGGGGTATCAACGTACTCAGGACAAATTGGACAACATCCATTTTCTTCTGTTACACATGGGAAAACACAAAACTGGGGGCTAAAAAAATCATTTTTGTGGAAAAAAAAGATTTTTCATTTTCACGGCTCTGCGTTATAAACTTTAGTGAAACACTTGGGGTTCAAAGTGATCACCACAATCTAGATAAGTTCATTGGGGGTCTAGTTTCCAAAATGGGGTCACTAGCGGGGGGTTTCTACTGTTTACGTACATCAGAGTCTCTGCAAATGCAACTTGACACCTGCAGACCATTCCATCAAAGTCTGCATTCCAAAACGCCAATTATTCCCTTCTGAGCTCTGCCATGCACCCAAACAGTAGTTTTCTCCCACATATTGGGTATCTGCGTACTCAGAACAAATTGGATAACAACTTTGTGGTCTAATTTCTCCTGTTACCCTTGGGAAAATACAAAATTGGGAGGCTAAAATATGAGTTTTGTGGAATAAAAAGATTTTTTTATTTTCACAGCTCTATATTATATACTTCTGTGAAGCACTTGGGGGTTCAAAGTGCTCACTGCACATCTAGATAAATTCATTAGGGGTCTTCTTTCAAAAATGGGGTCAGTTTTGGGGGGTTTCCACTGTTTAGGCACATCAGGGGCTCTCCAAACGAGACACGGGGTCCCATCTCAATTCCAGCCAATTTTGCAATGAAAAGTTAAATGGCGCTCTTTACCTTCTGAGCTCTGCCATGCACCCAAACAGTGGTTTACCCTCACATATTGTACAACAGCTATAGGGGTCAAATTTTTCCTGTTACCCTTGGGAAATTAAAAAAATGGGGGCAAATATCATTTTTGTGAAAAAAAAGATTTTTAATTTTTACGGCTCTACATTATAAACTTTTGTGAAGCACTTGGGGTTAAAAGTGCTCAACACACATCTAGATAAGTTCCTTAAGGGGTCTAATTTCCAAAATGTTGTCAATTGTGTTTGATTTCAATGTTTAGGCACATTGAAGTACAATATGCACGAGTAGTGTTGAGCATTCCGATACTACAAATATCGAGTATCGGCCAATATTCACTGTTACGGAATTCTGATACTGAGTTCTGATACATTTGTGATATCGGATACCGGAATCGGAAGTTCCCATAGTGCAATGATGCGCTATAATGGAGTGTGGGCGGTGCGTTGACGGAGACTGCGTGTCTGTGTTTGCGGGTGGGGTCTGTATGTGACCATGGGGGGTCTGTGTGGGCTTGACGGTGGTCTGTGCTTGCCTGTGCATGCCTTCTGGGGGTCTCGGCGGGCCTGCCTGGGCTCTGTGCGGGCCTGCTGGGGCTCTGTGTGGGCTGCCGGGGCTCTGTGTGGGCTCCCGGGGCTGTGTGTGGGCTGCTGGGGCTCTGTACAGGCTGCTGGGGCTCAGTGCGGGCCTGTCGGGGCTCTGTGTGGGCCTGCTGGGTGTCTGTATGGGCCTGCCG
Organism: Ranitomeya imitator; assembly: GCF_032444005.1. Lineage (NCBI taxonomy): Eukaryota > Metazoa > Chordata > Amphibia > Anura > Dendrobatidae > Ranitomeya > Ranitomeya imitator. The sequence continues at coordinate 392,755,722 of NC_091282.1, forward strand.
GGGATCTGTGAGGGCTGCCGGGGCTCTGTGCGAGCGGTTGGGGCTCTGTGCGGGCTGCCGGGGGTCTGTGCGTGTGCGCAGGCATCGTCCGATGAGACTACAAGCCCCATCAGACGATGCCTGCTACATTGACAGTGATTGACACATTAGCCAATGATGGGACAGAAGTAGTCCCATCATCTGGCTAATGCGTTGAATGTAAAAAAAATCTATATATATAATTGTCTAAGGGTTTTTCCGTCTGTCTGTCTTTGTCTGTCTGTCTGTCTGTCCTGGAAATCCCGCCTCTCTGATTGGTCGAGGCCACCAGGCCTCGACCAATCAGCGACGAGCACAGCGACGATGATGTCATAAAGGATGTAGATATCCCGCGTCTCTGATTGGTCGAGGCCAGGATTGGCCTCGACCAATCAGCAACGGGCACAGCGACGATGATGTCATAAAGGACGTAGAAATCCCACGTTTCTGATTCAGCGACGGGCACAGTCTGCTGCGAATTCTGGAATCATCATTGTCCTCCACTGCTGTCAAGTGCCGCATTGTGTAGGGTGCGTGCCTGCGTCTCCCTGTATGTAGAATGGGTCGTAAACGAAAATACGCCAATGAGGATGACAGAAAAGCAGCAGCAGCAAGAAAACGACAACATCGGGAACAGGAGACATCAAAACAAACTGACGCCAGACAAGCCCAGGATGTGGAATCTCACAGACAACGTCGCCAACAGGAGACACCACAAGAAACTGACGCCAGACAAGCCCAGGATGTGGAATCTCACAGACAACGTCGCCAACAGGAGACACCACAAGAAACTGATGCCAGACAAGCCCAGGATGCGGAATCTCACAGACAACGTCACCAACAGGAGACACCACAAGAAACTGACGCCAGACAAGCCCAGGATACGGAATCTCACAGACAACGTCGCCAACAGGAGACACCACAAGAAACTGCCGCCAGACAAGCCCAGGATGTGGAATCTCACAGACAACGTCGCCAACAGAAGACACCACAAGAAACTGACGCCAGACAAGCCCAGGATGTGGAATCTCACAGACAACGTCGCCAACAGGAGACACCACAAGAAACTGACGCCAGACAAGCCCAGGATGTGGAATCTCACAGACAACGTCGCCAACAGGAGACACCACAAGAAACTGACGCCAGACAAGCCCAGGATGTGGAATCTCACAGACAACGTCGCCAACAGGAGACACCACAAGAAACTGACGCCAGACAAGCCCAGGATGTGGAATCTCACAGACAACGTCACCAACAGGAGACACCACAAGAAACTGACGCCAGACAAGCCCAGGATGCGGAATCTCACAGACAACGTCACCAACAGGAGACACCACAAGAAACTGACGCCAGACAAGCACAGGATACGGAATCTCACAGACAACGTCGCCAACAGGAGACACCACAAGAAACTGCCGCCAGACAAGCCCAGGATACGGGATCTCACAGACAACGGAGACACCACAACAAACTTTTGTGCAACAGGAAGAACATGATCGCCAAATTCATAAAGACCAGGACAATATTCAACAACTTGCACATTATGTAACAGACAATGAAAGTACAATTCATGAACACTACTGTGGGAATATAAATGCAGTTTGCTCTAAATGCGACTCTCTGAATTTTATTGATGAAAAACCATCTGACAATCAGTTTACTCCATGCTGCCAAAAGGGAAAAGTTATGCTACCGAGACCTCACTACTGAGATCTGTTTGAGCAGTTAATGAAAGGAATGCATCAACATAGTAGAAATTTTATGGAAAATATCAGAAGCATCAACAGTTCTCATGCGTTTGCTTCATTCGGTGCCAACATTGTACCGCCCCCTGGATTCGGACCTTATTGTTTTAAAATTCACGGCCAAATCTACCATCGCACTGGAACACTTCACCCAGAAATAGGACAACCACCAAAATTTGCACAATTATACATCATTGATACAAATGAGGCTACAGAACAAAGGATGAACCTAAAAGAAAACGAAAAGTGTGATGCTGAACTGATGAACCAAATTGCTGTACATTTACAAAAAATAAGCCCATTTGCTGCCGCATATCGCATGCTAAAAGACGTTCAAGCTGAGGAGGAACAGAGGGCTATACAAAATGGTACTGAAATGCCTTCTATTGTCATGGCCATTAAACAAGAACATAAACAGGATCCCCGACTTTACAACAAACCACGTGTAAGTGAGGTTGCAGTTGTTTTTCAAAACGATGATGGAGAACCTCCTTTTCAAAGTGATATATTAGTCCATCTTAAGCCAGACCAAAACAACCCTTTGGTTCCTAAGACACAACGAATTAGCATTTTGCACAGCAACCTTGATGCTCTTCTGTATCCGCAATTCTTTCCAAGAGGTGAACAAGGGTGGCATGAAAACCTAAACCAACAAGGAACTTCAAGAAGAATTACACAGCTGCAATACTACAGTTTTCGTCTGTCTGTCCGAAATTACTTCAATCCTATTTTAAACGGTGGGAAACTAACACAACAGTACTTAGTTGACGCATATGTTAAAATTGAAGCTAACCGTCTAAATTTCATAAGAATGAACCAAAAACAACTTAAAGTTGAAGACTACTACGTTCTTCAAGAACATTTGCAAAAACAATCAATTGAAAAGGGAATTCCAATTGGAAAAACAGTAATCCTCCCGTCGTCGTTTGAAGGTAGCCCCCGCAACAAGCAACAGCGTTATCAAGATGCAATGGCAATAGTAACAAAGTTTGGAAGACCTGACATTTTTGTGACAATGACCTGTAATCCTAAATGGCCAGAAATTACCGAAAATCTAGAATCCTGGCAAAAAGTTGAACACAGGCCGGACTTAGTCACACGCGTATTTCGACTGAAACTCATCAGCCTTTTGAAAGACATCAAAAATGGACTTTTTGGAACAGTCGTAGCAATGGTACACGTCATAGAGTTTCAGAAACGAGGTCTCCCACATGCGCATATACTAATTATCTTAGACACGGATTCCAAGATTCGTACGGAGGAAGAAATCGACAATATAGTGTGGGCTGAAATTCCTAACCAAGAAAAGTATCCAGAACTGTATAATATTGTAGTCTCTCATATGGTTCATGGCCCATGCGGTGTAGCAAATCCAAAAAGTCCATGCATGGAAAACGGAAAGTGTACAAAAGGGTTTCCAAAGGAGTTGAAACAGCACACTGTTAAAGACTTGGATAGCTACCCATCCTACCGGCGACAACACATTGATAACATTGCTTGCAACAATAAAATTATAAATAACTCATGGATAGTCCCATACAACCCGTACTTATCAAAATGCTACAACTGTCACATCAACATAGAAGTCTGTGCTTCAATAAAAAGTGTAAAATATCTCTTCAAGTACATCTACAAGGGGCATGACAAAGCTAACACACAAAGCTAATCACGATGAATCATCAACTTTTGTTGACTCAAGATATGTCAGTGCTCCAGAAGCAGCTTGGAGGATATTTTCGTTTCCAATGCATTCACAGTCCCATGCCATTATACGTTTAGCTATTCATTTACCAAATCAACAGCAGCTTTATTTCTTTGAAGATGCTGAAGTCAAAGATGTCTCAAAAACTTTAAGCACGACATCAACATTAATGGAATGGTTTTTGCTGAACCAACGTGACGAAAACGCAAGGCAGTATTTGTACCGAGAGATTCCAGAGCATTACGTTTGGAATAAAACTTGGAATCCAAGACAACGAGTAGTTAGCAGAATAATTGGAGGCATGTATACTGTTAGTGTCAAGGATCAAGAAAGATATTGCCTTCGGCTGTTACCACTACATATCAAAGGAGCTAAAATGTATGACGATTTGAAAACAGTTAACGGAGTATTGCACGATACATTTAAAGCTGCAGCTTTGGCCTTAGGACTTCTATTGGATGATACTGTGTGGAAACTTACTTTAGAAGACGCAGTTACTCTACATATGCCTAAGCAACTTCGTGAATTGTTTGCCTACATCTGTGTATTTGGACCGCCTACAAATCCAGCTCAACTTTGGACAAATTTTAAAGAACATCTAATCGAGGACTACTGCCTACGTCTTCACAGCAGAAGTGGAAGTTGTCAAAATTGCGAATCGTATGCCATGCAAAATGTCCAAAATATCTTACTACTACATGGAAAAACGTTTTCAGACTTTAATTTGCCCCAGCCTGCCATTCAAGTTCCACAAGTTCCAGAGTATGACGAAGCTTATGAATTATTGCTGGCAACAGAGAAGACAAACTCCTTAAATGAACAACAACGGATTGCATATGACACTATTGTGAGCGCTATAGAAAACCAAGCAGATGCAAGGCCAAAATGTTTCTTTATTGATGGTCCAGGAGGGAGCGGTAAAACATACCTCTATGAAGCTTTAATGCATCACGTTAGAGGGTTGGGAAAAGTCGTATTGCCATCGGCTACAACAGGGATTGCAGCAAACCTTTTACGAGGAGGTCGCACTATCCATTCACTCTTTGGGATACCAGTTCCAGTCAACGAAATCTCTATTTCCAGAATAAAACAAGACACATTTGCAGGAAGACTGTTAAAAAATGCACATGTTTTCATACTTGACGAGTGCACCATGGCACCCAAATACGCTTTGAGCTTAATTGACAGACTTCTGCGTGAAGTAATGACTACAAATGTTGCTGAAAAAAATAAAATTCCATTTGGAGGTAAAGTTTTTGTCATTGGTGGAGATTTTAGGCAATGCCTTCCAGTCATACCAAATGGAACAAGAACAGATGTTATCGAGTCTAGCTTAAAAATGGCTGACCTTTGGAAACAGTTCAATAAACTCCAACTAATTAACAATATGCGATCTTCGGACCCAGAGTATAGCAACTGGCTTCTTAAACTTGGCAACGGTGAACTTAGCAACCAATACAACCTTGGAGAAGATATTATTGAAATACCAGAAGACATGTTGTGCACTGACTGCATCGTAACTGATGTTTTTGGACAATGCATTGAAATTGATGTGAACGACCAAAGCAGTGTTGAGAGGGCCTCTTCTCATGCAATTCTCTGTCCCAAGAATGATGCCGTGGCTCTGTTAAATTCCCGTGTGATGGATAGAATGCCTGATGAGTATAAGTTGTATAAAAGTGATGATTCAGTGGATGTAGACAATGAAGATGAACGAGAGCATTATCCATTTGAATTTTTAAATAGTCTTACGCCATCAGGAATGCCATCCCACAGACTTCAACTGAAAGTTGGAACAATCATAATGTTGCTGCGGAATCTAAATACGAAAAATGGTCTATGTAATGGAACTCGCCTTATTGTTACTGGACTCCATTCTCACGTCATTCAAGCAAGAGTGATCACTGGATGAGCAAAAGGAGATGAAGTGTTCATTCCACGCATTGATTTATGTCCTTCAGACACGGGTCTTCCATTTAGGCTTCGGCGTCGACAGTTTCCAATAAAACCAGCTTTTGCCATGACAATAAACAAGTCACAAGGTCAAACTCTACACCGTGTTGGCATATATCTACCGCAGCCAGTTTTTGGTCATGGACAACTCTACGTTTCATTTTCAAGAGTTAAAATGAGATCCAACGTCAAGGTGCAAGTTCTTCCTACCCCTTTACAAGGAAAGTTGCTTATAGGTAGTCAAAAGGTATTCACAAGAAATGTGGTGTACAAAAATATTTTGGCTTGATATTGTTAATAAATATATTATAGGGTCAATGTCCTTCTTTTGTCCGATGATTTATTTAAATACAGTTACAGTTCATGTAATGTGGTTTATATATTTTGATGATCTGTTTCATAATTTCATTCAATTGTGTTAAGTTCTATGACGTAGATGTCATAATGGTTGCCATGGCGACAATGTCATAAAGGTTGCCTCAACCAATCAGCGACGGGCACAGTCTGCCTCGAATTCTGGAATCATCATTGTCCATATACTACAGGGACATGCATATTCTAGAATACCCGATGCGTTAGAATCGGGTCGCAATCTAGTATATATATATATATATATATATGCCATAGAGACACACATATATATATATATATATTTATATTTACTTCAGGGCGATATAGCAGAAAAGCCGGTAATTCAATTACCGGCTTTTCATTTCTCCTGCCAAAACCCGACATGATATGAGACAGGGATTACATACAGTAAACCATGTCATATCCCCCTTTTTTTTGCATATTCCACACTACTAATGTTAGTAGTGTTTATATGCAAAATTTCGGCACTCTAGCTCTTAAATTTAAGGGTTAAATCGCGGAAAAAATTGGCGTGGGCTCCCGTGCAATTTTCTCCGCCAGAGTAGTAAAGCCAGTGACTGAGGGCAGATATTAATAGCCTGGAGAGGGTCCACATTTATTGCCCCCCCCCCGGCTAAAAACATCTGCCCCCAGCCACTCCAGAAAGGGCACATCTGGAAGATGCGCCTATTCTGGCACCTGGCCACTCTCTTCCCATTCCTGTGTAGCGGTGGGATATGGGGTAATGAAGGGTTAATGCCACCTTGCTATTGTAAGGTGACATTAAGCCAGATTAGTAATGGAGAGGCGTCAATTCTGACACCTATCCATTATTAATCCAATCGTATGAAAGAGTTAAAAAAACACACACATTATTAAAAAGTATTTTAATGAAATAAACACACAGTTTGTTTTAATATTTTATTATACAGATAATCCACCTGAAGACCCTTGTTCTGTAACAAATTAAAAATAATAAACCAACAATATACATACCTTCCGATGATCTGTAACGTCCCACGATGTAAATCCATCTGAAGGGGTTAAAATATTTTACAGCCAGGAGCTCTGCTATAATGCAGCTGTGCTCGTGGCTGTAAACCCCAGCGAATGAAGGTAATGTAGGTCAATGACCTGTAGTTACCTTCATTCGCAGTGATGCGCCCCCTGCTGGATGTCCCTGGAGCGTGGGAAAAGTTCCCAGGCTCGAGGTCATATGAGGACATCCAGCAGGGGGCGCATCACCGCGAATGAAGGTAACTACAGGAATAGAGGGGTTAACAGAATATGTATCAGGCCATCCTTTAGATCTAATACAGGGTGCATCAGAGTCCCTCTTTCTTCTAATTTTTGGCAATTCATGCATTTTCCACAGAGGCTTTGCGAGTTTCAGAGACCCTCCTTCTTAAATTAAACAGTATCTGTCTGATGATGTCACACGCGCCACATGCCCAGATACGGTAGCAAAATGTTAAAATTACATGTACTGGTGAATCTTTTTCAACCGTTGAAAGCAATGAGAAATTGCAAAAATGCAGCAAAAATGTGTAATCATAGCCTATGGGTTGAAGAAGGTGTTTTGTTTTTTCCTCTTTTTATTTTCCTGGGAATGCAAGTCATTATACAGGAAAAAAATGTTTCTTAGCATTTTTTTTTTAAATCCATTTTATCTTCTGTTTTGGATGCTTTATTGTCACTCCATAAAAGAGGTGCAATACCTCTTCCTCATGCTGTTCCCATTTCATTTGAGTGCTGTTTCTACACATTAGCTATTTTCCTAGCCCCCCAGACCTTCTGAGAAGGTCTTTCAGAAACATTTTTGAGTTTCCCATTGACTTCCATTATGCTTGTTTCTCAAGCCAGTCCACTTGAGCCAGTCCAACCTGCTCGACTTTCGTAATGAGCACTCCAGCATTTTAGTGCTTGCATATCACCAGTAATTAATGCAAAACTAAATACTTTACATAAAGACCATCATCTGTGGACATGAATGTTCATGTATTCTTTGAGTTGTCTGTACAGTTAAAATCAATTTGTCAGCAGTCAACACTAAGATTTAAACAAAAAATGGTTATAGGATAGAAAAGTAAATAAATCTTCACTTTTCTTAAGTTTCTGTGAAAATGTTATGCTCTCTATAGCTTGCAAATATTGAAGAATGTAAATAAAAAGTACAATCAAGTTTGAAACAGTTTTCGGCTTAAGTTATTTTTCTTTGGAACACAAATGAATGCAATAGCGAAGAATTGAATAGTTCCCTTGAATCAGCTGGTGTGTATCAAACTACAGTATATGACTAAATGTCAGTTTAATGCATGACTGAGCAGCTTGAGTTTTCTTCTTATCAAATGTATACAGTGGTATAGGTATGATGGATAGGTTAGAAAAGCAAATTTCATGGCACTGGACTCAGATTAAATCAATGCAGAAAAAAGTTGAAAGATATAATAAATGGTTATTAAAATGCTACATTTCTCTCAAACTTCTAAATCTTGCACACTACCATAATATTGTGACTTCTACTTATGGTTATAACAACAACATTCATATTTGAAAATTATTAATTTAACCCCTTCACGACCGTGGAAGTATCCATACATCTTGGTTAGAGGTTCCCAACCTTGGATGTATGGATACTTCCTGGCGAAAATGTGGTGCAATGACAAATGGCACGGTGATCGCATGCAAGTGCCTGCTGATGCTGACAGCAGGGCACCTCTGTTAGGTGTCGAGATCCCGCCGCTGCACAAGGGGAATCTTGAACCATGTCCGCTGCGGTCTCCTATTCCACTCCAGCCGCAGTGGAGCCTGCTCAGCAGAGATGTCGGTCCCAGCGTCTGGCTCAAGCTGATACTGTGTGGCTTGTTACTGTTGTCCTTTCAGGCTCAGCCATCGTAACCAGTACTGATCAGCAGCGAGCAGGCACTCCTGGGACTAAGTCCTTCTTTTCTTCTTCTGAGCATGCCCAACGGACGACCTCTCATTGGAGGACAGGGGGTCACATGCTCAGGTCCTGTAGCAGTTCCTATTGGTTCACTAGGAAAGTCCTGGAGAACTTCTGCTATAAAAGGTTTGGATGGCCGCACAGCCATGAGCTAGTATAAATCATTTATTGTGTGTGTGTGTGCATGTATGCCTATTCTGGTGAGAGCTCCGAATCATACCCATCCCTAGTGTTGATGACTGCTCGCAAATGTTGGAGCTATCTAGCGCCAGTTAGTGCCATCCAGTGCCAGGCGCAATATATAGCGTCTATCTGCAACGTTAGCCAGTGCGGCACCATGTGCAACCAGTGCGCTTACCTGTCCCTACTTGGGTGGTTAGTGGTGTCCGCCAGAGTGGTGCTGCATGCACCCAGTGCGCTACATCTATTTTGTGTTTTCCCTGGCACCGCAGTTCCAGTGCCAAACGCAAGTGGTCTAGAGGGACTCTAACCCGGCATCATGGGGAGTTCTGTGACTCAATACTTGCATTTCCTGTGCGGTATTGCGGTCCTGTGAGGCAACAGGGTTTGCTTCATTCATACCGGGTGTAGCTAACCAGTGTGTGTTTTATTATGCCGCCATTTACTGTCCACCATCACCTAGCAGCAGGTATCATCCCTGCACGGTGGACCCGGAGCTGCGAAAGCACCTTATTCCATCTTTATAATTATTGGGTGCGTTACGCCAGCCCTAACATTATACTAGCACCAGGGTCTTGGTAGTAATGGTGGCGAACAGCGACTGCAGTGGTACCTCCAGCAGCTGGAGGGCAGATTGGCGGCTCTCGAATGCACAACCTCAACTGTGGATGTTACCGCAGTAGCTGTTCAGGCTGCTGGCGTGGATGCAGCTAGTTTGTCCACCGCCCCCCTGTTCTGACCTTATCCCACCTCCCATTGCCAGATAAGTTTAATGGCGACAGTAAGCTGTGTATGGGATTCGTGAGCCAGTACGCAATACACCTTGAGCTCCTGGCTGCACGTTTTCCCACAGATCGGGCATTATATCTCTCCTTTTGTACAGGGCGTTGGAGTGGGCTATACCGCTGTGGGAGCGCGATGATCATGTGGTGCAGAATGCTCCATGGTTCCTGAGCACTCTGAAATAGGTATTTTTAGGACCTCGAGTCACGCATGATATGGTGCTCCAACTGCTGGCATTGACACAGGGCTCGTCCATGGTCAGCCATTTTGCCATCCACTTCTGGACTTTAGCATCAGAGCTGGAGTGGTCTGTTAAAGCCCTCATCCCTGTATTTTGGAGGGGGCTGGCTGACCATATGAAGGACACTTTGGCCACCAGAGAGATTCCCGCCACATTGGAGGAGCTAATAGCTGTGTCAACTCCCATTGACCTTCATTTTAACGAGCAAAGGTTGGAGCGACCCCAGTGTAGGCAGAGGTTTTGAAAGGCTCCCACCTTCGCCAAACCACTGGAATCTCCGGTCCAGGCATCCAAGCCACATGAGGCCAAGTAGGTGTCAAGAGCAGGATCTAATTCCCGAATCGCTTGTGCACTCAAGGTCTGTCATGTCTGCCGACTGTCGGGACATCTTGCCTCCATATGTTCCCAGCAGTTGGGAAAACATCAGCATCTAGTGGTTGTAGTAGGAGGTACACTAGACACGGCGATGTTTTCCTCCAAACTGTCCTTCAAAGGAACAGTCAGCTTAGGCCCATCCACTCTTACAGTCAAGGTTTGTGTGGATTCCGGGGAGGAGGGCAATTTTATATCCTCTGCCTTCGCTCAATGCCACGCTATACCCCTGGTGATGCTCGCCAAGCCGATGACTGTATGAGTGGTTAATGGGTCGACTTTGCCCTCACAAATAACCCACCAGACCATCCCATTTACTTTATCCATGTCTCAATTCCATCAGGAGATTATCTTCCTGCTAGTCATTCCCAAGGGAATTGATGAGGTCATCTTAGGGATACCATGGCTACGCTACCACTCTCCTCACATAGAGTGGTCCTCAGGGAGAATTCTGGGATGGAGTAAATCATGTGAGGGTAGATACCTGAGGGAGTGCATTCAGGTTGCTACTACTGAAGTGCCAGCAGATCTTTCCTCTCTCCCCAAGCACTATTGGCCCAATGTGGACGTGTTCTCAGAGAGGGCTGCGGAGTCCCTTCTGCCCCATGGCCCCTATGACTGTCCTATGGACCTTTTGTCTGGTGCTCTTCCGGAGATGGAGGTGATGACCTAATACATCAGGGAGAATCTGGCAAGAGGATTCATTAGGAAATCAGTGTCACCTGCAGGGGCGGGGTTCTTCTTCGTACAGAAGAAGAAGAACGGAGAACTACAACCATGCATAGATTACAGGGGTCTTAACGCCATCACCGTTAAGAACAAATACCCTCTGCCTCTGGTATCTGAGCTATTCGATAGGTTGCGGGGAGCTAGGGTATTTACTAAGCTTGATCTGCGGGGTGCTTACAACCTGATTCGCATCCATGAGGGGGACGAATGGAAGACGGCATTTAAAACCAGGGATAGGCAGCGAGCAGGCACTCCTGGGACTAAGTCCTTCTTTTCTTCTTCTGAGTATGCCCAACGGCCGACCTCTCATTGGAGGTCAGGGGGTCACATGCTCAGGTCCTGTAGCTGCTCCTATTGGATCACTAGGAAGGTCCTGGAAAACTTCCACTATAAAAAGTTTGCATGGCCGCATGGCTATGCTCTAGTATAAATCATTTATTGAGTGTGTGTAGATGTATGCCTGTTCTGGTGAAAGCTCCGAATCATACCCATCCCTAGTATTGATGACTGCTCGCGAATGTTGGAACTGTCTAGCACCAACTTGTGCCATCCAACACCAGGCACAATCTATAGTGTCCAGTGCATTAAATCTATTTTGTGTTTTCCCTGGCACCGCAGATCCGGTGCCAAACGCAAATGGTCTAGAGGGACTCTAACCCTGCTTCTTGGGGCAGAGTTCTGTGACTCAATACTTGCGTTTCCTCTGCGGTATTGTGGTCCTGTGACGCAACAGGGTTCGCTTCATTCATACCGGGTGTAGCTAACCCGTGTGTTTTCATTCTACCGCCATTTACTGTCTGCCATTAACTAGCAGCAGGTATCATCCCTGCACGGTGGACCCCAGGCTGCGAACGCACCAAGCCCTAACAACCAGGACTTGTTGCCAGGGGGGGTTTGTTACCCCCCACAACTATGAACAAGTTTGAATAGCCAGTCATAGTAATTCCAGCATTTCATGCATTGAAAATACCTGAAAATTGAAGTTCAGCTACAATCAATGCTATAACAGCATCGATTATAGGCTTGAGCTTAGCAACAGCAGTCACAGTGTTTTTCTACTGCTGATCTGCTGGGCCTTGTGGTGCCACAGACTTTTTGAAGCCTGTGCCATCACTTCTGCTGCTACTGCTACTGCTAGAAGTAAGAAGACATTTCTGATCCGTTCCTGTCACCTGCTTTCTTCTAATCCACCCCAATCACCCCACCCCTTTTCTCCCTCTTCCCCTATCCACCTCTCTGTAGCCCCTTTCCAACCCCTTTTTCTACAAAGCACTGATCAGTACTTGATTTCCAATCAGTACTCATTTATTCAGTTTTTAGTCAATGACACACATGACTGATTAGCGTCCATGCTCGCTTTTGACTAATACTGTACATTTTTTGTCCATCTTTTCTCCCTCCATTTTGCTCCACCTCCGTGTTTGAGTCGAACAGCCACTGAACCAGTGATCAGTGATGCACATCACTGATTATCGTCTGTGCTCGCTTTGAACAGGACTTTATTTCCTGTCTATTTTTTCCCCCCTTTTGCACTTCATCTGTGCGTGTGTCCTACAACTTCTGAGTGCTGATCAGTGGCACATATCACTGGTTGTTGTTGCTTTTCTTTGTGAAAAAAAGAATCAAATACAAATAATAATTTAGGTTAGTTGATAGGGCTAGATTAAGGACAGTAAAAATTATACTGTAGTATTCCATGTAATATCCATTTATCAAGATTGATTTTTATTTTACAAAATTTTTATATTCTTTTTACTTTATTCTTATCTTTTTCATTCTTGATTCTTTTCTTCAATTCTTTAATTTCTCTTTCTTCTATTCTAATAAATAAAAAAGTTTAAACACTCACACACACCCTTGAATAAAATGTGGTTATTTAACACCCACATACACACATGAAAAAATGTCCCGCTCGTCACAATTATGGTATTCAGACGTGGAGAAATATGTCTTTTTTGCATCCGACACTGTTAGTGAGGGAGAAGATGCCACTTTCATTTATTTTTCTTCCTCATTCTCTTCCTCAAGTGATAATAAACTGTCATGCAGAAGCTCCAGGACAGCAAATGAGCCAGCGCCCACCATTAGAGACCCCCAACAAACCTCACCGAAGATTATGAGCCACAGATTCTTGATTTTGTGGCGCAATCAGGAATCCAATTTGACACTACCAACCTCACAAAAAGCAACTTTTTCAAAGTCTTTTTCTCTGAGGATTTTGTAAACCTCATGGTAGCTGAGACAAGTTTATTTGCCCAACAATTTTTGGCCCCAAACCTCACTTAAACATTTTCTAACTTGACTCTAATAGACAGTAGAAATTATAAATTTTTGGGCCTTGTTCTTCATGTGGGGACAGCGTAGAAGCCAGAACTTTTGGCAATATTAGAATGTTGATGTTTTATATAACACTCCAGTCTTCTGCATGGCTATGAATTGAGGCCATCATCAAATTTTTGCATTTTAACGATAATGCACAGTGTCTTCTTTGATGTGACCCCAACTTTGGACACAAAGTTTGGATGGTCATTGACCACTTCTGCAACTAGTTTGCTAAGGTGTACATTCTCCAAAGAGACATTTGCGTGGATGAGTCCATAATATATTTCAAGGGGAGGCTCAAATTCCAACAATACCAACCCAGTAAGCGGATTAGGTATGAAATTAATCTGTACAAGCTGTGCCAGAGTACCTCAGTGTTCACTCACAAATATAGGCCTTATGAAGGGAAGGACACCTAGATTCAACCCTCTGAATGTCCACTGTCCTGGGAGTGAGTGGAAATTTTTTGTAGGATTTGATGCACACACAGCAGGATAAAGGTTATTATCTCTATGTAGATAACTTTTATACCAGCATTCCACTTTTCAAGTCCCTCTCTGCCAGAGCTAGCTCAACATGCTAACCAAACTTGGAACCAAAATTCAGAGAGGACTCCATTGGTCACTAATTAGGCAGCTGCATAGCAATGGTGAGAGCAGAGCCAAATGTAGTGACAACATGCTGGTAGTCAAGTACAAGGACAAGAGGGAAGTCCTTTTCTTGACCACCAAACATCATGATGGTAGCACCCCCCACTACTGTATGAGGTACATCTACACAGGTCCCCAATCAGACTGTATGCTGCAGTGCAATAAAAATATAGGAGGGGAGTTGATCTCTCTGATCAAGTCCTCCAGCCCTACACAGCTATGCAAAATTCTAAGGTGTGGTACCAGAAGCTGGCCATGCACATCACACAGATGGCATTGTATTACTCTTTCATGCTATCATGGTGTGCTGGCCAGATGGCACATTCAGGTCTAGGATGAAGTATTCAAGGCCCTAATATTTGGAAGTCAGGAATGAGCAGCCCCCAGTAATTCTGGAACTGAAGGTGCCCATATAATACTATGGCAACATTTCCCAGGTGAATGAAATGCCAACCTGATAGAGGGATATAACAGGTTCGGGGGTTTCATCTTATGTCTCTGGCGAAGACAGCGATCCACTCTGATAGCCACAGACATGGCTACCTCAAAGGAAACTGGATTCTCATACAGGGTTAAGGCATCCTTCACCCTTACTGATAGCCCTTCAAAGAACTGGCTATGGAGTGTGGGGTCATTCGACTTAGTGTCCATGGACCACCTCTTAAACTCAGAGAAACACTCCTCCACTGGCTAGTCTCCCTTGTGAAGCTGACATACTGTGGACTCAGCCAGGGAGACGCTGTTAAGGTCATCATATATATGAACCAGTGCCAGAAAATATTCCTCCACAGTCTGAACCGACTGGGAGTCTAATGGGAGAGAGAATGCCCATGCATGGGGGTCACCCTGAAGGGGCTAGATTATTATCGCCGCCTGTTACTCCTTGGTTCCTGTTCAACAAGGACATAACCTGAAGTATAGTTTACAGGCCTCTCTGAAAACAACAAACTTGTCATGGCCCCAAAGAACCTGTCAGGCAAAGCGATCTTGGGCTCCACTAAGGGTTGCCTGGGAGTCATGGTCCCCAAACCTGATTTGTTAGGGTGCTACAAAACGACAAGGCATACATCTGCCACTTCCAGGCTGAGCTGCTGTGTTTTAAATGTTGGCCTACTGAAATACAGCTCTGGAAAAAATTAAGAGACCACTGAAAAATGTTCAGTTTGTCTGATTTTTCTGTTTATAGGTATATTTTTGAGTAAAATTTATATTGTTCATTTATTCTATAAACTTCTGACAACATATCTCTGAATTTCCAAGAAATAAATTTTGTATTTTTTTCTGAAAAAGAAAAATGGTCAAAATTAAAAAAAAAAAAAACAGCGCTTTCAGACATCAAATAAAGCAAATAAAACAAGTTCACAATCATGTAGAAGCAACAATACTAATGTTTTAGCTCAGGAAGAGTTCAGAAATTAATATTTTGTGGAATAACCATGATTTTTAATCACTGCTCTCATGCGTCTTGGCATGCTTTCCACCAGTCTTTCACTCGGCTTTTGGAGCAAAAATGTAAGCAGTTCTTCTTTGTTTGATGGCTTGTAACTATCCATTATCCTCTTGATTACATTCCTTAGGTTTTAAATGGGGTACTGGTCTGGAGATTGGGCTGCCCATGACAGCGTTTTGATATGGTGGTCTCTTAATTTTTGCCAGAACTGTATATGTTCAGTAAATGCACTCAATACTTGGCTGGGGCTCTTTTTGCATCAATTACTGCATCAATGCTGCATGGCATGGAGGTGATCAGCCAGTGCCACTGCTGAGATGTTATGGAAGCCCAGGTTGCTTTGATAGCAGCATTCAGCTTGTCTGTATTGATGGGTCTGGTGTATTTCATCTCCCTCTTGATGATACTCCATAGATTCTCTATGGGGTTAAAGTCAGGCAAGTTTGCTGGCCAATCAAGCACAGTGATGCTGTTGTTTTTAAACCAGGTATTGGTACTTTTAGCAATGTGGACAGGTGCCATGTCCTGCTGGAGAGTGAAATTTCCATCTCCAAAAATCTTGTCGGCAGAGGGAAGCATGAAGTGCTCTAAAATTTTCTGGTAGACAGCTGCGCTTAATTTGGTCTTGATAAAACATAGTGGACCTACACCAGCAGGTGACATGGCTCCCCAAACCATCACTGATTGTGGATACTTCAAACTAGACCTCAAGCAACTTGGATTGTGTGCCTCTCCACTCTTCTTCCAGACTCTGGGACCTTGATTTCCAAATGAAATGCAAAATGTACTTTCATCTGAAAACAACACCTTGGACTGCTGAGCAAAGGTCCAGTTCTTTTTCTTCTAGACACAGGTAAGACGCTTGGCGTTGTCTATTGGCCATGAGTGGCTTGACACAAGGAATGCGACACTTGCAGCCCATGTCCTGAATAAGTCTGTGTGTGGTGGCTTATGAAGCAATGACTCCAGCAGCAGTCCACTCCTTGTGAGTCTCCCCCAAAATTTTGAATAGCCTTTTCTTAACAATCCTTTCAAGGCTGTTGTTATCTCGGTCGCTTGTGCACCTTTTTCTACCACACTTTTTCCTTCCACTCAACTTTGCATTAATATGCTTGGATACAGCACTCTGTGAACAGCCAGCTTCTTTAGCAATGACTTTTTGTGACTTACCCTCCTTGTGGAGTGTGTCAATGACTGCCTTCTGGACATCTGTCAAGTCAGAAGTCTTCTCCATGATTGCGGAGCCTACTGAAACAGAATAAGGTACCTTTTTAAACACTTAGGAAGCTTTTGCAGGTGTTTTTTGTTAATTATTCTAATTTACTGAGATAAGGACGTTTGGGATTTCATTGGCTGTAAGCCATAATCATCAACATTAACAGAAATAAACACTGGAAATCACTCTGTTTGTCATGACTATATATAATATATGAGTTTCCCTTTTTTTATTGAAGAACTGAAATAAATTAACTTTTTGATGATGTTCTAATTTTGTCAGAAGCACCTTTATATCATATTTGTACTCTATATACCTGCAGCCATGCTCCAGTAATGCATGTGAGCTGATCTGAGTGCCACTTAGCTGTAAACGTAGTTGTTTCTCCTCACCTGCTTCCTCCTCATCATCATTATGATCTTTCTCTCAAATGGTCCCCTGTCTGTACAGTTGGGTACCTCGCCGATATTGGGACAATAACTTACCCTCCGAGCCATGTGTGGATGACAGCTCTCATAATGGTGTGAATTGGCTCTGCTACTCACCCTGCTCCTCTTCCTTCTGTGCCACCACTTCATCCATCATGGCCTGAATTGTTTTTTTCCAGCAATCATAAATGTGATATAGTAACACTCATGACAGCATCATCAATGCTGGCCATATGGATGGAATATTCAAAGCAGCACAACACAGCACACACGTCCCACATGGATGGCCAGTAATTGGTTGTGTAGTGGTGTTGTTCTGCAGAGCGACTCAGCTGTGTGTGCTGCAGCTGAAACTCCACTATTGACTGCTGCTGCTTGCACAGTCTCCCAAGAATGTGCAAAGTGGAGTGTTATTTTGCATATCAGCCAGTGAGTGGGAAGGCAGAAGTGATGCTGCAGCGCAGATAGGCAAACAGCAGCAGGGTTAAAACGGTGAAAGTACGCGCACACACAGTCTGCATTTTCAGCAGCAGTTCCTACATGTGTGGTAGTTTTTCAAGAAGCTCTGACCCACCAAGTTTAGCTCATGCACTAGAGCTGCTATGAGTTTTTTCCCATTATCGCACACCAGGTCGTGCTTGAGGTGTACCAGCACCAACAACTCATCTGTCTGCTTTCCAAACCTCCTGCGCATTGTGGTAGTTGTCCCCGAAACAGAGGAGTTTAAGAACACTCTGCAGTCATCTCTCATGGCTCTGCTCAAGTTGATGGTGCACACCATCCTGTGACTGGATGAGGAGGCGGTGGAGGAAGCGGAATAGGAGGAGGAGGCAACCTGGACAGATAAACATCCAGGAGTACTAGGTGGTGGTAGGACATGAGCTATAGTGCCTTTTGCCTCTGCCCCAGCTGACAGTTAGAGAAATGTAATGTCTCTGGCCATGCTTACTGGTCCATGCATCGGTGGTTATGTGGACTTTGTCATTGATGGCTTTGATATACGTGTTAATTATACATTTTAATTTTTTTATAAAATGCCTACTTAATTTTACACACACTGCTTCTGAATTTTTGTCTATTTCTTGTTGAAAGGAGCAGGAAATTATGAGGCTGAAGGAGCTGTTCATTTTTTGTGGAAAAAGTTCAGCAAAACTTGCATTCTTCTCATTGAAATCCTTGCTGTTTATATACATGTGAGCTCAGTGGGTGATCTTACACAGTTAGTGACACTCTTCCATGTATGACTGTACATGCAAAGCAGAGGCATAGCTAGGGTTTTGGTTCCGGGGGGGGGGTTAAATTCTGAATGGGCCCCTAACCTGGTAACCTTGATTACAACTGGGTGATGCACCCTAATAGTGGATGTAGGAGCACCTCATCTGCACCTGTTATTGAAAATAATCTCTATTTAAAGACAAGCATGGATAATTCCGCCATATGGTCAGAGGTAGATGCCAGTCCTACGGAACATATAAGAGATTACAGCACAGCTATAGATTTGGATGTACAGCTTACGATATTTCTGATGGAATTGTTCACTTTTCCCATCTTTTCCATATGGCCCAGACCAACATGACAGCTTCTTCCAGCCAGGACTCAGCTGCAGAGATTATGACAAAGAAACATTTCACGTCTCATATTTTCAGCACCATCACCATCTATTCCCAACCTGCACAAACTGCTCATCCTGCTCATACCCTAATACTGAGCGCTGCTGCCATATGTGTCCGTATTACTGCCCCTGCTGTGTGGTACTGTGTGCCCGTTAAATTCTAAAGCTACCCTCTAGAATATAGTAATGCCGGGTACAAGTGCCTTAGAAAAATTGCCTACAATTTGTCCCCTAAAAAGTAACAATGCCCTCTGCGTGTCCCTTTGACAGACACAGTAACCTGCATTCCCCTTTGACAATGATTGGCTATCTAATATATAATTGCCTAGAATACTACTTCCTGCAATTTGTGCCAACTTCCTGTCCGGAGCTAATGTCCGGAGCTAATGTCCGGAGCTAATGTCCGGAGATAAGTGACGTCAACAGTGTCCAGTGTCTGATTGGTTGCCGCCTGCTGCGAGCGACCAATCAGAAACGTGCCGTACTGTGACACACTCCGCCCGCCATTTTGGTGTGATTATTGAATTTTTACCTCACAGCAAGTTTCTACTGCGTGGAGGCGGGCCCAGTGACGTTGCTCTTCAAGCTCCTGCCGAATTTCGTCAAAAAAATGATAATACCATTTACCAAAACTATATATATTTAGTTGTGAAGTGGTTCAGTGACATTTTCACACCAATTTTGAACTTTTGTTTGGTGTTTTCTCCATATACTGCCTATTATTCACTGACTGTTATACTGAGAGACTGCCGTTTATTAACCTCTTCTTTGCCACATTGGGTATATTGCTCTATTATTTGCCACATAAGGACATTGTCCATTATTGCCCAGCAATTTCTCTGCAATATAAACTGCCTATTTATTAATATCTGAATTCCTGCAAAGAACTATTGCCTATTATTAACTGGGTATTTTCCTACTACCTGACATTGTTCTTAAGCAAAGAACCGTTGTTGTGGCATTTGCCACAACACGCAAAGTTGTCGTCTGATGTCTTTCATCCCTCCCCTCATAAGCATGTTCATGGATCCTGTGTAACTGTACCTTAAATAACAAGAATTGTCAAGAGCTGGTGAGTGCAGCCATTTTTTGTTCTTTCTTACTATTATTTATTAATTGTATTATTTTTACATTTGAATAAATAAAGTATATATGGATTCTAGACTCCCGATTCTTTAGAATCGGGCTGCCATCTAGTTTTACATATAATGTTCCGAGTCTCTCCGTGAAGAGCTATAAACAGTAGGATGCTCTCTTATACACAGTATAATGCCCCCTCACTGTATAGTACCCCTCACACAGTATACTAACCTCTTAGTTTCTCCCAAACTGTTTGATGGCTCCAACACTGTATGATGGCCCCCTCACTGTAATCTCCACACTGTATCATGGCCCACTAGATAGTCTCCATGTAGTATAATGCACCAGAGTGTCCTCAATAAGGTATAATGCAATCCCCATGGGCCTAAAGGCAGACTCTATGTTAGGGCTAGTGAAACTCACCGAGTATAGATAGGTAGCTACAAGGTGCGTTCACAGCCCGGGGTCCGAGATATCTGCTCCAAAGTAATGGCGGTTAAACTCTGAGCTCACACGTGGGTTAAGCTTCACCCCATGTGAACTGGAAGCGATCTCTGTTGCCTGACAGAGTCGTGCTGTACACAAAACTATTACCCTAACAAGGGTTGTGCTTACTCTGGAACTCTTCTGTGCTAACCGCACACATGAAGGAACCAGATGCTAAGCCAAGGCTAATTGCCCCCCTGATGTTAGCTGCTTGCCTGAGTGTACAGTCACAAAGCTACAGCCTCCCACCACGTAAATACAGAGTGGCATAGTATCGACTGGCATAAGCCAAACACATTTGATATTAGCGCATGGCCGTGCGGCCATGCAAACCTTTTACAGTTGCAGCTCTTCAGGACCTTCCTGGTGGACCAATAGGAGCTGCTACAGGGCCTGAGCGTGTGACCCCTGACCTCTAATGAGAGGTTCTCCCATGGGCATGCTCAGTGTGTGAAAAACAGGACTTAGTCCCAGAAAAGCCTGCTCGCCGCTGGCTACAAAGGCAGAGCCTGGAAAGGCAGCAGAAACCATTTGCACAGTATCAGGCTGAGCCAGACGCTGGGACCGACGTCTCCGCTGAGCAGGCTCCACTGCAGCTGGAGGAGAATGGGAGACCACAGTAGACATGATTCGAGATTCCCTGTGCAGGAACTCGACACTTGACACTCTATATATTGTAATGCACTCCCCATAGGCATCCATATTGTATAATGCACTCCCCCTTAGGTAGACCCTATAGCATAATGCACTCCCAATAGGCAAACTCTATAGTATAATGCAATAGCCATAGTCAAACTCTATATAGCATAATGCACTCCCCATAGGCAGACTTTATATAGTATAATGGACCCTGTATAGGCAGACTCTATATTGTATAATGCATCCCCATAGACAGACTCTATATAGTATAATGCACTCCCCATAGGAAGTCTCTATAGTATAATGCACTCCACATAGGCAAACTCTATATAGCATAATTCACCCCCTATAGGCAGACTCTATATAGTATAATGCTCCCCCTATAGACAGACTCAATATAGAATAATGCAGCCCCCAATAGTAAGACTCTAATGTAATGCAGCACCCCCGTAGTCAGACTCTAATATAATGCAGGCCCCCTTAGGCTGACTCTATAGTATAATACACCTCCATAAAAAAAAGAACTAACCTCTCTTCCTTCTGGTTCCTGCTCCGAGCTCCCGCTCACCTCCGGATGCAGGTGTCGGGTAGTGACATCATCGTGCCCGCTGTCAGTGTCTGAGTCAGGGACATCAGATGCTGACAGGGGGATGATGGGAGAAGGAGCGTAACGCTCCTTCTCTCATCAATTCGGTCAGCTGTATCGGCACCTAGCCGATACAGTTAATGATCTATAATAATTTATTTTTATATAGTGCTAACATATTCCGCAGTGCTTTACAGTTTGCACACAATATCATCGTTGTCCCCAGTGGGGCTCTCAATCTATATTCCATATCAGTATGTCTTTGGAATGTGAGAGTAAACTGGAGAACCCGGAGGAAACCCACGGAGAACATTCAAACTCCTTGCAGATGTTGTCCTCATTGGGATTTGAACCCAGGACCCCAGTGCTGCAAGGCTGCAGCATTCACCACTGAGCCACTGTGTTGAACCTGCTATGAGGGGCAGGGGCCCCACTGCTGGTACCAGAGCCCCTGCCTGTTCAGGAGCTCCAGAGCGGCCTGGTGGCAGAGCAGGGAGGTCAATTCTCCCTGCTCTACCACAGAATGCAACTGTATCAGCGTGCTGTGCATGCCAATACAGTTAGAGTACCATAGCTTAGCTCTGGGAGGGCCCCCTCAGAGTGCGGGGCCTGGGGTGACCACCCCCTCTGCCCCAACGGTAGCTATGCTACTGATGCAAAGATAACTGTCAATCACTGTATTGAACCGATATAGACCACTGGACTCATATGCATACAAACACTAGAATTAGAATAATTAGACTACAAGTTATATTTACTTTTTCCAGAAACCTATAAATCATTCTGCTCAGCTTTTCCTTCGCTATACAATGCTGTCCAAATATCATTCTGCATGTACAACATCACAGGTTCCCTTTAAATAATGCACACTGGACACAGTGTAATTTGTCATGTCTTATTGTTCAATTGAGGTTCTAATTATCTAATTTTAAGACTTTGTAACTACAAGATTTTTTAATTATGCCCTGATACTTAAAACCATAGAATTCAAGTAGGGTGTACTTAGTTTTTTTCATTCCAAAAGATAGCAAAAACTTGCATATTCTTAAAATAATTGCTTGATTAATCCTGATCCAGAATTATAAAAGGCACATAAAATGGTTGAACATAACAGTACACAAATTATAAAGGCAGAAAAAATATTTGCTGTGCTCCCAGGCAAAATATTTCAGAACTATCGTTTAGGCCGGCGTCACACTTGCGAGTTTTACGGACGTAAGAGCGCAGAATCTACGTCCGTAAAACTCGCAAAAAATACGGCACAATTATTCTCTATGCCTCTGCTCCTATTTGCCGTATTTTACTGATCAGTATTATACGGCTTTCTACGGCCGTACAAAATCGCAGCATGCTGCGTTTGTCACCGTACTGCGCAAGAAATACGCCAATGAAAGTCTATGGAAGCGTGAAAAATACGGATTACACACGGACAAGCAGTGTGACTTGCGAGAAATACGCAGCGCTGTTAGAGAGAAAAGCCGGCAATTCAGTGCGGTGTACAGTAAAATCACACTGACAGCTTACAGTCCAATAGGTAGAATAAATGTGTACACATAGAATAGGTATATATATATATATATATATGTCAGTGAGACACATATATGTATATATATTAATATTTATTCCAGCGCTATACAGCTTGAAAGCCGGTAATTCCAATACCGGCTTTTTCTTTCTCCTTCCTAAAACCCGACATGATTTGAGACATGGTTTACATACAGTAAACCATGTTTTCTCTCCATTTTTTTTGCAGATTCCACACTACTAATGTCATTAGTGTGTATCTGCAAAATTTGGCCGTTCTAGCTCTTAAAATAAAGGGTTAAATGGCGGAAAAAATTGGCGTGGGCTCCCGCGCAATTTTCTCCGCCAGAGTAGTAAAGCCAGTGACTGAGGGCAGATATTAATAGCCTGGAGAGGGTCCATGGTTATTGGCCCCCCCCTGGCTAAAAATATCTGCCCCCAGCCACCCCAGAAAAGGCACATCTGGAAGATGCGCCTATTCTGGCACTTGGCCACTCTCTTCCCATTCCCGTGTAGCGGTGGGATATGGGGTAATGAAGGGTTAATGCCACCTTGCTATTGTAAGGTGACATTAAGCCTAATTAATAATGGAGAGGCGTCAATTATGACACCTATCCATTATTAATCCAATACTAGTAAAGGGTTAAATAAAACACAAACACATTTTTTAAAATTATTTTAATGAAATAAAAACAATGGTTGTTGCAGTATTTTATTCAACGCCCAATCCAGTCACTGAAGACCCTCGTTCTGTGAGTAAAAAAACATAATAAACCAACAATATACTTACCCTCCGCAGATCTGTAACGTCCAACGATGTAAATCCTTCTGAAGGGGTTAAAACATTTTGCAGCAAGGAGCTGTGCTAATGCACGCTGCTCCTCGCTGCAAAACCCCAGGGAATGAGGCTAAAAATAGATCAATGATCTATATTTAGCTTTATTTGCGGTGAGGCGCCCTCTGCTGGCTGTTCATAGATCGTGGGAAATTACCTAGAAAGCTCCCTGGCTTTCTAGGTAATTTCCCACGATCTATGAACAGCCAGCAGAGGGCGCCACACCGCAAATAAAGCTAAATATAGATCATTGATCTATTTTTAGCCTCATTCCCTGGGGTTTTGCAGCGAGGAGCAGCCTGCATTAGCACAGCTCCTTGCTGCAAAATGTTTTAACCCCTTCAGAAGGATTTACATCGTTGGACGTTACAGATCTGCGGAGGGTAAGTATATTGTTGGTTTATTATGTTTTTTTACTCACAGAACGAGGGTCTTCAGTGACTGGATTGGGCGTTGAATAAAATACTGCAACAACCATTGTTTTTATTTCATTAAAATAATTTTAAATAATGTGTTTGTGTTTTATTTAACCCTTCACTACAATTGGATTAATAATGGATAGGTGTCATAATTGACGCCTCTCCATTATTAATTAGGCTTAATGTCACCTTACAATAGCAAGGTGGCATTAACCCTTCATTACCCCATATCCCACCGCTACACGGGAATGGGAAGAGAGTGGCCAAGTGCCAGAATAGGCGCATCTTCCAGATGTGCCTTTTCTGGGGTGGCTGGGGGCAGATATTTTTAGCCAGGGGGGGGCCAATAACCGTGGACCCTCTCCAGGCTATTAATATCTGCCCTCAGTCACTGGCTTTACTACTCTGGTGGAGAAAATTGCGCGGGAGCCCACGCCAATTTTTTCCGCCATTTAACCCTTTATTTTAAGAGCTAGAACGGCCAAATTTTGCAGATACACACTACTGACATTAGTAGTGTGGAATCTGCAAAAAAAATGGAGAGAAGACATGGTTTACTGTATCTAAACCATGTCTCAAATCATGTCGGGTTTTAGGAAGGAGAAAGAAAAAGCCGGTAATTGAATTACCGGCTTTCAAGCTGTATAGCGCTGGAATAAATATTAATATATATACATATATGTGTCTCACTGACATATATATATATATATACCTATTCTATGTGTACACATTTATTCTACCTATTGGACTGTAAGCTGTCAGTGTGATTTTACTGTACACCGCACTGAATTACCGGCTTTTCTCTCTAATATATGTGTCTACTGACACATATATATATATATATATATATATATATATATATATATATATATATATACATATATATATACAGTGGGGCAAAAAAGTATTTAGTCAGTCAGCAATAGTGCAAGTTCCATCACTTAAAAAGATGAGAGGCGTCTGTAATTTACATCATAGGTAGACCTCAACTATGGGAGACAAACTGAGAAAAAAAAATCCAGAAAATCACATTGTCTGTTTTTTTAACATTTTATTTGCATATCATGGTGGAAAATAAGTATTTGGTCAGAAACAAAATTTCATCTCAATACTTTGTAATATATCCTTTGTTGGCAATGACAGAGGTCAAACGCTTTCTGTAAGTCTTCACAAGGTTGCCACACACTGTTGTTGGTATGTTGGCCCATTCCTCCATGCAGATCTCCTCTAGAGCAGTGATGTTTTTGGCTTTTCGCTTGGCAACACGGACTTTCAACTCCCTCCAAAGGTTTTCTATAGGGTTGAGATCTGGAGACTGGCTAGGCCACTCCAGGACCTTGAAATGCTTCTTACAAAGCCACTCCTTCAATGCCCTGGCGGTGTGCTTTGGATCATTGTCATGTTGAAAGACCCAGCCACGTTTCATCTTCAATGCCCTTGCTGATGGAAGGAGGTTTGCACTCAAAATCTCACGATACATGGCCCCATTCATTCTTTCAAGGACCCGGATCAGTCGTCCTGGCCCCTTTGCAGAGAAACAGCCCCAAAGCATGATGTTTCCACCACAATGCTTTACAGTAGGTATGGTGTTTGATGGATGCAACTCAGTATTCTTTTTCCTCCAAACACGACAAGTTGTGTTTCTACCAAACAGTTCCAGTTTGCTTTCATCAGACCATAGGACATTCTCCCAAAACTCCTCTGGATCATCCAAATGCTCTCTAACAAACTTCAGATGGGCCCGGACATGTACTGGCTTAAGCAGTGGGACACGTCTGGCACTGCAGGATCTAAGTCCATGGTGGCGTAGTGTGTTACTTATGGTAGGCCTTGTTACATTGGTCCCAACTCTCTGCAGTTCATTCACTAGGTCCCCCCGCATGGTTCTGGGATTTTTGCTCACCGTTCTTGTGATCATTCTGACCCCACGGGGTGGGATTTTGCGTGGAGCCCCAGATCGAGGGAGATTATCAGTGGCCTTGTATGTCTTCCATTTTCTAATTATTGCTCCCACTGATGATTTCTTCACTCCAAGCTGGTTGGCTATTGCAGATTCAGTCTTCCCAGCCTGGTGCAGGGCTACAATTTTGTTTCTGGTGTCCTTTGACAGCTCTTTGGTCTTCACCATAGTGGAGTTTGGAGCCAGACTGTTTGAGGGTGTGCACAGGTGTCTTTTTATACTGATAACAAGTTTAAACAGGTGCCATTACTACAGGTAATGAGTGGAGGAAAGAGGAGACTCTTAAAGAAGAAGTTACAGGTCTGTGAGAGCCAGAAATCTTGATTGTTTGTTTCTGACCAAATACTTATTTTCCACCATAATATGCAAAAAAAATGATAAAAAAACAGACAATGTGATTTTCTGGATTTTTTTTTCTCAGTTTGTCTCCCATAGTTGAGGTCTACCTATGATGTAAATTACAGACGCCTCTCATCTTTTTAAGTGGTGGAACTTGCACTATTGCTGACTGACTAAATACTTTTTTGCCCCACTGTATATATATATATATATATATATAGACAGTATATATATATTTTCTTTTCTTTTTGGGACACATGGATCACTTCTATAGCGGTATGTTGGTTTTGCTAGCCTGCGAGAAAACCACGCAGTACGGATGCCATACGGATTACATACGGAGGATGCCATGCGCAAAAAACGCTGACACACCCTGCCTACGGAGGAGCTACGGACCACTTTTTTCGGGACTTTTCAGCGTATTACGGCCGTAATATACGGACCGTATTGTTTTACGCTGTGTGTGACGCCGGCCTTAGAGTGGTGCTATTAGTGGAGTATTTTGCTGTGCACCCGGACAGGTGAGCTGATTGCTCCTTTTTCACATTAGTTTTTCTCATGACTTTATATTCTTAAAGTTTAGTCTCCCTATAAAATGGTTTGGGGAAATAAGGAGCTGAGTGTAGTGACACTAATAGCAATGTCAATGCTTGAAGCATTTCTCCATGAAGACAGGTTGTTATTTCTTATTTTCTGATTGTCATTATCACAGGGTATTGATTGCTGTACATAACTTCATTTTCTGGAAAATTTATATTATCGTTGACCATATCAAACCATTATTTTTTTAAAAGAAACTGTCACATTTGTCACTTTGTAATGCTATATTGGCTTTATATCTATGACTTTTTAGTAAGATGTACTGTATGTTCTTTTGGTTCATCGCCTAAGCACATGTCCTTGTCTTATTAATGAAAAAGTATTTTGCTCCATAAAGCAGATGAGTTCCCTTAAAGGGATATTTCCAAAAAGGACATAATTGCCTGATAAATATACTTCTAAAACCCTCACAAATTTCAGGTATTTGTGTCATATTCTGTTTTTTTACATCATTATATTTCATCATTATTTTTAACCCCTTAACAACCATAGGTATTATCGTTTTTGCATTTTCCTTTTTGGTTCCAAGAGCCATAACTTTTTTATTTTTTGGTCAAAATGGTCATGTGAGGCTGGTCTTTTGTGGGACGAGTTGTACTTTTGAACAACACCATTGGTTTTAACATATCGGGTACTGAAAGCCAGGAAAAAAATTCCAAGTGCGGCCAAATTGAAAAAAAAAAAAAAACAATCCCACAGTTGTTCTTTGTTTTGCTTTTTTTTCTATGTCCACTAAATGCTAAAACTGACCTGCCATTATGATTCTCCAGGTCATTATGAATTCATAGACACCTAACATGCATAGGATCTTTTTTATCTAAGTGGTAAAAAAAAAATTCCAAACTTTGTTAATAAAAATTGCACCATTTTCAGATACCCGTAGCGTCTCCATTTTTCATGATCACGGGTTGGGTGAGGGCTTATTTTTTGTGCGCCAAACTGAAGTTTTTCTAATGATACTATTTTGGTGCAGATATGATATTTTGATTGCCTATTATAGCATTTTAATGCAATGTTGCGACCACCAAAAAAACGCAATTCTGGCGTTTTGGCTTTTTTTTATTGTTACGCAATTTAAACATCGGGTTAATTTTTTTTATATTGATAGATCGGGCAATTCTGAACTTGGCAATACTAAATATGTATATATTTGATTTTTTAATGTTTTATTTTGAATGAGGCGAAAGGGAGGTGATTTGAACTTTTATTTTTTTAAAGGGAATCTTTCACCTCATTTTCGCCCTATAAACTGCAGCCACCACCATTAGGGGCTTATCTACAGGCAGAAGACATAAAATTGCCATCCACCCCAGAATCCACGCAGAGATCTACCGAATGAGTGGATGAGCCTATTGTAATTGTCCCCTTAAAGGACAATTTGGAGGCAAACGTCGCCATGTCTAGTGTACCTCCACCTACTACCACTAGACGCTGACGTTTCCCCGACCACTAGGAACATCTGGTGGCAAGATGTCCTGACTGCTGGCAAACATGACAGACCTTGAGTGCACGAGCGGTCCGGGACTTAGATCCCGCTCGTGACACTTCCATGACCTCATGTGACTCAGGGGTCTGGACCAGAGATTCCAGAGGTTTGGCGAAGGTGGGAGCCAGCTGAAACCTCTGCCTACACTGGGTTCGCTCTAACCTCCACTCATTAAAACGGAGGTCAATACGAGTGAACTCAGCTATTAGCTCCTCCAGTGTGGCGGGAATCTCCCTAGTAGCCAAAGCGTCCTTCACATGGTCAGCAAGCCCCCTCCAAAATATAGGGATAAGGGCTTTATCCGATCACTCCAGCTCAGATGCTAAAGTGTGGAAGTGGACAGCAAAATGGATGACCAAGGACGAGCCCTGAGTAAAAAAAAAGGTCCTAAAAAGACCTGTTTCAGAGTGCTCAGGAACAGCGGGGCACTCTGCACCACGTGATCGCCACGCTCCCACAGCGGCGTAGCCCATTCCAACGCCCTTTCCAACAGAAGAGACAAAATGAATCCCACCTTTGCCCGCTCTGTGGGGAAATGTGCAGCCATGAGCTCGAGGTGTATAGAGCACTGGCTCCGAAACCCCTACAAGATTTGCTATCATCAGAAAACTTATCTGGCAGCTGGAGGCGAGATATGGTCAGAACAGGGGTAGTAGTGGACAAAGTTGCTGCAGCCACGCTAGCACCCTGAACAGCTACTGCAGTAACATCCACAGCTGAAGTTGTGCACTCGAGAGCCACCAACCTACCCTCCAGCTGCTGGATGTACCACACGGATTGCTGTTTGTCTGTCATTACTAGCCAGACCCTGGCGCTAGTGTAATGTTAGGGCTAGCGAAAAGCACCAAATAATTAGAGAGAAGGTATGAGGTGCTTTCGCAGCCCGGGGTCCACCGTGCAGAGATGGAACCTGCTGCTGAGTAATGATGGACTATATGGCAGTACAATGTGGATACACACATGGGTTAACTTCACCCTGTATGAAGGAAGCGAACCCTGTTGCGTCACAGGGCCGTGGTACCGCACAAAGAGCGCAAGCAAGGAATCACAGAACTCTATCCCAGGACACAGAATTAGAATTCGTGTAGACCTCTTGCGCTCAACACCACAATTTGGTTATCAGAAGAACTGAAAAAGTAACTTATATGCACAAAAGTGCGTGCTGTGCTACTCTGGCAGGCGCCACTAACCACCCAGACTTGGGTCAGGAAAGCGCTCTAATAGCGCACGGCGCCGCACTGGCGGTCACAGCAAATAGACGCTGTTTTGTGTGTTTTTGTGTGTTCAATGCTGGAAGATCGGTTTCATACAGGACAGGATTAGAGATGAGTGAACATGTTTGGAAAACGATCGCTAAACATAAACTTGGTACGAATATGGCACATTTGGAGTTGTGATTGGAAACAAGCCTTTTTCTTAAAATCGGGTAAAGTCAGTAAAATTTGGTATCAGTGTGGGAAAATAATTGCGTTGCCACTAAAGTATTTTATAGTAGATGATAGATAGATAGATAGATAGATAGATAAAATCCAGCAATTCAGCAGCCGTGTACAGTAAAATCACAGCGAGACCCGACAGGATAGAATAGATAAAATACATTCAATATAGACACATAGAATAGATACATACAGTATACAGATGTCAATCACACACACACACACACACACACACACACACACACACACACACACATATATATATATATATAGAGAGAGAGAGTACAGACCAAAAGTTTGGACACACCTTCTCATTAAAAGGTTTTTCTGTATTGCCATGACTTTGAAAATTGTAAATTCCCACTGAAGGCATCAAAACTATGAATTAACACATGTGGAATTATATACTTAACAAAATGTGTGAAACAACTGAAAATATGTCTTATATTCTAGGTTCTTCAAAGTAGCCACTTTTTGCTTTGATGACTGCTTTGCACACTCTTGGCATTCTCTTGATGAGTTCAAGAGGTAGTCACCGGAAATGGTCTTCCAACAATCTTGAAGGAGTTCCCAGAGATGCTTAGCACTTGTTGGCCCTTTTGCCTTCACTCTGTTGTCCAGCTCACCCCCAAACCATCTCGATTGGGTTCAGGTCTGGTGACTGTGGAGGCCAGGTGATCTGGCGTAGCACCCCATCACTCTCCTTCTTGGTCAAATAGCCAGTACACAGCCTGGGGGTGTGTTTGGGGTCATTGTCCTGATGAAAAATAAATGATTGTCCAACCAAATGCAAACCGGATGGAATAGCATGCCCCTGCAAGATGCTGTGGTAGCCATGCTGGTTCAGTATGCCTTCAGTTTTGAATAAATCCCCAACAGTGTCGCCAGCAAAGCACCCCCACACCATCACATCTCCTTCTCCATGCTTCACAGTAGGAACCAGGCATGTAGAGTCCATCGGTTCACCTTTTCTGTGTCGCACAAAGACACGGTGGTTGGAACCAAAGATCTCAAATTTGGACTCTTCAGACCAAAGCACAGATTTCCACTTGTCTAATGTCCATTCCTTGTATTCTTTAGCCCAAACAAGTCTCTTCTGCTTGTTGCCTGTCCTTAGCAGTGGTTTCCTAGCAGCTATTTTACCATGAAGGCCTGCTGCACAAAGTCTCCTCTTAACAGTTGTTGTAGAGATGTGTCTGCTGCTAGAACACTGTGTGGCATTGACCTGGTCTCTTATCTGAGCTGCTGTTAACCTGTGATTTCTGAGGGTGGTGACTCAGATAAACTTATCCTCAGAAGCAGAGGTGACTCATGGTCTTCCTTTCCTGGGGTGGTCCCCATGTGAGCCAGTTTCTTTGTAGCACTTGATGGTTTTTGCAACTTCACTTGGGGACACTTTCAAAGTTTTCCCAATTTTTCGGACTGACTGACCTTCATTTCTTAAAGTAATGATGGCCACTCGTTTTTCTTTACTTAGCTACTTTTTTCTTGCCATAATACAAATTCTAACAGCCTATTCAGCAGGACTATCAACTGTGTATCCACCAGACTTCTGCTCAACACAACTGATGGTCCCAACCCCATTTATAAGGCAAGAAATCCCACTTATTAAACCTGACAGGGCACACCTGTGAAGTGAAAACCATTCCCGGTGACTACCTCTTGAAGCTCATCAAGAGAACGCCAAGAGTGTGCAATGCAGTCATCAAAACAAAAGGTGGCTACTTTGAAGAACCTAGAATATAAGACATATTTTCAGTTGTTTCACACTTTTTTTGTTAAGTATATAATTCCACATGTGTTAATTCATAGTTTTGATGCCTTCAGTGTGAATTTACAATTTTCATAGTCATGAAAATACAGAAAAATCTTTAAATGAGAAGGTGTGTCCAAATATATATTAGATAGACAGATAGGAGAAAAACCGTCAATTCATCTGCCATGTACAGTAAAATCACAGCAGGACCTGACAGGGCAGAATTGATGGATTACATACAGTATATACACTGTTGTGAATTCTGCTCTTGGGCTCCCTCCAGTGGTTGTTGATAGTAATGCAGTTATCCCTGAGCAGCAGTCTTGGACAGGTGTTTCTGCTAATTGCAATTCGGACTGGGGTATTTAGCTGTGCAGGACTCATTAGTCCTTGCCAGTAGTCAATGTTCCTTTGGAAGTGTTGGTCCTCTGCCTGGCCCCTCCTGCTTGCTGCCAATTCAGCTAAGATAAGTGTTTTCTTCATTTTTTAGACACACTGCTGTGTGTTTATTTTCTGTGCTTATCTTGTTTCAATTTTGTTCCTGCTAGACTGTGCCTTTTGTTTTTCTCAGTCTAGTTGGACTCGCTGGAGTCGCAGATATACTCTCCACATCTATAGTTAGGTGGTGGAGTTTTTGTATTTTTCTGCTGTGGATATTTTGTAGTGTTTTATGCTGACCGCATAGTATCCTGTACTATCCTTTCCTATCTAGGTAGAAGTGGTATCCTTTGCTTATCCATGTTTTCTGTCTGCGTGTGTCTTTTCCTCTCCTACTCACAGTCATTATTTGTGGGGGGCTACCTATCCTTTTGGGGTCTACTCTAAGGCAAGAGAGTTTTCCTATTTCCATATTTAGGGATATTTAGTCCTTAGGCTGTGTCGAGGTGTCTAGGTCTGGTTAGGCACACCCCACGGCTACTTCTAGTTGCGGTGATAGGATCAGGGATTGCGGTCAGTAAAGTTACCACTGCTCCAGCGAAGGTCATTTCATGCTGCTCCAAGGCCACCTGATCATAACAGTACTACTGGTCAACAATGAGTTAATTGCATCTCAGAAGAAGGGAGGAAAGATCTTGAGCCATTTTTTTTCTTCAGTCTGTTTTGTCTTATCCTCCCTCTTTATCTCTGGGTGGCTGAAGAGCCTTGTGCTAGCATGAGTGTTCAGGAATTAGCTTCTCGTGTAGACCAGCTTGCTGCTAGAGTACAGGGTAATTCTGATTACATTGTTCAGACTCCTGCTTTATAACCGAAGATACCTACTCCTGATTTGTTTTTTGGTGACAGGTCCAAGTTTTTGAGTTTTAAAAACAACTGTAAACTGTTTTTTGCATTGAAACCTCGATCATCCGGTGATTCCATTCAACAAACCAGGGATTCAAGCTTCAAACCAGGGATTCAAGCTTCAGGAGGCTAATTTGCATATTCCAGGTGCCTTCTGGGAGAAGCGAAGTCTCCCTAAGCTAGAAGATCGTTGGGTACAGCCGGGACCAGCTGCTTCGAAAGCATCACCAAACCAGGGATTCAAGCTTCAGGAGGCTAATTTGCATATTCCAGGTGCCTTCTGGGAGAAGCGAAGTCTCCCTAAGCTAGAAGATCGTTGGGTACAGCCGGGACCAGCTGCTTCGAAAGCATCACCAAACCAGGGATTCAAGCTTCAGGAGGCTAATTTGCATATTCCAGGTGCCTTCTGGGAGAAGCGAAGTCTCCCTAAGCTAGAAGATCGTTGGGTACAGCCGGGACCAGCTGCTTCGAAAGCATCACCAAACCAGGGATTCAAGCTTCAGGAGGCTAATTTGCATATTCCAGGTGCCTTCTGGGAGAAGCGAAGTCTCCCTAAGCTAGAAGATCGTTGGGTACAGCCGGGACCAGCTGCTTCGAAAGCATCACCAAACCAGGGATTCAAGCTTCAGGAGGCTAATTTGCATATTCCAGGTGCCTTCTGGGAGAAGCGAAGTCTCCCTAAGCTAGAAGATCGTTGGGTACAGCCGGGACCAGCTGCTTCGAAAGCATCACCAAACCAGGGATTCAAGCTTCAGGAGGCTAATTTGCATATTCCAGGTGCCTTCTGGGAGAAGTGCCTTCTGGGAGAAGCGAAGTCTCCCTAAGCTAGAAGATCGTTGGGTACAGCCGGGACCAGCTGCTTCGAAAGCATCACCAAACCGCGCGCCTTACGGCGCGCAAATTTTTGCCTGTAGGACATTATTGCAAGAGAGCTTGGCTGAGTAGATTACACAAGAAGGAAAACACACAGCAAGTCAGCAGGATCTAGGAGCAACATGGCAGATGTGACAACCTACATGGTGAGCTGCAGCATGTGCTACATGTTCACAGATCGACCAGAAGAAGAATCCAATTTCACCTGTCAGAAGTGTAGACTAGTGGCCCTTTCAGAAGAAAAGGTGCGGGGTCTGGAAGAAAGAATAGCAACTTTGAAACTCATCAAAGAGAATGAAGACTTTCTAGACAGAACAGAAGCATCTCTACTGGTCACAGAAGGTGCAAAAAGTGTCAGAGAACCTCCAAAAGCAGATGAGTGGAAGCATGTGACCAAAAGAAGCAAGAAGACCATGGAGAAATCACCAACCACACAACTGAAGAACCGATATCAAATCTTTGTAGAGGATGAAGATGGCACACCTAAGAATGAAGCAATACCAGCAAGCAAAAAAGAAAAGGGCACACAGCAACAAGTGACAGCAAAAAGTACAGCCAAGAAGCAACGAAGAGTGGTGGTGGTGGGAGACTCACTACTGAGAGGCACCGAAGCAGCCATCTGCAGACCGGACATAACTGCAAGAGAAGTATGCTGCCTTCCAGGTGCGATGATCAAGGATGTGACCGATAGGATACCAAAGCTCTTCAGCTCCAAGGACGTCCACCCATTTCTTCTGATACATGTTGGCACCAATGACACGGCAAGGAAGGACCTACCGACAATCTGCAAGGACTTTGAAGAGTTGGGGAAGAAAGTAAAGGAACTGGATGCACAGGTAGTTTTTTCTTCTATCCTTCCAGTAGACGGGCATGGCACCAGGAGATGGAACAGGATCCTTGATGCAAACAACTGGCTAAGACGATGGTGCAGACAACAAGGATTTGGATTCCTGGACCACGGTGTGAATTACTGGTATGATGGACCTCCTCGCCAGAGACGGACTACACCTCAACAAACCTGGGAAACACACATTCGCCAGAAGACTCGCTACACTCATCAGGAGGGCGTTAAACTAGAAGAAGAGGGGACGGGAAGAAAAACATTAGACTCGAACAAAGACGACCCAGGAAAACATACTCAGAAGGGAGGTAAGAACATTTCTAAAACAATCCACAGTGAGGAGATTGGAACAAAACAAAATCCTCTAAACTGCATGCTCGCAAACGCCAGAAGCCTGACAAACAAGATGGAAGAACTAGAAGCAGAAATATCTACAGGTAACTTTGACATAGTGGGAATAACCGAGACATGGTTAGATGAAAGCTATGACTGGGCAGTTAACTTACAGGGTTACAGTCTGTTTAGAAAGGATCGTAAAAATCGGAGAGGAGGAGGGGTTTGTCTCTATGTAAAGTCTTGTCTAAAGTCCACTTTAAGGGAGGATATTAGCGAAGGGAATGAGGATGTCGAGTCCATATGGGTTGAAATTCATGGAGGGAAAAATGGTAACAAAATTCTCATTGGGGTCTGTTACAAACCCCCAAATATAACAGAAAACATGGAAAGTCTACTTCTAAAGCAGATAGATGAAGCTGCAACCCATAATGAGGTCCTGGTTATGGGGGACTTTAACTACCCGGATATTAACTGGGAAACAGAAACCTGTGAAACCCATAAAGGCAACAGGTTTCTGCTAATAACCAAGAAAAATTATCTTTCACAATTGGTGCAGAATCCAACCAGAGGAGCAGCACTTTTAGACCTAATACTATCTAATAGACCTGACAGAATAACAAATCTGCAGGTGGTTGGGCATTTAGGAAATAGCGACCACAATATTGTGCAGTTTCACCTGTCTTTCACTAGGGGGACTTGTCAGGGAGTCACAAAAACATTGAACTTTAGGAAGGCAAAGTTTGAACAGCTTAGAGATGCCTTTAATCTGGTAGACTGGGACAATATCCTCAGAAATGAGAATACAGATAATAAATGGGAAATGTTTAAGAACATCCTAAATAGGCAGTGTAAGCGGTTTATACCTTGGGGGAATAAAAGGACTAGAAATAGGAAAAACCCAATGTGGCTAAACAAAGAAGTAAGACAGGCAATTAACAGTAAAAAGAAAGCATTTGCACTACTAAAGCAGGATGGCACCATTGAAGCTCTAAAAAACTATAGGGAGAAAAATACTTTATCTAAAAAACTAATTAAAGCTGCCAAAAAGGAAACAGAGAAGCACATTGCTAAGGAGAGTAAAACTAATCCCAAACTGTTCTTCAACTATATCAATAGTAAAAGAATAAAAACTGAAAATGTAGGCCCCTTAAAAAATAGTGAGGAAAGAATGGTTGTAGATGACGAGGAAAAAGCTAACATATTAAACACCTTCTTTTCCACGGTATTCACGGTGGAAAATGAAATGCTAGGTGAAATCCCAAGAAACAATGAAAACCCTATATTAAGGGTCACCAATCTAACCCAAGAAGAGGTGCGAAACCGGCTAAATAAGATTAAAATAGATAAATCTCCGGGTCCGGATGGCATACACCCACGAGTACTAAGAGAACTAAGTAATGTAATAGATAAACCATTATTTCTTATTTTTAGTGACTCTATAGCGACAGGGTCTGTTCCGCAGGACTGGCGCATAGCAAATGTGGTGCCAATATTCAAAAAGGGCTCTAAAAGTGAACCTGGAAATTATAGGCCAGTAAGTCTAACCTCTATTGTTGGTAAAATATTTGAAGGGTTTCTGAGGGATGTTATTCTGGATTATCTCAATGAGAATAACTGTTTAACTCCATATCAGCATGGGTTTATGAGAAATCGCTCCTGTCAAACCAATCTAATCAGTTTTTATGAAGAGGTAAGCTATAGACTGGACCACGGTGAGTCATTGGACGTGGTATATCTCGATTTTTCCAAAGCGTTTGATACCGTGCCGCACAAGAGGTTGGTACACAAAATGAGAATGCTTGGTCTGGGGGAAAATGTGTGTAAATGGGTTAGTAACTGGCTTAGTGATAGAAAGCAAAGGGTGGTTATAAATGGTATAGTCTCTAACTGGGTCGCTGTGACCAGTGGGGTACCGCAGGGGTCAGTATTGGGACCTGTTCTCTTCAACATATTCATTAATGATCTGGTAGAAGGTTTACACAGTAAAATATCGATATTTGCAGATGATACAAAACTATGTAAAGCAGTTAATACAAGAGAAGATAGTATTCTGCTACAGATGGATCTGGATAAGTTGGAAACTTGGGCTGAAAGGTGGCAGATGAGGTTTAACAATGATAAATGTAAGGTTATACACATGGGAAGAGGGAATCAATATCACCATTACACACTGAACGGGAAACCACTGGGTAAATCTGACAGGGAGAAGGACTTGGGGATCCTAGTTAATGATAAACTTACCTGGAGCAGCCAGTGCCAGGCAGCAGCTGCCAAGGCAAACAGGATCATGGGGTGCATTAAAAGAGGTCTGGATACACATGATGAGAGCATTATACTGCCTCTGTACAAATCCCTAGTTAGACCGCACATGGAGTACTGTGTCCAGTTTTGGGCACCGGTGCTCAGGAAGGATATAATGGAACTAGAGAGAGTACAAAGGAGGGCAACAAAATTAATAAAGGGGATGGGAGAACTACAATACCCAGATAGATTAGCAAAATTAGGATTATTTAGTCTAGAAAAAAGACGACTGAGGGGCGATCTAATAACCATGTATAAGTATATAAGGGGACAATACAAATATCTCGCTGAGGATCTGTTTATACCAAGGAAGGTGACTGGCACAAGGGGGCATTCTTTGCGTCTGGAGGAGAGAAGGTTTTTCCACCAACATAGAAGAGGATTCTTTACTGTTAGGGCAGTGAGAATCTGGAATTGCTTGCCTGAGGAGGTGGTGATGGCGAACTCAGTCGAGGGGTTCAAGAGAGGCCTGGATGTCTTCCTGGAGCAGAACAATATTGTATCATACAATTATTAGGTTCTGTAGAAGGACGTAGATCTGGGTATTTATTATGATGGAATATAGGCTGAACTGGATGGACAAATGTCTTTTTTCGGCCTTACTAACTATGTTACTATGTTACTAAGTTAAAATCATCATTTCCCTGCTGCGTGGTGATCCACAGGATTGGGCATTTTCCCTGGAATCTTGGGATCCTGCTTTGCTTAATGTAGACTCCTTCTTTCAGGCGTTAGGATTACTGTATGATGAACCTAATTCGGTGGATCAAGCTGAGAAGACCTTGTTGGCCCTGTCTCAGGGTCAAGAGGCGGCAGAATTGTATTGTCAGAAATTCAGAAAATGGTCTGTATTGACTAAATGGAATAATGATGCTTTGGCGGCAATTTTCAGAAAGGGTCTTTCTGAATCCGTTAAAGATGTTATGGTGGGGTTTCCCACACCCTCCAGTCTGAGTGATTCTATGTCTCTGGCCATTCAGATTGATCGGCGCTTGCGGGAGCGCAGAACTGTGCGCGCTATGACGTTATCCTCAGAGCTAATTCCTGAGCCAATGCAGTGTGATAGGATTCTGTCTAGAACGGAACGACAAGGTTTCAGACGTCAGAATAGGTTGTGCTATTATTGTGGCGATGCTTCCCATGTCATTTCTGTCTGCCCTAAGCGGACCAAGAGGATCGCCAGTTCATTTACCATCAGTACTGTACAACCTAAATTTCTGTTATCTGTGTCCTTGATCTGTTCATTGTCATCATTTTCTGTCATGGCGTTTGTGGATTCAGGCGCCGCCTTGAACTTAATGGACTTTGAGTTTGCCAGGCATTGTGGTTTTCCCTTGCAGCCTTTGCAGAACCCTATTCCTTTAAGGCGCATTGATGCTACACCCTTGGCTAAAAATAAGCCCCAGTTTTGGACACAGGTGACCATGCGCATGGCGCCAGCCCATCAGGAAGATTGTCGATTTCTGGTGTTGCATAATTTGCATGATGCTATCGTGTTGGGTTTTCCATGGTTGCAAGTACATAATCCTGCGTTGGATTGGAAGTCCATGTCTGTGACTAGTTGGGGTTGTCAGGGGGTTCATAATGATGTTCCTCTGATGTCTATCGCCCCTTCTCCCTCTTCTGAAATTCCGAAATTTTTGTCTGATTTTCAGGATGTATTCGATGAGCCCAAGTCCAGTTTCCTTCCACCAATTGACTTGATTCCAGGCTGTAAGTTTCCTAAGGGCCGACTTTTCAACCTGTCTGTACCTGAACATACCGCCATGCGGAGCTATATTACGGAGTCTTTGGAGAAAGGGCATATTCGGCCATCTTCTTCACCGTTGGGAGCGGGGTTCTATTTTGTTGCTTAAAAAGATGGTTCCTTAAGACCCTGTATTGATTATCGCCTCTTGAATAAGATCACGGTCAAGTTTCAATATCCTTTACCTTTGCTTTCCGATTTGTTTGCTAGGATTAAGGGAGCTAGTTGGTTTACTAAGATTGACCTTCGGGGGGCTTATAATCTTGTTCGTATTAAGCAGGGTGATGAATGGAAAACTGCGTTTAACACGCCCGAGGGCCATTTTGAATACCTTGTGATGCCATTCGGACTCTCTAATGCTCCATCTGTTTTTCAGTTCTTCATGCATGATATCTTCCGGGATTATCTTGATAAATTCCTGATTGTATATTTGGACGATATTTTGATTTTTTCCGATGATTGGGAGTCTCATGTGCAGCAGGTCAGGATGGTATTTCAGATCCTTCGTGACAATGCCTTGTTTGTGAAAGGGTCTAAGTTTTTTTGGGGGGTGCAGAAGGTTTCCTTTTTGGACTTTATTTTTTTCTCCCTCGTCTATAGAGATGGATTCGGGTTAAGGTTCAGGCCATTCATGATTGGATTCAGCCCACATCCTTGAAGAGCCTTCAGAAATTTTGGGAGTTTTGCTAATTTTTATCGCCGTTTCATTGCTAGTTTTTCCAGCGTGGTTAAACCCTTGACTGATTTGACGAAGAAGGGCGTTGATGTGGCGAATTGGTCCCCTGCGGCTGTCTCTGCCTTTCAGGAACTTAAGCATCATTTTTCTTCTGCTCCTGTGTTGCGTCAACCGGATGTTTCTCTTCCATTTCAGGTTGAGGTTGACGCTTCTGAGATTGGGGCAGGGGCTGTTTTGTCTCAGAGGGATCCTGTTGGTTCCTTAATGAAACCGTGTGCCTTCTTTTCCCATAAGTTTTTGCCTGCTGAACGCAATTATGATGTCGGCAATCGGGAGTTGTTGGCTATGAAGTGGGCATTTGAGGAGTGGCGATATTGGCTTGAGGGAGCTAAGCACCGTATTGTGGTCTTGACCGATCATAAGAATCTGATTTACCTCGAATCTGCCAAACGGTTGAATCCTAGAGAGGCTCGATGGTCCTTGTTTTTTTCTCATTTTGATTTCG
Organism: Ranitomeya imitator; assembly: GCF_032444005.1. NCBI lineage: Eukaryota > Metazoa > Chordata > Amphibia > Anura > Dendrobatidae > Ranitomeya > Ranitomeya imitator. The sequence continues at coordinate 392,796,124 of NC_091282.1, forward strand.
TGGTCTCGTACCTTCCGGGTTCTAAGAATATTAAGGCTGATGCCCTCTCTAGGAGTTTTTTGCCTGATTCTCCTGAGGTCTTGGAACCAGTCGGTATTTTGAAGGAAGGGGTGGTCCTTTCTGCCATTTCTCCTGATTTACGACGGGTTCTTCAGAAATTTCAGGCTGATAAACCTGATCGTTGTCCTGTGGGGAAGCTGTTTGTTCCTGACAGATGGACTAGTAGAGTGATTTCTGAGGTTCACTGTTCTGTGTTGGCTGGTCATCCTGGCATTTTTGGTACCAGAGACTTGGTTTTTAGGTCATTTTGGTGGCCTTCTTTATCGCGTGATGTGAGGTCTTTTGTGCAGTCCTGTGGGACTTGTGCGCGGGCCAAGCCTTGTTGCTCCCGTGCTAGTGGGTTGCTTTTGCCATTGCCGGTCCCTGAGAGGCCCTGGACGCATATTTCTATGGATTTTATTTCCGATCTTCCTGTTTCCCAGAGGATGTCGGTTATCTGGGTTGTTTGTGACCGATTCTCTAAGATGGTTCATTTGGTGCCTTTGCCTAAATTGCCTTCTTCTTCTGATTTGGTTCCTTTGTTTTTTCAGCATGTGTTCCGTTTGCATGGTATTCCTGAGAATATTGTGTCCGACAGAGGTTCCCAGTTTGTTTCTAGGTTTTGGCGGGCCTTTTGTGCTAGGCTGGGCATTGATTTGTCTTTTTCTTCTGCATTTCATCCTCAGACAAATGGCCAGACCGAGCGTACTAATCAGACTTTGGAGACTTATTTGAGATGCTTTGTGTCTGCTGATCAGGATGATTGGGTGGCTTTGTTTGCCATTGGCCGAGTTTGCCCTTAATGATCGGGCTAGTTCGGCTACTTTGGTTTCACCTTTTTTTTGTAATTTTTGGTTTTCATCCTCGTTTTTCCTCTGGGCAGGTTGAGTCTTCTCACTTTCCTGGTGTGGATTCTGTGGTTGACAGGTTGCAGCAGATTTGGGCTCAGGTGGTGGACAATTTGGTGTTGTCTCAGGAGGAGGCTCAACGTTTTGCTAACCGATGTCGCTGTGTTGGTTCCCGGCTTCGGGTTGGGGATTTGGTTTGGTTAGCTTCCCGTCATGTTCCTATGAAGGTTTCTTCTCCTAAGTTTAAGCCTCGGTTTATTGGTCCTTATAGGATTTCTGAGATTATTAATCCGGTGTCTTTTCATCTGGCGCTTCCGGCCTCTTTTGCTATCCATAATGTCTTCCTTAGATCTTTGTTGCGGAAATATGTGGAGCCCGTTGTTCCCTCTGTTGATCCTCTGGCCCCTGTGTTGGACGATGGGGAGTTGGAATATGTGGTTGAGAAGATTTTGGATTCTCGTTTTTCGAGGCAGAAGCTTCAGTACCTTGTCAAATGGAAGGGTTATGGCCAGGAGGATAATTCTTGGATTTCGGCCTCCGATGTCCATGCCGCTGATTTGGTTCGTGCCTTTCATCTTGCTCGTCCTGACCTGCCTGGGGGCTCTGGTGAGGGTTCAGTGACCCCTCAAGGGGGGGTACTGTTGTGAATTCTGCTCTTGGGCTCCCTCCAGTGATTGTTGATGGTAATGCAGTTATTCCTGAGCAGCAGTCTTGGACAGGTGTTTCTGCTAATTGCAATTCGGACTGGGGTATTTAGCTGTGCAGGACTCATTAGTCCTTGCCAGTAGTCAATGTTCCTTTGGAAGTGTTGGTCCTCTGCCTGGCCCCTCCTGCTTGCTGCCAATTCAGCTAAGATAAGTGTTTTCTTCATTTGTTAGACACACTGCTGTGTGTTTATTTTCTGTGCTTATCTTGTTTCAATTTTGTTCCTGCTAGACTGTGCCTTTTGTTTTTCTCAGTCTAGTTGGACTCGCTGGAGTCGCAGATATACTCTCCACATCTTTAGTTAGGTGGTGGAGTTTTTGTATTTTTCTGCTGTGGATATTTTGTAGTGTTTTATGCTGACCGCATAGTATCCTGTACTATCCTTTCCTATCTAGGTAGAAGTGGCCTCCTTTGCTTATCCCTGTTTTCTGTCTGCGTGTGTCTTTTCCTCTCCTACTCACAGTCATAATTTGTGGGGGGCTACCTATCCTTTGGGGGTCTACTCTGAGGCAAGAGAGATTTCCTATTTCCATCTTTAGGGATATTTAGTCCTTAGGCTATGTCGAGGTGTCTAGGTCTGGTTAGGCACACCCCACGCCTACTTCTAGTTGCGGTGATTGTTGTGAATTCTGTGGTCAAGCTCCCTCCTGTGGTCATAAGTGGTACTTCAGCTGGTTTTTCTATGAGCTTCCTCTGGTGGATGTGAGTGGGGCTGCGGCTTCTGAGTTTCCTTCCTCAGGTAACGAGGTTAAGTCGTTAGGTGCTGCTCTATTTAACTCCACCTAGTTCTTTGTTCCTGGCCTCCAGTCAATGTTCCAGTATTGGTCTTGCTCTCTCCTGGATCGTTCTTGTGGCCTGTCTTCACTGCATAAGCTAAATTCTGCTGGTGTTACTTTTGTTTGCTATTTTTTCTGTCCAGCTTGCTATATTGGTTTTTCTTGCTTGCTGGAAGCTCTGGGACGCAGAGGGAGTACCTCCGTACCGTTAGTCGGTGCGGAGGGTCTTTTTGCGCCCTCTGCGTGGTTGTTTGTAGGTTTTTGTGCTGACCGCAAAGTTATCTTTCCTATCCTCGGACTATTCAGTAAGTCGGGTCTCACTTTGCTAAAATCTATTTCATCTCTGTTTTTGTATTTTCATCTTTACTCACAGTCATTATATGTGGGGGGCTGCCTTTTCCTTTGGGGAATTTCTCTGAGGCAAGGTAGGCTTATTTTTCTATCTTCAGGGCTAGCTAGTTTCTCAGGCTGTGCCCGAGGCGCCTAGGTCTGGTCAGGAGCGCTCCACGGCTACCTCTAGTGTGGTGTGATAGGATTAGGGATTGCGGTCAGCAGAGTTCCCACGTCTCAGAGCTTGTCCTATGTTTTTAGTAGCTATCAGGTCACTTGTGTGCTCTTAACCACCAGATCCATTGTGGTTCTGAATCACCAGTTCATAACAGGTGATAGGATCAGGGATTGCGGTCAGTAAAGTTACCACTGCTCCAGCGAAGGTCATTTGATGCTGCTCCAAGGCCACCTGATCATAACAATACACATAGAATAGGTAGATATACAGTGGGGCAAAAAAGTATTTAGTCAGTCAGCAATAGTGCAAGTTCCACGACTTAAAAAGATGAGCGGCATCTGTAATTTACATCATAGGTAGACCTCAACTATGGGAGACAAACTGAGAAAAAAAAATCCAGAAAATCACATTGTCTGTTTTTTTAACATTTTATTTGCATATTATGGTGAAAAATAAGTATTTGGTCAGAAACAAAATTTCATCTCAATACTTTGTAATATATCCTTTGTTGGCAATGACAGAGGTCAAACGTTTTCTGTAGGTCTTCACAAGGTTGCCACACACTGTTGTTGGTATGTTGGCCCATTCCTCCATGCAGATCTCCTCTAGAGCAGTGATGTTTTTGGCTTTTCGCTTGGCAACACGGACTTTCAACTCCCTCCAAAGGTTTTCTATAGGGTTGAGATCTGGAGACTGGCTAGGCCACTCCAGGACCTTGAAATGCTTCTTACGAAGCCACTCCTTCGTTGCCCTGGCGGTGTGCTTTGGATCATTGTCATGTTGAAAGACCCAGCCACGTTTCATCTTCAATGCCCTTGCTGATGCAAGGAGGTTTGCACTCAAAATCTCACGATACATGGCCCCATTCATTCTTTCATGTACCCGGATCAGTCGTCCTGGCCCCTTTGCAGAGAAACAGCCCCAAAGCATGATGTTTCCACCACCATGCTTTACAGTAGGTATGGTGTTTGATGGATGCAACTCAGTATTCTTTTTCCTCCAAACACGACAAGTTGTGTTTCTACCAAACAGTTCAAGTTTGGTTTCATCAGACCATAGGACATTCTCCCAAAACTCCTCTGGATCATCCAAATGCTCTCTAGCAAACTTCAGACGGGCCCGAACATGTACTGGCTTAAGCAGTGGGACACGTCTGGCACTGCAGGATCTGAGTCCATGGTGGCGTAGTGTGTTACTTATGGTAGGCCTTGTTACATTGGTCCCAGCTCTCTGCAGTTCATTCATTAGGTCCCCCCGCGTGGTTCTGGGATTTTTGCTCATCGTTCTTGTGATCATTCTGACCCCACGGGGTGGGATTTTGCGTGGAGCCCCAGATCAAGGGAGATTATCAGTGGTCTTGTATGTCTTCCATTTTCTAATTATTGCTCCCACTGTTGATTTCTTCACTCCAAGCTGGTTGGCTATTGCAGATTCAGTCTTCCCAGCCTGGTGCAGGGCTACAATTTTGTTTCTGGTGTCCTTTGACAGCTCTTTGGTCTTCACCATAGTGGAGTTTGGAGTCAGACTGTTTGAGGGTGTGCACAGGTGTCTTTTTATACTGATAACAAGTTTAAACAGGTGCCATTACTACAGGTAATGAGTGGAGGAAAGAGGAGACTCTTAAAGAAGAAGTTACAGGTCTGTGAGAGCCAGAAATCTTGATTGTTTGTTTCTGACCAAATACTTATTTTCCACCATAATATGCAAAACAAATGATAAAAAAACAGACAATGTGATTTTCTGGATTTTTTTTTCACAGTTTGTCTCCCATAGTTGAGGTCTACCTATGATGTAAATTACAGACGCCTCTCATCTTTTTAAGTGGTGGAACTTGCACTATTGCTGACTGACTAAATACTTTTTTGCCCCACTGTACATATATCAGTGACAAATACAATTGGTACAGTGTGTGCAGCTTACTGTACATGTCTTTAATTATTAAAAGATTATTCTTCTGAAAAAAATGGATTGGGCTCTAGTGTAAATTTCTTAAACAGCAGAGGGAAAGCCGATGGCTGGGGGCAGATGTTTATAGCCTGGGAAGGGAGTAATACCCATGGAGCTTCCCAGGCTGTTAATATCTGCTCACAGCTGTACACTTAGCCATTATTGGCTATTAAAATGGCTTACCCTCCAAAAAAATGATGTAGGGTCCCCCTATAATTCATAACCAGCAAAAGCTAGGCAGGCAACTGAGGGCTGATATTAATAGCCTCGGAAGGGGCCATGGATACTGGCCCCCTCAGGCTAAAAACATCAGCTCTCAGCCCCACCCAAAAAGGCACATCTATAAAATGTGCAAATTCTGGTACTTAGCCTTGCTCTTCCCACTAGCCCTGTACTGGTGGCAAGTGGGGTGATAGTTGTGGGGTTGATGTCACCCTTGTATTGTCAGGTGACATCAAGCCCAGAGGTTAGTAATGCAGAGGTGTCTATAAGATGCCTCCATTACTAACTCCATAGTCATATTTTACAAAAAGACACACACATAGAAAAATGTCCTTTAATTGAAAGAATGACACAGACTTCTTTAATAAATCTTAATTAAACCATACTTACTGCATCGCCTATTCCAGTGACACCATTGTCTCCTGCAAGAAAACAACAATATTCCTCACCTTGAAAACTGTAAGAGATAGTCAAAAAGTCTGTCTATAGCAAATCAAAAAATCTTTATTACTACATAAAACTGTGTCAGTGTCTTGCGATGAACTCCTATTACCTGTCTGATGTCACCACAAGCGTGATAATATTCTCTTGCTCACGGTGCTGTCAGAAAGGTCCTGGGAGTTCACGGCCAATGAACTCACTTTACCTATCTGATGTCAGCGTGAGTGCCATTAGAAATGTTCCAACTGTGCTTGTTCTGACACATATAGGTGAAGTGAGTTCACCATGAAACACTGGGCAACAGTGGCAGCTTACTTACAGCACTATCAGGACCCGTCTCTCTGCACTGTTACACTGAGAAAATTATGCCAGCAAAACAAGATGTCCGCTTTTTATATGGTCAGGGGCAGCCATTCATAGAAGACCTTGTGTCATGACATTGTGGATGGTTACTCTGCCCTTATTGGCTGCCAGAATCAACACATATGATGTTAAGGGTAAAGAAAAAAACAGAATTCACCACTCCTCTAACCTCTCCACACACACAGTCCCCTCATGAAACATGTCACCTCGTCCCTCCCGCTCATGATATAGCACCACTATCCTAGCCAAAGTAATAACAAAAGAATTAGTGGAAAAGAGAGGATTTACTGAACTGTGACCAAATTTTGCAGACTTTGAGTAAAAAGAGAAAGTGAATACAAATCCAAATGTGCTATGTTTGTGCTGAGTTTGAGATTTGAGTATGTTTTCCGAACAAGTTCGCTCATCTCTGCCCCAGACCATGTAAAAATGTGTGGCTGAGAAATTTAAGTATGCTACATTTTTTAACACTTTTTTCAGTTTAATAGTTCACAGGACATGGAATAGTGTATGGATGAAGACTACAATCCAGCCAATTTTTTTAACTTTTCTTGTAGTGTTAGCTATCACAAAAATTTACTCCAGACCAAGGAATAGTGTATGGGTGAGAAATGTAATCCAGCTATTTTTTTTAACGCTTTATTGTAGTGTTAGATATCACAAAACTATTTAACAGAACGTGTGAAACTGTATAGTTGGGAAATGTAACCCTACAAAATGTTTTATTGATTTTCCTCAGTTGTATAGATCACAGAAATGAACCCAGACTACGTAATACTGTATGGCTGAGAAACATAACCCTTAAAAAATGTTTAACTTTTTTTCTCAGTTTTATACTTACATTTATCCAAAATGTACACAGACCACATAGTAATGCATGACTGTAAAATTTAACCCAACAACATTTTAAATGCTTTTTCTTCATTTTATAGCTCACAGAAATATACTCCACACTACGGAAAAGTGTATGGGTGAGAAATTTAACCAAGCATAAAGTTTAAATGATGTTTTTGAGTCCCATGTTACACCAAAAAAAGGACATTTAAGAACAGAATACTTGATGGATCAAAATATATTCAATTTTTGTTATCCTCCCAAAAAACTTGCAGCTTTGCAGCTATATATTAGACAATGAACTGCATAGCCCTAATCCCTGTCTACAGACTGTATTATGTCACTCTACATGATACTGCGACTCTCTCTCCCTTCCTAGGCTAAATGTAGATTCTATGTGATACAAACAGCAAACCAAATGATTACCTCTTAGAAGGGTTCCGTTGTGAATTCTGTTGTCAAGCTCCCTCCTGTGGTCATGAATGGTACTTCGGCTGGTTCTGTCCATGGCCTTCCTCTGGTGGTTGTGAGTGGGGCTGCGGCTTCTGAGTTTCCTTCCACAGGTGACGAGGTTAATTCCTTAGCTGGCTGCTCTATTTAACTCCACTTAGATCATTGCTCCATGCCACCTGTCAATGTTCCAGTATTGGTCTAGTTCGCTCCTGGATCGTTCTTGTGACCTGTCTTCCCAGCAGAAGCTAAGTTCCTGCTTGTTTTTCTCTTGTTTGCTATTTTTCTGTCCAGCTTGCTACTTTGATTTTTGTCTTGCTTGCTGGAAGCTCTGGGACGCAGAGGGGCACCTCCGCACCGTGAGTCGGTGCGGAGGGTCTTTTTGTGCCCTCTGTGTGGTCTTTTTGTAGTTTTTGTGCTGACCGCAAAGTTACCTTTCCTATCCTCTGTCTGTTCAGTAAGTCGGGCCTCTCTTTGCTAAATCTTTTTCATCTCTGAGTTTGTAATTTTCATCTTTACTCACAGTCATTATATGTGGGGGGGCTGCCTTTTCCTTTGGGGAATTTCTCTGAGGCAAGGTAGGCTTTATTTTTCTATCTTTAGGGCTAGCTAGTTTCTTAGGCTGTGACGAGTTGCATAGGGAGCAATCCACGGCTATTTCTAGTGTGTGTGATAGGATTAGGGATTGCGGTCAGCAGAGTTCCCACGTCGTAGAGCTCGTCCTGTATTATTAGTAACTATCAGGTCATTCCGTGTGCTCTTATCCACCAGGTCCATTATTGTCCTAACCACCAGATCATAACAGTACAGGTGGCCCAAAGTATTAATGCATCTCAATAGAGGGATAAGAGAAGTTCTGAGACCATTTTTTTTTTCTTTGCAGTGTGTTTTGTCTCTCTTTTCCCCTTTACCTCTGGGTGGTTCAGGATACAGGTGTAGATATGGACATTCAAGGTCTGTCCTCTTGGATGGATAATCTCACTGCAAGGGTACAAAACATTCAAGATTTTGTGGTTCAGAATCCGATGTCAGAGCCTAGGATTCCAATTCCTGATTTGTTTTTTGGGGATAGATCTAAATTTCTGAATTTCAAAAATAATTGTAAATTGTTTCTTGCTTTGAAAACTCGCTCCTCAGGTGACCCTGTTCAACAAATGAAAATCATTATTTCTTTGTTACGTGGCGACCCTCAAGACTGGACATTTTCCCTTGCGCCAGGATATCCGGCATTGCGTGATGTTGATGCGTTTTTTCTGGTGCTTGGAGTGCTTTATGATGAACCAAATTCAGTGGATCAGGCAGAGAAAATCTTGCTGGCTCTGTGTCAGGGTCAGGATGAGGTAGAGATATATTGTCAGAAGTTTAGGAAGTGGTCTGTACTCACTCAGTGGAATGAATGTGCCCTGGCAGCAATTTTCAGAAAGGGACTCTCTGAAGCCCTTAAGGATGTCATGGTGGGATTTCCCATGCCTGCTGGTCTGAATGAGTCTATGTCTTTGGCCATTCAGATCGATCGACGCTTGCGTGAGCGTAAAGCTGTGCACCATTTGGCGGTATTATCTGAGCATAGACCTGAGCCTATACAATGTGATAGGACTTTGACCAGAGCTGAACGGCAAGAACACAGACGTCGGAATGGGCTGTGTTTTTACTGTGGTGATTCCACTCATGCTATCTCCGATTGTCCTAAGCGCACTAAGCGTTTCGCTAGGTCTGCCACCATTGGTACGGTACAGTCGAAATTTCTTTTGTCCATTACTCTGATTTGCTCTTTGTCATCCTATTCTGTTATGGCATTTGTGGATTCAGGCGCTGCCCTGAATTTGATGGACTTGGAGTTTGCTAGGCGCTGTGGTTTTTTCTTGGAGCCCTTGCAGTATCCTATTCCATTGAGAGGAATTGATGCTACACCTTTGGCCAAGAATAAGCCTCAGTACTGGACCCAATTGACCATGTGCATGGCTCCTGCACATCAGGAGGATATTCGCTTTTTGGTGTTGCATAATCTGCATGATGTGGTCGTTTTGGGGTTGCCATGGCTACAGGTCCATAATCCAGTATTGGATTGGAAATCTATGTCTGTGTCCAGCTGGGGTTGTCAGGGGGTACATGGTGATGTTCCATTTTTGTCTATTTCGTCATCCACCCCTTCTGAAGTCCCGGAGTTTTTGTCGGATTACCGGGATGTATTTGATGAGCCCAAATCCAGTGCCCTACCTCCTCATAGGGATTGCGATTGTGCTATTAATTTGATTCCTGGTAGTAAGTTTCCTAAGGGCCGACTGTTCAATTTATCTGTGCCAGAACACGCCGCTATGCGGAGTTATATAAAGGAATCCTTGGAGAAGGGTCATATTCGCCCGTCGTCGTCACCATTGGGAGCAGGGTTCTTTTTTGTGGCCAAGAAGGATGGTTCTTTGAGACCTTGTGTTGATTACCGCCTTCTTAATAAGATCACAGTCAAATTTCAGTACCCTTTGCCGCTGCTGTCTGATTTGTTTGCTCGGATTAAGGGGGCTAGTTGGTTCACCAAGATAGATCTTCGTGGTGCGTATAATCTTGTACGTATTAAACAGGGTGATGAATGGAAAACAGCATTTAATACGCCCGAGGGCCATTTTGAGTACCTGGTTATGCCATTCGGGCTTTCCAATGCTCCATCAGTATTTCAGTCCTTTATGCATGACATCTTCCGAGAGTACCTGGATAAATTCCTGATTGTATATTTGGATGATATTTTGGTCTTCTCGGATGATTGGGAGTCTCACGTGAAGCAGGTCAGAATGGTGTTCCAGATCCTTCGTGTGAATTCTTTGTTTGTGAAGGGGTCAAAGTGTCTCTTTGGAGTTCAGAAGGTTTCATTTTTGGGTTTCATTTTTTCCCCTTCTACTATCGAGATGGACCCTGTTAAAGTCCAGGCAATTTATGATTGGACTCAGCCAACATCTGTGAAGAGTCTGCAAAAGTTCCTGGGCTTTGCTAATTTTTATCGTCGCTTCATCAGTAATTTTTTTAGTGTTGCTAAACCGTTGACTGATTTGACCAAGAAGGGTGCTGATGTGGTCAATTGGTCTTCTGCGGCTGTGGAAGCTTTTCAGGAGTTGAAGCGTCGTTTTTCTTCTGCCCCTGTGTTGTGCCAGCCAGATATTTCGCTCCCATTTCAGGTCGAGGTTGCTGCTTCTGAGATTGGAGCAGGGGCTGTTTTGTCGCAAAGAAGTTCTGATGGCTCGGTGATGAAACCATGTGCCTTCTTTTCTAGAAAGTTTTCGCCTGCTGAGCGCAATTATGATGTTGGCAATCGAGAGTTGTTGGCCATGAAGTGGGCATTCGAGGAGTGGCGTCATTGGCTTGAAGGGGCCAAGCATCGCGTGGTGGTCTTGACGGATCACAAGAATTTGACTTATCTCGAGTCTGCCAAACGGTTGAATCCTAGACAGGCTCGTTGGTCGCTATTTTTCTCCCGTTTTGATTTTGTGGTTTCGTACCTTCCGGGCTCTAAGAATGTGAAGGCTGATGCCCTGTCAAGGAGTTTTGTGCCCGACTCTCCGGGTGTTCCTGAGCCGGCGGGTATTCTCAGAGAGGGGGTAATTTTGTCTGCCATCTCCCCTGATTTGCGGCGGGTGCTGCAAAAATTTCAGGCTGATAGACCTGACCGTTGCCCAGCGGAGAAACTGTTTGTCCTTGATAAATGGACTAGTAGAGTTATCTCTGAGGTTCATTGTTCGGTGTTGGCTGGTCATCCTGGAATCTTTGGTACCAGAGATTTGGTGGCTAGATCCTTTTGGTGGCCGTCTTTGTCACGGGATGTGCGTTCTTTTGTGCAGTCCTGTGGGACTTGTGCTCGGGCTAAGCCCTGCTGTTCTCATGCCAGTGGGTTGCTTTTGCCCTTGCCGGTCCCGAAGAGGTCCTGGACGCATATTTCTATGGATTTTATTTCGGATCTCCCTGTCTCTCAAAAGATGTCGGTCATTTGGGTGGTTTGTGATCGCTTCTCTAAGATGGTCCATCTGGTACCCTTGTCTAAATTGCCTTCCTCCTCTGATTTGGTGCCATTGTTCTTCCAGCATGTGGTTCGTTTACATGGCATTCCGGAGAACATCGTTTCTGACAGTTTGTTTCGAGGTTTTGGCGATCCTTTTGTGCTAGGATGGGCATTGATTTGTGTTTTTCCTCGGCTTTCCATCCTCAGACAAATGGCCAAACCGAACGAACTAATCAGACTTTGGAAACATATCTGAGATGCTTTGTTTCTGCTGATCAGGATGATTGGGTGTCCTTTTTGCCTTTGGCTGAGTTCGCCCTTAATAATCGGGCCAGCTCGGCTATTTTGGTTTCGCCGTTTTTCTGCAATTCTGGTTTCCATCCTCGTTTCTCTTCAGGGCAGGTTGAGTCTTCGGACTGTCCTGGTGTAGATACTGTGGTGGATAGGTTGCAGCAGATTTGGACTCATGTGGTGGACAATTTGACATTGTCCCAGGAGAAGGCTCAACGTTTCGCTAACCGCCTGCACTGTGTGGGTCCCCGACTTCGTGTTGGGGATTTGGTTTGGTTGTCGTCTCATTATGTTCCTATGAAGGTTTCCTCTCCTAAGTTTAAGCCTCGTTTCATTGGTCCGTATAAGATTTCTGAGGTTCTCAATCCTGTGTCATTTCGTTTGACCCTTCCAGCTTCTTTTGCCATCCATAATGTATCCCATAGGTCTTTGTTGCGGAGATACGTGGCGCCTGTGGCTCCATCCGTTGATCCTCCTGCCCCGGTGTTGGTTGAGAGGGAGTTGGAGTATGTGGTGGAGAAGATTTTGGATTCTCGTATTTCGAGACGGAAACTCCAATACATGGTCAAGTGGAAGGGTTATGGTCAGGAAGATAATTCCTGGGTCTTTGCCTCGGATGTTCATGCTGCTGATCTGGTTTGTGCCTTTCATTTGGCTCGTTCTGGTCGGCCTGGGGGCTCTGGTGAGGGTTCGGTGACCCCTCCTCAAGGGGGGGTACTGTTGTGAATTCTGTTGTCAAGCTCCCTCCTGTGGTCATGAATTGTACTTCGCTGGTTCTGTCCATGGCCTTCCTCTGGTGGTTGTGAGTGGGGCTGCGGCTTCTGAGTTTCCTTCCACAGGTGACGAGGTTAATTCATTAGCTGGCTGCTCTATTTAACTCCACTTAGATCATTGCTCCATGCCACCTGTCAATGTTCCAGTATTGGTCTAGTTCGCTCTTGGATCGTTCTTGTGACCTGTCTTCCCAGCAGAAGCTAAGTTCCTGCTTGTTTTTCTCTTGTTTGCTATTTTTCTGTCCAGCTTGCTACTTTGATTTTTGTCTTGCTTGCTGGAAGCTCTGGGACGCAGAGGGGCGCCTCCGCACCGTGAGTCGGTGCGGAGGGTCTTTTTGCGCCCTCTGCGTGGTCTTTTTGTAGTTTTTGGGCTGACCGCAAAGTTACCTTTCCTATCCTCTGTCTGTTCAGTAAGTCGGGCCTCTCTTTGCTAAATCTATTTCATCTCTGAGTTTGTAATTTTCATCTTTACTCACAGTCATTATATGTGGGGGGCTGCCTTTTCCTTTGGGGAATTTCTCTGAGGCAAGGTAGGCTTTATTTTTCTATCTTTAGGGCTAGCTAGTTTCTTAGGCTGTGACGAGTTGCATAGGGGGCGTTAGGAGCAATCCACGGCTATTTCTAATGTGTGTGATAGGATTAGGGATTGCGGTCAGCAGAGTTCCCACGTCCCAGAGCTCGTCCTGTATTATTAGTAACTATCAGGTCATTCCGTGTGCTCTTATCCACCAGGTCCATTATTGTCCTAACCACCAGATCATAACAGGTTCTTAGTATAATGGCTCAGCTTCAGCATCAGTTTCATCACTACAGGCCTCTGATTCATTATATTGTGCACACAAGCCCATTCAAGCACTCTCTCCCTTCAATATGAAGTGTCACAGAGCTGTGCAACGGTGTAAGTTTGCCAAACCAGGCGGTAACTGTCCTTTTATAACCCCTGATGATGTCACAATGCAGGCAATCCCTGCATGCTTATTGGCTGTGTAACAGGTGCCAAAAATGAGGGGCGAGGATTCGAGTTTTACATAGAGCACACAGCCTATTACTAGCCAAGTAGCGAGCACATCCAAGCACAGTAATAATCGAGTGATAACTGAGTATTACCAAGCTCATTTGCTCATCCCCAGTGAGTAATTGTTCCCTTTCTGTCTGGCTTTTATTTGTTGTAAACGATTTGAAATTCATAATTTTTACTGTTTTAGAAAAGTCATAATATAGCAAGGATTGTGGTGTCAAGGAAACAATAAACATAAAAAATGCATAATAAATTAATGAATATTCAGGTAATTCCTTTGTGAATTTCCTTTTTCATTCATTCTATTTTGCATTGCAATTTAAGCAAAGAAAGGTATTTGGAGATATTTTCTGTGTGTATCAGAAGCGATTTTGGTTACAGTGCACCGCCACCACTGCATGAAGATGAATATCTAGAGGGTTATAAATAAGTGGGTTAGCAACAGAAACCCCCTTGTAAAAGGAATGTACCCTACAATTAAACTATAACCAAAGGTCAATCTTATGAAAACAGGATGCAAAATTAGTAACACCTAACGTTCACATCCTTTTGATGTTGAATTACATAATAAAATTATCAATTAAAGGAATTGTATAAATCAGTTAAAAAGTAAATGTGTATTGCTCACTAAAAAAAAATTCTTCTTCATTCTTTTTACTGGAACTCTGAATTGTGCTTTTTTTCTATTTTCTTTTGAAAATATATGAATGATATTAGGTCTATATTGAGACCTTTTGTAGCAGCACTAATTGATAAAACATCATTTGATAGCTGCATACAACTACAGCCTTTGGACTGCATGTGTAGCCGGTGTGACTAAATTAATCTGCTGCGCTGTAAAGGTGGTAACATTCCCCTTGTCAATATGCTGCCTTTCCAATCATGGAACTGGCTTGAATAAAGCATTAAAAGAATACCAAAAAAATGAACATATGTACAACAATATGATAATATTAAGAGAACAAGGACCTAGTATGACACAACCATCCAGTAAAAAGAAAATTTCATTATTTGTATACATTAAAACAAGTGGATCCATACAAATTGCAATGCCATAAATTTATGCATTTCTGGAGCAAAGCATCGTTAATCATAGTCAATCAGTTTTTAGCATTGTAATTTGTAAGGATCCACTTGTTAGATAAAATGTCTTTATTTTGTATTCATTAAAACAAGTGGATCCATACAAATTTCAATGCTAAAAACTGACTGACTATGATTAAGGACACTTTACAATTTGTATGGATCCATTTGTTTTAAAGCATACAAAATAATATTTTTTTTATCTTATTGGATGCTTGTATCATACTACCATCTCGTTCTTTTCATATTATGCTAGGCTCTATCAGGTGGATTTGGCACCCACCGGTTCCCAGCACCCCAGTTCTCAGTATACAAGAAAGTGTTGAGCTCTCTTTTCCTTGATTTATTCAATATGATGACACCACAATGTGCAACTGTTCCATTTGTTACAACTTTTTTTTTCCATTTCAGGCTCTGAAAGCTGTGAAACAGCTAAAAGAAGTGAATTGTCCCCTTGGAAGCCACCACTGTTAAACATTGAAAACAAATCCGTGGCGATGAAGCCAAAACACATAGACATCTAGAAATATGTAAGAAAATACGCTTCAGGGAAAACACTGTCATCATTTTCATGAAGTATCTGTTGCTTCAAAACCAATGCCAGTATATAAAAGATGCAATAAAAAGAGAGAACAGGGGCGCGCATGAGCAGGACCAGTGGGGTTAAGGAGGATAAGCAGAGCTGTAGAGCCATTAACCTTGAGAGGTTATGCATCCCTACATAACCTTGGTGTGCGCGTGATGTAAATGGATGCGACCAGGGGAGGAGAGAGGCTGACAGCTCCAGATGGTGCAGTGATCCACTGTGGTCTGGCAGGTCTTTGGTGATTCCCTTCTGGTGGATGAAAACTCCTTGCAGTGTTCAGGAGGACTGCAGTACATGCTGGGAGTCACGTGACCGCAGGTCCTAGTGGTCATTTGATGGAAGGTCCTGAAGCAATGATTAGGTGCCTGTGTGAGCAGTTCCTGCCGTGTGCCCTCGCAGAGGGAAAGTGACAATAATGAAAGGATGAACATGGTCTAGTCGGGAGCACTAGGCTGGGGATGATAAGAGCCAGGAAGGATTAAAGGTGCAAACCTTTAATGAATCATAAAATATGTCCACAACGCGTTCCAACAGCGTTCTGCCATCTTCATCAGGTGGCATATCAAAACCAAGGCCAGTATATAAAAGAAGCCACATGCACATACACTAACATCTTATTTAACCCCTTAATGACCTTGGGATTTTTCGTTTTTCCGTGTTCGTTTTTCACTCCCCTCCTTCCCAGAGCCATAACTTTTTTATTTTTCCGTCAATTTGGCCATGTGAGGGCTTATTTTTTGCGGGACGAGTTGTACTTTTGAATGACATCATTGGTTTTAGCATGTCATGTACTGGAAAACGGGAAAAAAATTCCAAGTGCGGTGAAATTGCAAAAAAAGTGCAATCCCACATTTGTTTTTTGCTTGGCTTTTTTGCTAGGTTCACTAAATGCTAAAACTGACCTGCGATTATGATTCTCCAGGTCATTACGAGTTCATAGACACCTAACATGACTAGGTTATTTTTTATCTAAGTGGTGAAAAAAATTCCAAACTTTGCTAAAAAAAAAAATTGCGCCATTTTCCGATACTCGTAGCGTCTCCATTTTTCGTGATCTGGGGTCAGTTGAGGGCTTATTTTTTGCATGCTGAGATGATGTTTTTAATGATAGCATTTTGGTGCAGATACGTTCTTTTGATCGCTCGTTATTGCATTTTAATGCAATGTCGCGGCGACCTAAAAAACGTAATTCTGACGTTTCGATTTTTTTTCTCGCTATGCCATTTAGCGATCAGGTTAATGCTTTTTTTTAATTGATAGATCGGGCGATTCTGAGCGCGGCGATACCAAATATGTGTAGATTTGATTTTTTTTTATTGATTTATTTTGATTGGGGCGAAAGGGGGGTGATTTAAACTTTTATATTTTTTTATTTTTTTCACATTTTTTTCAACTTTTTTTTTAACTTTTGCCATGCTTCAATAGCCTCCATGGGAGGCTAGAAGCAGGCACAACGCGATCGGCTCTGCTACATAGCAGCGATCTGCTGCTATGTAGCAGAAATGGAGGTGTGCTGTGAGCGCTGACCACAGGGTGGCGCTCACAGCCACCGGTGATCAGTAACCATAGAGGTCTCTAGGACCTCTATGGTTACCATCTTGACGCATCGCCGACCCCCGATCATGTGACGGGGGTCTGCGATGACGTAATTTCCAGCCGCCCGGCCGGAAGCGGTAGTTAAATGCCGCTGCCTGCGTTTGACAGCGGCATTTAACTAGTTAATAGGTGCGGGCAGATCGCGATTCTGCCCGCGCCTATTATGGGCACATGTCAGCTGTTCAAAACAGCTGACATGTCCCGGCTTTGGTGCGGGCTCACCGCGGAGTCCTGCATCAAAGCAGGGGATCTGACCTCGGACGTACTATCCCATCCGAGGTCAGAAAGGGGTTAATCGTAAATTGATTCATGTACTTTGGCATAAAATCTGTGCCCAAGACATTAGTCACAGAATAATTCACAATATGAATGTGCACAGATTTGGAGAAAATAGATACTGGATATTGATCCATCATTTTCCAACTTGCAACAGCATTTATTAAAAAAGGATCTGAAAAAAAAGATTTGAGAAATTGTAACCTTACAAAAACAATTAATCTTAATTTCCATTATTGATGGTTTTACAGGTAGGATGCACTTGAGTTTTGAAGAATTGCCTGGACCACAGTTGAGAAATTAATTCCATAACCAGGCTTTTTTGCGTAAATTGAATAAACAAAAAAAAACTATTGTTGATTGCTTTCCGAATTTCAACAAGATTTACATTACTGTATTTTATCACTTTCAGCTATTTTTGCTGAACTAGATGAAAAGAAAGACCAAGTTTGCGAGGTTTGTAAGGAGATATTAAATTAGGTCATGTGTTGATTTTTGCTGGGCTCTCTGCCATGTGAATAAAGACTAGGTTGTTTAAGCACTTTCATAAAGTAAAAAATTTTTCTTTGAAGTAAAATATTGCTTACAAACAGGCAGAGAAATGTTTTACCTCACAAAAAGAATCAGCTGTGATCCAGTGCTGTAATGACTGTATACTCTTTTGCTTCCTCCCCTGCCCAAGAGATGTGGTATGATCAGTTCATGTTCCAGCACGGTAAGACACAGCCATTACATAGTACACAGCAGGGGCACATTTATAAGATTATCTCAGCATAGGAAAAATATTTTTAAACACATCCAATTGTGAAACTTATGATTATTAAGATTTATTGATTAAAATATGCATTTGATTGTGGGAAAACCTCTTTAAATGCATAAGCACGTTGATATATTTACATTAGTAAAATTATATAGTAATAAAAATAGACTACACTTCTATAATTTTCTGCAATAAATGCATAACTGCTCTAATTCAATAAAATATAGATACCACATAGCTTCTTAAAATGGTATTCACAGATCTCCAACCTCACACTTTCCAATGCTTCTGAGATAACTATTAGTTGTTACAGTGCACATTCTCAAATTGTTTGGAAGAATTTGAATATTTATTTAAAAATATTGAATGTTTAGAAATACTTATATATTGTAAAAAATAAAAAAGTTTAATTTATATATTCATAACATGATTGGCAGCCATGAGAAGAATTTGAGTTAACTGAATCAAAAGTGCCCCTTTCCAAAAGATCCTGTATGTATAATTATCATTATTTTTAATCGTTTAAAGAGGACATTTCACCTAAACCTTTTTTTTAATTTGCCTCTGTATTGCAGAGATATAAGCAGTCATATATTTGGCACCTGTTAAGTTAACTTTAGTTCTGTTCAAGTAGGTGCTATTAGATATTTTTTACTGGGGGTGTAAGTCAGCTGGTCAATCATAAGCAGCTAGCAACATAGAAGTGCAGAAGAATCTTTGATGATGTCATCAGTGCCACATGACCACAGTCCACATTTCCTGCCAGCCAGATTGTGCAGTCTAACTAAGCACTCACCATATGTTACACAGCTCTGCAGCCAGTATTACATTGTGTGTCCAGTTCAACATGAAAAATTTGGTGAAAGGTTCTCTTTAAGTCAGGGGTGCATAATCTTTTATGGTCTAAGGGTCACATTGCCAGATTAAACCAATTCAAAGGGCAGAATAATAAACAGCTAAAACAGTATTGTGAACTGGACCATTTATAAAGTAGTGCAATTAAATACCATAAATGTCAAATATACGTAACTTACTCCCACTTGGCTGAGGTGTCACCTTCTCGACTGTGTGTATTCTAGAAAGGAACAGACCATGCATTCATGCTGCTCCCTCTGCTGAACGTAATGTGAGTTGGTAAAGGTGTTTCACTATTTCGTTAAAATGATATTGAAAAGAGCCTCATTCATATATGGCCTATTCCAACACGAGCTACTCCCTTATGGAGTGCTGCAGGGGTCAGGAGTAGTAATGAGCGAAATTGTTTGGAAAATGATCTCCAAACATAAATGGCGAATTTGTCACATTCGGATTCGTGATCGAAAACACAAGCAAAATTTTATAAATAGGGAAAAAAACGGAAACATTCTGTAAAAATATTTGCGTTGCCACAGAAGTATTTTCAGCACCTTGGCTACGATAATGGTAGTGCATCATGAGCGACGGGCACGTGTTTAATGAGTGGAGGGGGTTTTCAGAGCTCAAAGGTGCAGCATTCTTGTAAACAGTATTTTTTCCCCCTAACTTTATGTGTGCACATTGCCGCTAGCCAATCAGGGCGCAGGAAGCATTCACAATATCCTGACACAACAGCTTGTGTTATTGACTGCTGAAATCACATGTCCCTCTCCATATACAGAGCAAACATCTTGTTTTAGTGCCATTTTCACACTGTAGCAGCGCAGAAAGTCTGCTCATCACGTTGGCACTGTTGACGGCTAGACTTTAGCTAGTTAGCTAGGTGGTTGTTTCCGCTGGAGCGATATTGTTATGATGCTGGAGCGTCACGGATCGTGCCGTCGTAGCTATCAAAATGCCACTGTGTGACGGTACCCTTACTCAGATAGTTTAGGTTGGTAGTGTCTTGTGTGGCTGTGAAATTTACCTTCCAGCTATTTTTTCCCTTACTGAGGTCCACAGACAAAGACAGCAGGGCACATTTCATACAAGTGTGTTGTGCACTGCTTCTATTGTGCTCCATTCACGGGTATAGTGTTCTAAATCTTATTTTTTCACTAGCTAAATGTGAAACAGCCTGCTGTATCCTACTTTGTCATTCAGTGGCATGGTGACATTGTACTGTGATTTTTTGGGGGGCAGTTGATACCGTGATACCGTGATTCATCATGCCATATCTCACCTTGCTATTTAGTTGCAGTGAAATTCCACAGTGTGCACATTAAAAAAAATCATAATTTGTTGTGTTGCAAAATGTGATACTGCCCACCGTATTCAACAGGGAATTTTATGGCGGTGATGTGAAGCTGTCTACAGACCTAATATACTTTAAAAAAACAAAAGAAAATGTTTTCTTTTGCAAAATGTGATACAGCCCATCGTATCCCACATTGCCATTTTATAGCAGTGATATGAAGCTGTCTGCAGACCTCATGCACATTAACACTGATGTCACTGAGGCTGGCAGACTCCCCGGTATGGTAGGATATTGTTTTTTTATTTTGGATTTTTTTTTACAGAAGAACGAGGGCTTCACTTGGATTGAGAGTGTAATAAAGATGCTAAACCTGTGTGTTTCATTATTTCATTAAAAAACTTTCTTCATAATGTGTGTACTTTTAACCCTTTCATACTATTGGATTATTGTCTTATTGACACATCTCTATTATTAACCAGGCTTAATGTCACCTTAAAATATCCATGTAACATTACCCCCTTATTACCCCATATGCCACTGCTACAGGGCAATGGGAAGAGAGAGGGTAAGTGCCAGAATAGATACAAATGCACCTTTTCTGGGGTGGCTGGGTGGAGATTTTTTTAACCAGGTGGGGGCCAATAACCATGGTCCTTCTCTACGCCTGCCCTCAGTCACTGGCTTTCCCTCTCTGGTGGAGAAAATTGTGCTGGAGCCCACGCCAGTTTTTTCTGTAAATTAATCCTTCAATTTAACACCTACAGCTCCAAAATGTTACACACACACTACTAACAATATTAGTCAGAGACATATATAAATCTGATATGCAATGGCTTACTGTATGTTATATGTCATATTCTGTCGGATTCTGCAATGATTTTACAGAACCCTACAATTGAATTATCGGCTATTCTGAAATCTAGCTATCTATGAAATATAAAGATATGTATGTGTGTCAATGACATACCTTTACTAAAGGGGCTGAATAATATTGCACGCCCCACTTTTCAGTTTTTGAATTTCCACAAAAATGTAAAATAACCAATACATTTCGTTCAACTTCACAATTTTGCTCCACTTGAGGTTGATTCTTCACCAAAAATTTTCATTTGATATCTTTACGTTTGAAGCATGATATGTGGGAAAAGGTTGAAAAGTTCCAGGGGACCGAATATTTTCACAAGGCACTGTATATAGCCCATTCTCTTCTTCTCTGAACATAATTCCCCATCAAACTCAACCATACCCAAAAGCTTTAAGCAGCCTTTATCTACCCTCCATTTTCTCCAGATGGTTGTACCATTATTGTAAATAAGCACCTGTAATTTGTGTCACCCACACCTCATTGTAGATTGTAAGCTCTGAAGAGCAGGGTCATCATTATTTTTGCTTAAATTGTTTGATTATTTTAAACTTGGGAACTTTTGACTGTTTTATATGAACTGATGACTTGTAAAGCTATTGAGAATATATTTGGGATATATAAATAAAGGTTATTATTATTAGTAAATTGAAGATGTTGAAGTTCAAGCTTTTAGCTTTGCCATGTTTAGGAGGAAATAATCTTTTACGTGAGCATAACTGCACAAATGAGGGCTTGCTGCTGTGCTGACACAGGATGGAGTAAGGTGAACATGACAAGCTGCTGGACTGTGAGAGAGGTGCAATCAGAAATGTTACGATGGATTGAGAAAGATCTTGGTATGTAAGATCAGTCAAAAACAGCAGGCATGTCCACTTCCGCTGACGAGCTCTCAGTCACCCCAACTGTAGGGGTTAAACAAATAGAGATTCTGTGACCGGAGACCTGTGTGACAACACTTGCCATAGGGAGGAAGGGAGGAAAAAGTATCAGAAGACGTTGTTGATTGTGTGGACAGTAGTTGGCGAGGCTCGCTAGTCAGCATCTTCTAGGCATACACCAATCCTCTAAATAATTCAAAATATTGAAGGCAGCATTCCATTTAGAGAAAAAGTAGAAAATGTGATTTAATAGCCTAATGAGGCCCAGTGACGTTCGGTACAAAATGAGAACCTTTTTTAAGTTTGAAAAAGGTTGTCAATTTGAACCGAAACACCGTTGAGGCCCAATAGGCTATTAAATCACATTTTCAACTTTTTCTCTAATTGGTCTGCTGCCTTCATGTTTAGGTTATGATGCTGCAACTGTAGGTGAAATGTGACCATTGATGTAACTTTCAGCTCTTTTGCAAGATCTGTGATAGGGCTTTCAGACTAACATAGGCATTCAAGGTGCCAATGGGCTTCCAAAGAACTTGGCTTGGATGTGACAACCAACTCTGCTCATTCAAATTAATGATTGAACATGTACACATGGACAAGCTGGGTAGATCAGGGAGTCACCTGCAATATGTTGGCAGGATGCACTCCCTGAATGAAGCTAATATTTCTTTGTAGGCCACATAATGATGTATTATCCTTAGAAGACAATTTATTTAAGAGAATGTGTGACTATAGAAGAAGCTATATAAACATAATGGTACTTGCTAAATATTTTAAATATTATTTAAACGTGATTTTGTATTGACACCATTCTTCTAAAAAGGCATGCCTAGTCTACAGTTGTGTGAAAAAGTGGTTGCCCCCTCACTGATTTCCTTTTTTTTTGCATATTTGTAATGCTTAAATGTTTCAGATCACCAAACACATTTAAATATTAGACAAAGATAACACAAGTAAACACAAAATGTAGTTTTTAAATGAAGGTTGTAATTCAGCCACATTGGAGGGTTTCAAAGCATGAGCCGCCTTATTGAGGTCATACCACAGTATGTCAATCAGATTAAGGTCAGGACTTTGACTAGGGCACTCCAAAGTCTTAATTTAGTTTTTCTTAAGCAATTCAGAGGCAAACTTGCTGGTGTGTTTTGGATCATTGTTCTACTGCATAACCCAAGTGCGCTACAGCTTGAGGTCACAAAAAGATGGAGGACCACCTCCTCCAGGATTTTTGGTAGACAGCAGAATTCATAGTTTCATCTACTACAGCAAGTCTTACAGGTCCTGAAGCAGCAAAATAGCCCGAGACAATCACACTACCACCACCATATTTTTCGCTCAACTGTATGTATTACACATTTTTCAATATTATTTCTGCTATTTTGAAAAATGTCTGATTGTTAATTATTAATATTTGTCTTGTTACAACTCATGTTCTAATAGCATACAGTAAACCTTAATAAATATTAACCTTTGTAATCATCACATGATCAGGAAACTGAAAGTAAGATATTAAGGTGCCCCTTGGATCACCACAAATAAAAAATTTGACATTTTATGGAAAATGGTATAGCCTTTCATTAAACAAATAAAAAATGCTAACATTTGATTATCCCTTTTAGTATTAAGATTCTTTCTGTCTACATAAACATTCATAAAGCTACTTAGCATTACATCATACCTCATCATATATCATTTTATTTCTAAATTTATCCAAGAGGTGATGTCTTCAATAAGCTTTAGAAATATTAGAATTTTAACTGGAGCATTGATACCATCTCTTCTCTGCGGGGAAGGATTGCAAATAAAATTTTATACCCATGGGCCTACATATTAATGAAATATCATCCTTTCTGAATAATAGCAATGTATTGAATTTCAAACAAGGTAGGAAATTAATACTAATAAAAGTGGGTAAGAAGGATAAAAAGGGAAGCTGAAGAAATATTTTCATTTTAGATCTGAGAAATGGGCGCAATATAATAATAATGAAAAATGTTGCAAGAATAATATAATCGTTTAAATAGTGAAATACAGTTATTAATTATTTAGCCACTATTAAACTGAGTCAGATGACTTGAGGGTTGATGAAAAGGCAAGATGTCAGCTTCAAAGAATGTCCTGCTCTTGACAGTTGAATATATTGATATGCAGAACCATATATTAACTGTTGTGTTAACTGTGTGCTTTGTCATGAAATAATATATATATATATATATATATATATATATATGTGTGTGAAAAAGTCAAGTATTTCAGACCGTTTAATTTAAAAAATAAAATATCCAACCTTCTTTGCTCTTTAGTCGATATGCTTTCTGCAGTTGATAGAAAAGTGATATATTCCACTCCGTGGAGCTGCTTCACAATGATATCTCATTGTTTACATGCCTGCTAATGTTAAACTTTCCTCTTCTGCTTCCTTTTTTCACCCCTTTCTCTCACACAGAACATTGACTTCTTGAAGTAGTCGTAATGCTTAAAGAAGCATTCATACTAAATTTTGAATTCATTAAATGTGTGTGCATATGCACGTAATGTAATGTGCACGTATTAACATACTCACCTACCGCCGCTCCTTTAAGTGTCCTGCGCTGTTTTTCTGCACTTCTCAGTGACATCACTCTAATTGCGACTAGCCGGCTCCCTCTATGCTCTATGCATGAGTCAGAATCTCTTTTCCAATGAAAGTCAATGGAGCCTTGTTCTTAAGAGTCTGCAGACGTCACCCAGAAGAGGAGAAAAGAAGACCAGCCCTAGACACCTGAGAGAGCAGCGGTAGGTGACTATATTAATACACTCACACTAGATTACGGAAACTTAGTAGCAGTGCTTTTTTATTATTATTAACATGACTTCTTTTTCAGTTTTTTAATGGAGCGTTTAGCCTGTTAATGATATTACCAAATAGAACCATCATTTTCTTTTCTTATTTAGCTTTGTGAATTTACACTCTGATGTGAAATATCCTAATTTTACAAATTGATAATATCATAATAAGCTAAAATAAAAACAATATATTAATACCCTGCAGTAAGTAAAATGATTGCAATGCATGTAAAAAACAGTTGATAATATCAAATAAAACATGTCTATTAACCATTTATAATAGAACAATGAAATATGTATAACACATATAAAATAGTTAAAAAGTGAATCCCTCAATTACATTATTTTTCACAAAACACAGTGCATACATACTTATTGTTAATATGCAGACCAAGAACAAGATATAGATTCTTTCTTGTACCTTTGACTGTTTTTCTTCATTTTCATCTGCCCCTTTGTAATGCTAAAACTATATGTGTGCTCCTAACTTGTTCCACCTCGCTGAGCTGATGGGTCAGAGCTGTGCTAGCAGCTGAGTGACTGATGCACAGGCTTCCAACACAGCTCTGCTATACTATGCTCTGCATAGCTACATTCAGCATGCATTTTTTCAAATTATCAAGCTAATATACAGTATGTTGAGAATCCACTCTATTTTTCTGTGCACTGTATAGTCCTGTACACATCTCTGCCTGACTAATTTTATATTCTGCTATATACATTAACATTACTGCATTCTTATTTTTACATCATTAATCTGTTAGCTGGATCATTCCACTCTTACCTGCCTGACAAATTGCAGAGCCAAGAGCAGAGCGAAGGCACAGAGTGCAGAGCCAAAAGCAGAGCGAAGGCACAGAGTGCAGAGCCAAGAGCAGAGCAAAGGCACAGAGTGCAGAGTCAAGAGCAGAACGAAGGCAAGGAGTGCAGAGCCAAGAGCAGAGCAAAGGCACAGAGTGCAGAGCCAAGAGCAGAACGAAGGCACAGAGTGTAGAGCCAAGAGCAGAGCGAAGGCACAGATTGCAGGGCCAAGAGCAGAGCGAAGGCATAGAGTGCAGAGCCAAGAGCAGAGCAAAGGCACAGAGTGCAGAGCCAAGAGCAGAGTGAAGGCACAGACTGCAGAGCCAAGAGCAGAGCAAGGGCACAGAGTGCAGAGCCAAGAGCAGAGCGAAGACAAAGAGTGCAGAGCCAATAGCAAAGCGAAGGCACAAAGTGCAGAGCAAATTCACAGAGTGCAGAGACAAGAGCAGAGCAAGACCCAGAGTGAAGAGCAAAGTCACAGGTAGCAGAGCAAGAAGCAAAAGCAAGGTCGCAGAGTGCGCAGCCGAGAGTAAAGCAGAGAGGCACTGCAGGGAAAGAAACCACAGACAAGGAGACAGAGGTAGGACAAAGTTCAGACAAGGTAATGATACTATACAAGGTACAGAAAAAAAACACAGGGACCAGGATATTCTGCATTCTGGAGGGCAGACAGACAAATACAAAGCAAGGCTAGAACTAAGACACAGGGACCAGGATATTCTGCCTCCTGCAGGGCAGACTGACAAGAACAAGGCAAGGAGTAAAGCCTACAGAGAAGGCAAAACACAGAGCAAGGCCTGGCAGCTCAGAAGCAAAACACTAACTGAGTTTAACACATTGCACAGGCACAGTCCACAGGATGGAGCTGCCCTAAATACTAGAGGCCTCTTGATAATTGGTCAGGGATACAGTAGACAGGTGCACCCTGATTCCATAAGAACCAGAGAGTTCTGGCGCCGCCCCCCTATGCACACAGCCAGGAAGCATGCAGAGAGCAGGCAGAAAGCAAGAGACACAGCATGGAGCCGGCAGCACACAGAGACCACAACATGACCTGGAGCAGTGGGTAAGATGGTGTGTGAGGAATGGGAGGCCATGCAGTGATGCCGGCAGAGTTGTTACAGCACCATTGATCTCAGACACGAATGGCTCAACTTGCTCAACCTGGACTAATACAACTACAGCAAAATGGATCTAATGGCAACATGAACATAAATAGAGCCTGAATGCATTAATTTGTTACCTGGATCATTCCACTCTTATCTGCCTGCTCAACAAAGCTTGTAATAGCAAGTCACCATTGATCTCAGACACGAATGGCTCAACTTGCTCAATCAGGACTAGTACCACTATAGCAAAATGGAAATGAATCTAATGGCAACATGAACATAAATAGAGCCTAAATGCACATTGTGTTTTATTGGTGCCAGAAGTGAATTACTATAACTGTACATTATTATAGTATCACTTGTGTTCAGTGTCAAGCTCCCGCCACTGCATAGGAGAATCTCGAACCATGTCCGCTGCGGTCTTCCATTCTCCTGCAGCTACAGTGGAACCTGCTCAGCGGAGACGTTTGTCCCAGCTTCTGGTTCAAGCTGATACTGTGCGAATGGTTACTGCTGCCTTTCCAGGCCCTGCTGTTATGATCTGGTAATTCAGTACCACAATGGACATAGAAGTCAGAGCACATACAGTGACCTGACAATAACCCAAAAACATAGAACGAGCTCTGAGACGTGGGAACTCTGTTGACCGCAATCCCTAATCCTCTCCAACCACACTAGAGGCAGCCGTGGATTGCGCCTAACGCTCCCTATGCAACTCGGCACAGCCTGAGAAACTAGCTAGCCTGAAGATAGAAAATAAGCCTACCTTGCCTCAGAGAAATACCCCAAAGGAAAAGGCAGCCCCCACATATAATGACTGTGAGTTAAGATGAAAAGACAAACGTAGAGATGAAATAGATTTAGCAAAGTGAGGCCCGACTTTCTGAACAGAGCGAGGATAGGAAAGGTAACTTTGCGGTCAACACAAAACCCTACAAACAACCACGCAAAGGGGGCAAAAAGACCCTCCGTACTGAACTAACGGCACGGAGGTACACCCTCTGCGTCCCAGGGCTTCCAGCAAACAAGAAAAAACAAATAAGCAAGCTGGACAGAAAAAAAACAGCAAACAAATAGCAAAAGCGGACTTAGCTATGCAGAGCAGCAGGCCACAGGAACGATCCAGGAGGAAACAGGTCCAATACTAGAACATTGACTAGAGGCCAGGATCAAAGCACTAGGTGGAGTTAAATAGAGCAGCACCTAACGACTTCACCACATACCTGAGGAAGGAAACTCAGAAGCTGCAGTACCACTCTCCTCCACCAACGGAAGCTCACAGAGAGAATCAGCCGAAGTACCACTTGTGACCACAGGAGGGAGCTCTGCCACAGAATTCACAACAGTACCCCCCCCCTTGAGGAGGGGTCACCGAACCCTCACCAGAGCCCCCAGGACGACCAGGATGAGCCATATGAAAGGCACGAACAAGATCGGGAGCATGGACATCAGAGGCAAAGACCCAGGAATTATTTTCCTGAGCATAACCCTTCCACTTAACCAGATACTGGAGTTTCCGTCTTGAAACACGAGAATCCAAAATCTTCTCCACAATATACTCCAACTCCCCCTCCACCAAAACCGGGACAGGAGGATCAACAGATGGAACCATAGGTGCCACGTATCTCCGCAACAATGACCTATGGAATACGTTATGAATGGAAAAAGAATCTGGAAGGGTCAGACGAAAAGACACAGGATTAAGAACCTCAGAAATCCTATACGGACCAATGAAACGAGGTTTAAACTTAGGAGAGGAAACCTTCATAGGAATATGACGAGAAGATAACCAAACCAAATCCCCAACACGAAGTCGGGGACCCACACAGCGTCTGCGATTAGCGAAACGTTGAGCCTTCTCCTGGGACAAGGTCAAATTGTCCACTACATGAGTCCAAATCTGCTGCAACCTGTCCACCACAGTATCCACACCAGGACAGTCCGAAGACTCAACCTGCCCTGAAGAGAAACAAGGATGGAACCCAGAGTTGCAGAAAAACGGCGAAACCAAGGTAGCCGAGCTGGCCCGATTATTAAGGGCGAACTCAGCCAAAGGCAAAAAGGACACCCAGTCATCCTGATCAGCAGAAACAAAGCATCTCAGATATGTTTCCAAGGTCTGATTGGTTCGTTCGGTCTGGCCATTAGTCTGAGGATGGAAAGCCGAGGAAAAAGACAAGTCAATGCCCATCCTAGCACAAAAGGCTCGCCAAAACCTCGAAACAAACTGGGAACCTCTGTTAGAAACGATATTCTCTGGAATGCCATGTAAACGAACCACATGCTGGAAGAACAATGGCACCAAATCAGAGGAGGAAGGTAATTTAGACAAGGGTACCAAATGGACCATCTTAGAGAAGCGATCACAAACCACCCAAATGACTGACATTTTTTGAGAGACGGGAAGATCTGAAATAAAATCCATAGAGATATGTGTCCAAGGCCTCTTCGGGACCGGCAAGGGCAAAAGCAACCCACTGGCACGAGAACAGCAGGGCTTAGCCCGAGCACAAATCCCACAGGACTGCACAAAAGAACGCAAATCCCACGACAGAGATGGCCACCAAAAGGATCTAGCCACTAACTCTCTGGTACCAAAGATTCCAGGATGACCAGCCAACACCGAACAATGAACCTCAGAGATAACTTTATTCGTCCACCTATCAGGGACAAACAGTTTCTCCGCTGGACAACGATCAGATTTATTAGCCTGAAATCTTTGCAGCACCCGCCGCAAATCAGGGGAGATGGCAGACACAATTACTCCCTCTTTGAGAATACCCGCCGGCTCAGATATACCCGGAGAGTCGGGCACAAAACTCCTAGACAGAGCATCCGCCTTCACATTTTTAGAGCCCGGAAGGTACGAAATCACAAAGTCAAAACGGGCAAAAAACAGCGACCAACGAGCCTGTCTAGGATCCAACCGCTTGGCAGACTCGAGATAAGTCAAGTTCTTATGATCAGTCAAGACCACTACGCGATGCTTAGCTCCTTCAAGCCAATGACGCCACTCCTCGAATGCCCACTTCATGGCCAGCAACTCTCGATTGCCAACATCATAATTTCGCTCAGCAGGCGAAAACTTCCTGGAAAAGAAGGCGCATGGTTTCATCACCGAGCAATCAGAACTTCTCTGCGACAAAACAGCCCCTGCTCCAAACTCAGAAGCATCAACCTCGACCTGGAATGGAAGCGAAACATCTGGTTGACACAACACAGGGGCAGAAGAAAAACGACGCTTCAACGCTTGAAAAGCTTCCACAGCAGCAGAAGACCAATTGACCACATCAGCACCCTTCTTGGTCAAATCGGTCAATGGTTTAGCAATACTAGAAAAATTGCAGATGAAGCGACGATAAAAATTAGCAAAGCCCAGGAACTTTTGCAGACTTTTCAGAGATGTCGGCTGAGTCCAATCATGGATGGCTTGGACCTTAACAGGGTCCATCTCGATAGTAGAAGGGGAAAAGATGAACCCCAAAAATGAAACCTTCTGAACACCAAAGAGACACTTTGATCCCTTCACAAACAAAGAATTAGCACGCAGGACCTGAAACACTGTTCTGACCTGCTTCACATGAGACTCCCAATCATCCGAGAAGATCAAAATGTCATCCAAGTACACAATCAGGAATTTATCCAGGTACTCTCGGAAGATGTCATGCATAAAGGACTGAAACACTGATGGAGCATTGGCAAGTCCAAATGGCATTATTAGATACTCAAAATGGCCCTCGGGCGTATTAAATGCAGTTTTCAATTCATCGCCTCGCTTAATACGCACAAGATTATACGCACCACGAAGATCTATCTTGGTGAACCAACTAGCCCCCTTAATCCGAGCAAACAAATCAGATAACAACGGCAAGGGGTACTGAAATTTAACCGTGATCTTATTTAGAAGGCGGTAATCTATACAAGGTCTCAGCGAACCATCCTTCTTGGCCACAAAAAAGAACCCTGCTCCTAATGGCGACGATGACGGGCGAATATGCCCCTTCTCCAAGGAATCCTTCACGTAACTCCGCATAGCGGCGTGCTCAGGCACAGATAAATTAAACAGTCGACCTTTTGGGAATTTACTACCAGGAATCAAATCGATAGCACAATCACAATCCCTATGCGGAGGTAGGGTATCGGACTTGGGCTCATCAAATACATCCCGGTAATCAGACAAGAACTCTGGAACCTCAGAAGGGGTGGATGACGAAATAGGCAGAAATGGGACATCACCATGTACCCCCTGACAACCCCAGCTGGACACAGACATGGATTTCCAATCTAATACTGGATTGTGGACTTATAGCCATGGCAACCCCAACACGACCACATCATGCAGATTATGCAACACCAGAAAGCGAATAACCTCCTGATGTGCAGGAGCCATGCACATGGTCAGCTGGGTCCAGTACTGAGGCTTATTCTTGGCCAAAGGCGTAGCATCAATTCCTCTCAATGGAATAGGATACTGCAAGGGCTCCAAGAAAAACCCACAGCGCCTAGCAATCTCCAAGTCCATCAAATTCAGGGCAGCGCCTGAATCCACAAATGCCATGACAGAATAGGATGACAAAGAGCAGACCAAAGTAACGGACAAAAGAAATTTTGACTGTACCGTACCAATGGTGGCAGACCTAGCGAACCGCTTAGTGCGCTTAGGACAATCGGAGATAGCATGAGTGGAATCACCACAGTAAAAACACAGCCCATTCAGACGTCTGTGTTCTTGCCGTTCAACTCTGGTCAAAGTCCTATCGCACTGCATAGGCTCAGGTTTATGCTCAGATAATACCGCCAAATGGTGCACAGATTTACGCTCACGCAAGCGTCGACCGATCTGAATGGCCAAAGACATAGACTCATTCAGACCAGCAGGCATAGGGAATCCCACTATGACATCTTTAAGGGCTTCAGAGAGACCCTTTCTGAAAATAGCTGCGAGCGCACCTTCATTCCATTGAGTGAGTACAGACCACTTTCTAAATTTCTGACAATATACCTCTATCTCATCCTGACCCTGACACAGAGCCAGCAAATTTTTTTCTGCCTGATCCACTGAATTAGGTTCGTCGTACAGCAATCCGTGCGCCAGAAAAAACGCATCGATATTACTTAATGCAGGATCTCCTGACGCAAGAGAAAATGCCCAGTCCTGAGGGTCGCCACGTAAAAAAGAAATAATGATCCTAACTTGTTGAACTGTGTCACCAGAGGAGCGAGGCTTCAAAGCCAGAAATAGTTTACAATTATTTTGAAACTCAGAAATTTAGTTCTATCTCCAAAAAACAAATCAGGAATAGGAATTCTTGGTTCTAACATAGAATTCTGAACCACAAAGTCTTGAATATTTTGTACTCTTGCCGTGAGCTGATCCACACATGAAGACAGACCTTTAATGTCCATCGCTACACCTGTGTCCTGAACCACCCAAATGTCTAGGGGAAAAAAAAGGCAAAACACAGTGCAGAGAAAAAAAATGGTCTCAGAACTTCTTTTTTCCCTCTATTGAGAATCATTAGTACTTTGGGCCTCTAGTACTGTTATGATCTGGTAATTCAGTACCACAATGGACATAGAAGTCAGAGCACATACAGTGACCTGACAATAACCCAAAAACATAGAACGAGCTCTGAGACGTGGGAACTCTGCTGACCGCAATCCCAAATCCTCTCCAACCACACTAGAGGCAGCCGTGGATTGTGCCTAACGCTCCCTATGCAACTCGGCACAGCCTGAGAAACTAGCTAGCCTGAAGATAGAAAATAAGCCTACCT
This sequence comes from Ranitomeya imitator, assembly GCF_032444005.1. Taxonomy (NCBI): domain Eukaryota; kingdom Metazoa; phylum Chordata; class Amphibia; order Anura; family Dendrobatidae; genus Ranitomeya; species Ranitomeya imitator. The sequence continues at coordinate 392,828,030 of NC_091282.1, forward strand.
TGCCTCAGAGAAATAGCCCAAAGGAAAAGGTAGCCCCCACATATAATGACTGTGAGTTAAGATGAAAAGACAAACGTAGGGATGAAATAGATTTAGCAAAGTGAGGCCCGACTTTCTGAACAGAGTGAGGATAGGAAAGGTAAATTTGCGGTCAACACAAAACCCTACAAACAACCACGCAAAGGGGGCAAAAAGACCCTCCGTACCGAACTAACGGCACGGAGGTACACCCTCTGCGTCCTAGAGCTTCCAGCAAACAAGAAAAAACAAATAAGCAAGCTGGACAGAAAGAAAACAGCAAACAAATAGCAAAAGCGGACTTAGCTATGCAGAGCAGCAGGCCACAGGAACGATCCAGGAGGAAACAGGTCCAATACTAGAACATTGACTAGAGGCCAGGATCAAAGCACTAGGTGGAGTTAAATAGAGCAGCACCTAACGACTTCACCACATCACCTGAGGAAGGAAACTCAGAAGCCGCAGTACCACTCTCCTCCACAAACGGAAGCTCACAGAGAGAATCAGCCGAAGTACCACTTGTGACCACAGGAGGGAGCTCTGCCACAGAATACACAACACCCTGCCTTTGTAGCCAGCACTGATCAGCAGCAATCAGAACTTTCTGGGACTAAGTCCTGCTTTCCCATACTGAGCATGCCCACAGGATGTCCTCCCATTGGAGGTCAGGTGTCACTAGCTCAGGTCCTGTTCAGGCTCCTATTGGACCATCAGGAAGGTCCTGGAGCACTACTGCTATAAAAGGTTTGCATGGCCTCTTGGCCATGCGCTAGTGAAAACTTATTTACTTGTGTGTGTGTAGATGAATGCCTGTCGATGGATGAAAGCTCCGAATCATTCCCATCCCTAGTGTTGTTGCCTGCTCTGGAATGGTGGAAGCTACCTAGTACCAGACAGTGCTACTCTGCACATCCAACACACAATTCAGCATCTCTCAACAGCAACCGCTAGTGCGGCACCGTGCGCTTTCCGGGCCCTGGTTATGGTGGTTAGTGGCGTCCGCCAGAGTGGTGTTGTACGCACTCTTGTGCGATAAATTATTATTATTATTTCACTTCTTCCCCTGACACCACAGTAACAATGTCAAGCGTAAGAGGTCTAGAGGAACTCTTTCCCCATGTCTTGGGACAGAGTTCTGTGACCCTTTACTTGCATTCTCTGTGCGGTATCGCGGGTGAAGCTAACCCATGTGTGTATTCACATTGCACCACCATCTAGTCTGCCATTACCGAGCAGCAGGTGTCCTTTCTGCAAGGTGGACTCCGGCCTGCGAACGGACCTCATATCCTCTCAAAATATTATTTGGTGCATTCCTCCAGTCCTAACAACTTGTGATTTTGGATATATAGTATATAGTATATATAGTATATAGTATCTGTCACGATAGGACTTGCAAGTAAATTGGGACCAGGGGCACCTTTCCTGGCCCTAGCACTAGGGAGCACCCTAACTCGCCCTGTTCCCCGGGATACATCAGATGACAAGGATCAGATGACAAGGATGCCAGGGCCTCCGCCCTTGTCCTGTCTCCTAACTGCAGCCCTGCGTCTGTCCCCTTCCCTCACCTGGGGAAGAGATGCGCTACCATGTACTGCAGTACACCAACCCGACAGACAGGGGAACAAAGACAATGGTAAAAGAAAATTCCACTCACACAAATATACTTTCACAAATAACAGAGGTATTCACCAGGGTGTGAAGGACAGGAGAAGAAAATAAGGCAGGTAAGGATGAAGAATTTCCAAGCGTACAAACTAAGGCAGGTAAGGATGAGGAATTTCCAAGCGTACAAACCAAGCAACAGTCGCACAATAAACCCAGCTCTTCACTGTCCAGGTCTATTTAGCAAGTGCATACTCAGACAAGGATCTGGCTGGAAGGCCTAGCTTTTATAGGAGAGAGGAGTGGCTAACCGAGCACAGCTGAATGCAGGAATTACCACATGGCCGATCAACCCCTGTCCTGCTGAAAGAAAACAAACATACTTAATACACCGGAGAAGTGCTTCAGCGGTGAAGCAGGAGCCATCAGACGTTGCTATCTACTGGTACTGCTCTGTCGTGGTAACTCCGTGACAGTACCCCCCTTCAAAGAGAGACCTCAAAAACCTCAGGGCCTAGTTTATCTGGGTGGGCCACATGAAAGGCCCGAACCAGTCTGGTCGCATGGACGTCAGAAGCTGGAACCCACATCCTCTAATCAGGACCTTACCCATTCCAATGTATTGAAGTGACCAACAAACAAGACGAGAGTCTAAGACCTTTGCTATCTGGAACTCCACATTACCATCGAAAATTACAGGAGAAGGTGGCAGAGGTGAAGGCCCTGCAGATGCCACATACTTCTTGAGAAGTGAACGGTGAAAAATATTATGGATTTTGAAAGTAGGTAGACAAAGATTTGCGCCAGAGTTTTGGCATTTGGCAAAGCTGTCAAAGCAATAAAATGAGACATTTTACTGAACCTGTCCACCAACACCAGGATTACAGTGCTCCCTGCATACACAGGTAGATCCGTAATAAAATCAATCGACAAATGAGTACAAGGTCTGCTGGGAATCTCCAATGGTAGGAGAGCCCCTGATGGACGTCTTAGAATGTGCACAGATATTGCAGCCGACCACATACTCCTGAATATCCTTATAAGCACCTGGCCACCAGAAATGCCGAGTAAGAAGATCCGCGGTGGCCTTATTCCCCGGATGTCCAGCCAGCACCGTATCATGACATTCACTGAGGATTCTAAGATGGAGATTGACCGGTACAAACAGTTTACCAAGAGGACAGGTAGCAGGGGCATCCCCCTGAGCGTCAGCAACCTCTCTTTCAAGATTGGGGCATATAGACGCCATCACTACCCCTTTTTGTAACATAGGTATCGGATTGTACTTATCCCCTCCCCCAGGAAAGTAACGGGACAAAGCTTCTGCCTTGACATTTTTGCTACCTGGCCTAAAAGTAACAAAGAAGTTAAACCTGGTAACGAAAAATGCCCATCTTGCCTGATGAGGTGTTCGACATTTTGCCGACTCCAAGTAAACCAGATTCTTATGGTCAGTGATCACCATCACTGGGTGAACTGCTCCCTCCAAAAAATTATGCAACTCCTCAAAGGCCCATTTGATAGCTAAAAGTTCCTGATTACCAATATCATAGTTTCTCTCATCTAGTGAAAGTTTTTTAGAAAAGTATGCGCATGGTTGCCATTTACAAGGAGACGCACCATGCAACAATACAGCTCCCACTCTCACCTCAGACGCATCCACCTCCACAATGAAAGGATAAGTGACATCAGGCTGAATAAGAATCAGTGCAGAAGCAAAACACCTTTTCAATGTGTCAAATGCCTCCCTGGCAGGACTGGACCACTTGGAGAAGTCCGTCCCCTTTTTAGTCATATCAGTGAGCGGTTTGGCTACTACCGAAAAGTTTTTTATGAATTTACGGTAGTAATTGATAATAAAAAAACATTTGTAAGGCCTTCAAATTTTCAGGACGATCCCACTCCAATACCACCCGGACTTTCGCCGGATCCATGCGAAAACGAAAACCGATAGCAGATAATACATATTCAAGGAAAGGGATCTCCTCAACCGAGAACATACACTTTTCGGGTTTGACATACAATTTATTGTCACATAATATGTGTAGGACTTGTCTGACACATCGCTGGTGTGACTCAAGGTGAGGTGAATAACCAAGAATTTCATCCACGTACAGTAGACAAAAACAAACCTGCCTACTAGGTGACTAAAGATGTCAGTAAAAACGTACTGAAAGACAGCGAGCACGTTCATCAACCCAAAAGGCATCACCAGATTCTCGTAGTGTCCTTCTGGTGTATTGAACGTAGTCTTCCACTCATCTCCCTCCTTAATGCGGAAGAGGTTGTAAACCCCCTGAGGTCCATATTAGAGAACCATTTTGCCCCAATAATTTGATTAAAAATGTCAGGGATAAGAGGTAGCGGATACTAATCATGGACAGTGATCGCATTAAGTTCCCAGAAAAAAGACGAAAAAGAACCCGCAGCATGATGACATTGGGTTACTATGGGAGCGATCGGGACACCGCATCATGCTGCCAGGTCTCCGATCCAAAGGCAGAATGGCTGTCAGCCCCTCTGCCGGCTCTGGAACACTGCGATCATGTATAATCGCAGTGTTCTGGGGGTTAAAGTGCCAGGAGCAGTCTGTGACCATTCCTGGCACATAGTGCCAGGTGTCAGCTGTGAGAATCAGCTGATACCCGGCCGCGATCAGCCATGCTCCGCCCAGGAGCCCGGCTGATCGCATCGGACGGAATAGTACGTCCATGGGAATTAAATCCCAGGTCACATTGACAGAATAGTACGTCCAATGCCAGAAAGGGGTTAATTATACTGGCTTGCACACAAACTACAGTGATGTTTTACTTTTAATATATGACATTCTGATTGTAATCTTGATGTGTTAATAAAGAGTTTCAGACACGCTGTGTCAAATGTCAAAGTCACATATCAGAGTCAGTTCTCAGACAGGGTATTTAGATTCAAACTGACATTATTTTGATGTTTGACTTTGATATCTGACCATGTCCTAAAATGGACAGTGTATGGGAATACCCTTAAATTGAAACATTTAAAACTCTTTAAGGGCACAATAACAATCTCTTTATTTAAATAGTGCCAACGTATTCTACATCACTTTACAGTTGTTGCACACAATCTAAATTCCCTATCAGTATGTCCTTGGAATATGGGAGGAAACCCACTTTAAAATGGCGAGAAGATACAAACTCCTTGCAGATGTTGTTCTTGGTGGGATTTGAACTCAGGACTACAGCGCTGCAAGGCTGCAGTGCTAACCACTGAGTCACCTTGTTGCCTATGGCACTATGGCTGGATTTGGCACAGCATGTCAATTTTTTGCATAATGTAATTCTGACAGCTATAAATTTAAAATTTTTCAATCAACAGAGCTGAGGGCTTATTTTTGACAGCAAACTGCAATGCTTCATTGGTCCCATTGAGATACATGTACAACTTTTGGTAATTTTCTATTACACTTTTTGGAAGGTAGAAAAAAACAAAAAAAAAAGGGCCGGATTTTATGCAGAAATTTTCTGAACAAAATTTCCTGCATAAAATCCGCACTTGTTTTTCTCGCCTTTTACTTGCGGTTTTGTTGCGTTTTTTGTGCGGATTTTTCACATTTTTTCCCGAGCTTCCCAATACATTAAACAGCAGCAAATCTGTGATAAATCTGCAAAATTAATGAACATGCTGCGTATTTTTCCGCAATGCTTTTTTTTATCATGGAAAAATACGCAGCATGTGCACAAAAATTGTGGAATGCATTCAAAATGATGGGATGCTTAATGTACGCATTTTTTATGTGTTTTTGCCCTGGAAAACCGTAGAAAAAATACGCAAAAATGCAAAAAACCTGGAACGTGTGCACATACCTTTACAGTACATGATATGTTAAAATCAATGGTGTCATTCAAAAGTAGAACTTGTCTAGCAAAAAAGCCCTCACATGGCCATATTGACCCAAAAATAAAAAAGTTATGGCTCTGGGAAGTAGGGGAGCAAAAATCAAAACTGCAAAAACTGAAATACCCCTGGTCGTTAAGGAGTTAACCAAGTGTTCCTTTGATCACATTGATAATGCGCTATGCAACATGTGGTTTTTTGCCAAACTTTATGCATTCACTAGCAGACATTTGATGATCTTGCCATTTTTTTTAGTCCATGTTTATTTTCATTCATTTCCCTACTTTCCTTGCTTCTCCCAGTCCCCTCCAAATCCTTATTAAATCCTACTGTATCCCACTCTCTCTTTGTACTAACCCTTCCCTTTTTTGTACAACCGCCCTTCACCTTCCCAAATCATGGTTTATTAGATTTATTGATACATTTTCAATAGTAATGGCAGTGCTATGACCATATGGAATAATATGCATATTATACAGCAAAATATGATTTGTATATATTTAGCATTCAACATTTTTTATTCTTGTTTAACTTTTCCTGCTCTTTATGTGTTTGTTTTTTTAGTTGTTTTTTTCTGCATTTGATAAATAAAGCTTTTAATAACTACCCAAAATCTGATATATGGTCATAAACATAGTAGTGCTACAGCATTGAATTTATCTGAAAGAATTGAATTCAATAAACATTACAAAAAATCTAATTCTGTTTTATGCATTGATACAATCTTATAGTTTAAGGAAATTGTTGCACATTAATGTTTATATCCAAAGTTCTGAACATTAGTGAAATGTCATCTTTTTGAAAGGATGATATTGGGACTCATCTGGAATTGAAAATTAATGCAAATATAAACTTGGTATGCAGCCTAAAAATAAAGATCAAGAATTGTCAGTAGATAATTTTAGAGAAAAAATAAATCAAAGCATGCATTGTTTGTAATGTCTTTATGCATAAGGATTTCTTAGAGTAAACTTCCAGTAAGATCATTTACATTATTGTCTGGTCTGATGTAGAGATGAGCGAACTTGCTAGGGAAACATTTGCCAATTTCAAATTCAGCACGAGTATAGCACATTGTGATTCGTGTTCGCGTTCACGAGTATTTTTACTCAAAGTCAGCAAAATTTGGTAATTCATTGCATTTCCATTAATGCTTTTGTTATTACTTTGGCTAGGATAGTGGTGCTGTATGAAGAGTGGGGGGATGGGGTGAAGTGCTTGATGAGGAGAGCGGTTGTGGAGAGATTAGAAAGGTGGCGCGCTCTGTTTTTTTTCCTTTATCTTTATATGTTGAATGTGAATGCCAATCAGGGCACAGAAACAATTCACATCATGACAACATTTCTTCTGTCATTGACTGCCAAAGTCACATGTCCCTGGCCATATAAAAATTGAACATCTTGTTTTGCTGGCACCATTTGCTCAGTGTCACAATGCAAAGAAGCCGCTCCTGATTTTGCTGCAAGTTAATAGTGATGAATGAATTTGTTCGGAAAACGATTGCCAGACATAAAATCAGCATGAATATGGCACATTTGGATTCATGATTGGAAATAGGAACAAATTTTATAAAATCGGTAACATTCTATTAGGAGTCGAGTTCCCACCGCTGCACAGGGGGAATCTCGAACCATGTCCACTGTGGTCTCCCATTCTCCTCCAGCCACAGTGGAGCCTGCTCAGCGGAGACGTCGGTCCCAGCATCTGGCTCAAGCTGATACTGTGTGCTTGGTTCCTGCTGCCTTTCCAGGCTCTGCCTTTGTAGCCAGTGCTGATCAGCGGCAAGCAGGCATTTCAGGGACTAAGTCCTGCTTTTCCCATACTGAGCATGCCCATGGGATGACCTCCCTTTGGAGGTCGGGGGTCACATGCTCAGGTCCTGTAGCAGCTTTTATTGGACCATTAGGAAGGTCCTTGAGAGCTACAGCTATAAAAGATTCACTTAGCCGCACAGCCATGTGCTAGTATAAACATGATAACGTGTGTGTAGATGAATGTTTGTCGATGGATGAAAGCTCCTTAATTATTCCCATTCCTAGTGATGATGACTGCTCGCGAATGGTGAAAGCTACCTAGAACCCAACAGTGATACCTGCACACTTAGCACTCGTTTCAGCGTCTATTCACACTGCCCTGCCTGTATGACACCGTGCGCAATCAGTGCACTTTCCTGACAGCCGGTCAGTGTAGGGTGGGAACTCCCGCTTGGACTCAGCATTTGACTCAGGGCAACCTCAGCTGCGGGCTCAAAAGCCACTGAGGATCAGAGCGAGTCCAATCACTAGTTTACTGGGGGTGATTCATAGGGATCTCACTAGTGTCTTTCAGTTGCACCCTGTGACTGCTAACAGGGCGCAGCGTATTTACGGCGACTCTGTGAAGCAACAGAGTTCTCTTCTATTCACACTGGGTGAGGTCTAACCAACATGTGAGCAAGCGTCCATCAGCCATTACTCAGCTGCAGGTGTCATCTCTGCACGGTGGATCCCGGACTGCGAACACAGCTCTTATTCTCTAATATTATTATGTGGTGTGTTGCGCCAGTCCTAACATTATACTAGTGCCAGCGTCTGGCTAGTAACGGCGGACGAACAGCGACTGTAGCGGTACATCCAGCAGCTGGAGGGCAGGTTGGCAGATCTCGAGCGTACAACCACAGCAGAGGATGTTACTGCAGTAGCTGTTCAGGCTGCTACCGTGGCTGCAGCAAGTTTGTCCACTGCCACCCCTGTTCCAACCTTATCCCGCCTCCCGCTGCCAGACAAATACTCTGGTGATAGCAAGTCATGTATTGGATTCGTGAGCCAGTGTGCTATACACCTCAGGCTCCTGGCTGCATGTTTTCCCACAGAGCGGGCAAAGGTGGGATTCATTATATCCCTTCTGTCAGACAGGGTGTTGGAGTGGGCTATGCCACTGTGGGAGCGCAACCATCATGTGGTGCAGAGTGCTCCACTCTTTCTGAGCACTCTGAAACAGGTCTTTTTAGGACCGCGGGTCACCCATGATACGGCGCTCCAACTGCTGGCATTAACCAAGAGCTCATCCATGGTCAGCTATTTTGCCGTCTACTTCCAGACTTTAGCATCTGAGCTGGAGTGGCCGGATAAAGCCCTCATGGTCAGCCATTTTGCCGTCTACTTCCGGACTTTAGCATCTGAGCTGGAGTGGCCGGATAAAGCCCTCATCCCTGTATTTTGGAGGGGGCTGGCTGACCATCTGAATGCTTTGGCCACCAGGGAGATTCCCACCACACTGGAGGAGCTAATAGCTGTATCAACTCGTATCGACCTTCACTTAAACGAGCGGAGGTTGGAGTGAGCCCAGTGTAAGCAGAGGTTTCGGCTGGCTCACACCTTCGCCAAAACTCTGGAATCTCCAGTCCAGGTGTCCGAGTCACATGAGGCCATGGTGGTGTCGCGAGCGGGATCTAAGTTCCGGACCGCTCGTGCACTCAAGATCTGTCATGTTTGCCAACAGTCAGGACATCTTGTCTCCAGATGTCTCCAGTGGTTGCAAAAATGTTAGCATATATAGGTTGTAGGAGGAGGTACACTAGACATGGCAACATTTTCCTCCAAACTGTCCTTCAAGGGGACAATTACTATAGGCCCATCCACTCTTACGGCAGAGCTATGCATGGATTCCGGGTCATCTGCCGGGAAATTTTATGTCATCTGCCTTCGCCCAGCGACACGGAATGCCCCTGGTGATGCTCATGAAACCTTTGACCGTACGAGGGGTAAGTGGGTCGACACTGCCTTCACAGATAACACACCAAACCATCCCATTTATTTTATCCATGTCTCCATCTTATCAGGTCATTATCTCCCAGCTAGTCATTCCCGAGGGAATTGATGAGGTCCTGTTGGGGATACCATGGCTACGCTACCACTCTCCTCATATAGAGTGTTCTTCAGGGAGAATTCTGGGATGTAGTGAATCTTGTGAGGGTAGATGTCTGAGGGAGTGTGTTCAGGTTGCTGCAACTGAAGAACCCGCAGATATTCCCTCTCTCCCCAAGCACTATTGGCCATATGTGGACTTGTTCTCCAGAAGGGCTGCGGAGACCCTTCTGCCTCACTGTTCCTATGACTGTCCTATTGACCTCTTGCCTGTTGCTGAGCCTCCCTGGGGTCGAGTATACTCGTTATCTCTCCCGGAGATGGAGGCAATGTTTCAGTACATTCAGGAGAATCTGGCAGGAGGATTCATTAGGAAGTCACTGTCACCTGCAGGGGGGTTCTTCTTTGTGCAGAAGAAGAATAGAAAATTACGTCCATGCATAGATTACAGGGGTCTTAACGCCATCTCGGTTAAGAATAAATACCCGCTGCCCCTGATATCTAAGCTCTTCGATAGGTTGGGGGGACCGAGGGTTTTTACTAAGCTTGATCTGCAGGGTGCTTACAAGCTGAATCGCATCCGTGAAGGGGACGAATGGAAGACGGCTTTAAACACCAAGGATGGGCACTATGAATACCTGGTGATGCACTTCGAGATTGTAATGCTCCAGCCGTTTTCCAAGACTTTGTAAATGATATCTTCCTGGATATGCTCTGCACCTCTGTTGTAGTCTATCTGGATGATATTCTCATCTACTCTCCAGATATAGACTCCTACCAGAGAGATGTTTGCAAAGTCTTCGACCTCCAAAGGGCAAACTCCCTCTATGCCAAGTAGGAGAAGTTTGTGTTTGAGCAGGAGTCTTTGCCATTCCTGGGCTATATCATATCTGCCCAAAGATTGACTATGGATCCTGCCAAGCTACAGGCTGTGATTGACTGGCAGAAACCCCATTCTGTCAAAGCAATGCAGCGCTTTATGGGGTTCATCGACTATGATCGCCAGTTCATTCCCCACTTCTCAACTTTGGTAGCTCCCCTGGTTTCCCTCACCAAGAAGGGAGCTAATCCCAAATTGTGGTCAGAGGAGGTCTCTAAAGCATTCCTCTCTATGAAGTCACATTTCGCTGGCGCTACCATTTTACATCGCCCTGATGTTGATAAACCATTTATCATTGAGGCGGATTAGTCTTTTGTTGGAGCCAAGGCAGTCCTTGCTTCTTCTTCTCCAAGACCTTCACACTGGCGGAGAGGAATTATTCCTTTGGGGAGAGGGAGCTGCTAGCCATGAAGTTGGCCTTTTTGGAGTGGAGTCATCTTCTGGAGGGGGCTCACTACCCCTTCCAAGTATTCACCAACCACAAATATTTGATGTATTTACAAACCGCCCAGTGGCTAAACTCTTGCCAGGCCAGATGGTCCCTGTTCTTCTCCCGGTTCCACTTTACCCTCATTTTCTCTCCGGGGAGAAGAACACTTGGGCCGATGCTCTCTCTCGCTCCTTTGTGTCATTAGAATAGGAGGAGGAGCCTTGGCTTATTGTCCCTTCAGATAACCTGAGAACTGTGGCTCTGGTCGTGCTAGAGTCTGTACCCTCAGGCAAGACTTTTGTACCATTTAATTTGCGACCGGAAGTTCTCTCTTGGGCTCACTCGTGCAGGGTGGGAGGACATTTTGGGACCAAGAGGACATTTGAGCTTCTGGCGAGGACTTACTGGTGGCCGCGACTATATTCGGGTGTGTGTCTCCTGCGCCAAGAATCGGTCTCCTCGGCAATGGCCTGCTGGGTTACTTTACCCCCTCTCTGTGGCAGACAGTCCCTGGGAGATGGTCGTAATGAACTTCGTGGTGGGCTTACCCAAGTCTCGTAGCTGCCCCGTTATCTGGGTATGTTTCCTGTTTGCATGTTTTGGTGCTGCTTTGTGCTGCCTTATTTATTTAACTGTATACGAGTTGGTGACTCTAGGTTCAGCACCTGTTCTCACTTAGTCTATGCTTGGATGTGACGGTCAGTTTTTTGAAATTTGTATTCATTAGTCTTCTGACTGAGCAATCCACCTCTTAGCCATAGGTGTTTTAATCGCAGCAGAACCATTACCCCTCCACAAAGAGAGAGAAATTTAGTCTAAGAAGAGGATTCTCAGTAGGTTCCCATTCAGATGAAGACATTTATTCTCAACGAGGAAAGGAAAGTCTAGGTCCTGATATACGAGTGATGCCTTAATGTGGTTACCAGGTACACATGAAATGGCCAATTTATGCGCTAAATGCTCTTATTTTTTCATATTTCTAATGAAGTAATGCAGTTCAATTTTCATGTTTGCATGTTTTGGCGCCACAGTGTGCTGCCTTATTTATTTAACTGTATACGAGTGTTAGGAGTCGAGTTCCCGCCACTGCACAGCGGGAATCTTGAAACAGGTCTGCTGTGGTCTCTCATTCTGCATCAGCCACAGTGGAGCCTGCTTAGTGGAGACATCGGTCCCAGCGTCTCGCTCAGTCTGATTCTGTGCAAAGGGTTACTGCTGCCTTTCCAGGCTCTGCCATTGTAGCCTGTACTGATCAGCGGCGAGCAGACGTCTCTGGGACTAAGTCCTGCTTTTCCCCTTCTGGGCATGCCCAAAGGAAGACCTCTCAGTGGAGGTCTGGAATCACATGCTCAGGTACTGCAGTAGCTCCTATGGGGTCCTCTAGGAAGGCCCTAAAAATGCTCAGTTACTGTAGCAGCTCCTATTGGTCCTCTAGGAAGGTCCTGAACTTGCTTCAGCTATGAAAGGTTTGCATGGCCGCACGGTCATGCGCTAGTATACACTTGTTTATGTGTGTGTGTTGTGAGTGAAAGTCGTTCTTTAATCATCCCCTCCCTTGTGTTTGAATGCTCGCATAAGGAGGATGATTGTAATCTAGCGCCCGACTTGTTACCAACACAAGTACACAAACAGCATCTATTGCTGTGACCGCCAGTGCGGTGCCGTACACATTCACCGTGCTTTCCAAACCCAAGTCTGGGTGCTTAGTGGCGTCCGCCAGTGCGGCACCGCATGCACTCTCGTGCTACTTTATTATTTCTGTTATGTGCGGTACTGCGGCCCTGTGACGCAACAGGGATCACTTCTTTCACACAGAGTGAAGCTAACCCGTGTGTGTATCCTCATTGTACTGCCACATAGTCTGTCATTGCTTAGCAGCAGGTTCTATCTCTGCACGGTGGACCCTGGGCTGCGAACGCACCTTATTCCTTTTCTCTAATTGTTTGGTGCGGTAGGCTAGCCCTAACATTATACTAGCGCCAGGGTCTGGCTAAGTAATGACGGATGAACAGCAATTGCAGGGATACATCAAGCTTCTGGAGGGCAGGTTGGTGGCTCTCGAGCATGCAGCCTCAGCGGTGGATGTTACCGCAATAGCTGTTCAGGCTGCTAGCGTGGCTACGGCAGCTTTACCCACTGCCATCTCTGTTCCGACCTTATTTCACCTCCCGCTGCCAGAGAAATACTCTGCTGACAGTAAATCCTGTAGGAGTTCCATGAGCCAGTGTGGTATACACCTTGAGCTCCTGGCTGCACGTTTTCCCACAGAGCAGGCAAATGTGGGATTCATAATTTCTCTGCTGTCGGACAGGGCATTGAAGTGGGCTATGCCGCTGTGGGAGCTCGACGATCATGTGGTGCAGAGTGCTCCTCAGTTTTTGAGCATTCTGAAACATTTCTTTTTAGGACCCCAAGTCACCCATGATACTGCGCTCCAACTGCTGGCATTGTCTCAGGGTTCGTTCATGGTCAGTCATTTTACCGTCCACTTCCGGCCATTAGCGTCTGAGCTGGAATGGTCGGATAAAGCCCTTATGCCGGTATTTTGGAGAGGGCTGGCTGACCATGTGAAGGATGCTTTGGTCACCAGGGAGATTCCCGCCACACTGGAGGAGCTCATAGCTATGTCAACCTGCATTGACCTTCATTTTCACGAGCAAAGGTTGGAGCGAGTCCAGTGTAGACAGAGGTTTCGGCTGGCTCCCACCTTCACCAAACCTCAGAAATTTCCGGTCCAGGCATCCGAGTCACATGAGGCCGTAGAGGCGTTGCCTGCAGGATCTAAGTTCAGGTCCGTTCGTGCACTTATGGTCTGTCATGTTTGCCGGCAGTCAGGACATCTTGCCTCCAAGTGTTCTCAGCGATCGGGGGTACGTCGGCGTCTAGTGGTAGTTGGAGGAGGTACACTAGACACGGAAACGTTTTCCTTCAAATTGTCCTTCAAGGGGACAATTACCATAGGCCCATCCACTCTTATGGTAGAGCTTTGCCTGGATTCCGGGGCAGAAGGCAATTTCATGTCATCTGCTTTCATCCAGCGTCACGCAATACCCCTGGGGATGCTCGCCAAACCTGTGACCGTTCGAGTGGTAAATGGGTCGACACTACCCTCACAGATTACACATCAGACCATTCCATTCACTCTTTCTATGTCTCCATCACATCAGGAGATTTTCTCCCTATTAGTCATTCCTGAGGGAATTGATGAGGTGCTTTTGGGGATAGGAACATAAACCAGCTCACCTGTGATGCAAGAACCAAACCTTGGGAGCACGGACCCGCTGTGTCCAGGCGTACAAGGTCCAAAAAAAGAAAGGAATGTCCAGCTTCACCGAGTCCGTAAAAAAGAGTTTTCTTTATTCACAAACTTTAAACATGGAGGATACAGACTTCAGCACAACCATATGGGTAAGAATCTCAACGCGTTTCTGGAGACTAGGCTCCCTTAATCATGACTGTTGGGGATACCATGGCTTTGCTATCATTCTCCTCATATAGAATGGTCCACAGGGAAAATTTGGGATGGAGTAAATCATGTGAGGGTAGATGTCAGAGGGAGTGCGTCAGGTTGCTTTTACAGAGGTACCCACAGATCTTTCCTCTGTCCCCAAGCACTATTGGTCCTATGTGGACATGTTCTCCCAAAGGGCTGCGGAGACCCTTCCGCCTCACCGCCCCTATGACTGTCCTATTGACCTCTTGCCTGGTGCTGAGCCTCCCCGGGGTTGAGTCTATCCGTTATCTCTCCCAGAGACGGAGGCAATGTCCCAGTAGAATCTGGCAAGAGGATTCATTAGGAAGTCAGTGTCACCTGCAGGGGCTGGGTTCTTCTTCGTGCAGAAGAATAGAGAACTACATCCATGCATAAACTATAGGGGTCTTAACACCATCACCGTTAAGAATAAATACCCTCTACCCCTGATATCTGAGCTTTTTGATAGGCTACGGGGAGCAAGGGTATTTACTAAGTTAGATCTGCAGGGTGCTTACAACCTAATTCGCATCCGTGAGGGGGACAAATGGAAGACGGCTTTTAACACAAGGGATGGGCACTATGAATACCTGGTGATGCCCTTTGGGCTCTGTAATGCCCCTGCCATTTTCCAAGACTTTGTGAATTACATCTTCCGGGAGATGCTCACCACCTTGGTCGTAGTCTATCTGGATGATATTCTCATCTACTCTCCAGATACTGACTCCCACCGGAGAGATGTTTGCAAAGTTTTCGAACTCTTGCGGGTAAACTCCCTCTACAACAAGTTGGAGAAGTGTGTCTTTGCCTTTCCTTGGCTATACCATCTCTGCCCAGGGATTGGCTATGGATCCTGCCAAGCTACAGGCTGTGATGCACTGGCAAGAACCCCATTCTCTTAAAGTGGTGCAGCACTTTATGGGGTTCATTAATTACTATCGCCAGTTCATCCCACACTTCTCAACTTTGGTAGCTCCCATGGTTGCCCTCACCGAGAAGGGAGCAAATCCCAAGTTATGGTCGGAGGAGGTCTCCAAGGCCTTTCTCTCGATTAAGTGACACTACGCTAGTGCTCCCATCCTACATTGCCCCGATGTAGATAAGCCATTTATTATGGAGGTGGATGCCTCATCCGTTGGTGCTGGAGCAGTCCTCTTCCAAAAGGATGCTCAAGGTCGGAAGTATCTTTGTCTCTTCTTCTCCAAGACCTTTTCACCAGCAGAGAGGAATTATTCCATCGGGGACAGGGAGTTGCTAGCCATGAAGTTGGCTTTCTCAGAGTGGAGACACCTCTTGGAGAGAGCTTGCATTCCCTTCCAAGTGTTCAAAGACCACAAGAACTTGTTGTACTTACAGACAGCCCAGCGGCTGAATTCTCACCAGGCTAGATGGTCCCTCTTCTTCTCCCGGTTCCATTTTACTCTCCATTTTCTCTCCAGGGAGAAGAACATTTGTGTCGACGCTCTTTCTCTCCCTATAGTGTCATCTGAGGAGAAGGAGGAGGAGCCTCGGCTTATTGTCCCTTCAGAGAGCCTGATAACTGTGGATCCAGTTTCGCTAGAGTCTGTGCCCCCAGCCAAGACTTTCATTCCATCTAATTTGCGACCAGAGGTTCTCTCTTGGGCTCATTCGTCCAGGGTGGGTGGACATTTTGGGGCAAAGAGTACATCTGAGCTTTTGGCGAGGACGTACTGGTGGCCGCATTTGGCCCGTGATGTCGGGGACTATATTCAGGCGTGTGTCTCCTGCGCCTAGAATTAGTATCCTTGGCAACGGCCTGCTGGGCAACTTTACACCCTGCTGGTGGCAGACAGGCCCTGGGAGATGGTCGGGATGGACTTCGTGGTGGGCTTACCCAAGTCTCGTAACTGCACCATTATCTGGGTTGTCACCGATCATTTCTCTAAGATGGTGCACTTGGTGCTGCTTCCACAGTTACCTTCTGCACAGGCCTTGGAGTGTTGTTCATTAAACATATTTTCCGTTTACATGGCATGCCTGATATATTTGTCAGTGACCGGGGTCCCCAGTTCGTGTCTCGGTTTTGGAGAAAGCTCTGTCGTTTCCTCAGCATAGAACTAAATCTCTCCTCTACATATCATCCCGAGGCGAATGGGTTGGTAGAGAGGGCCAACATGACTCTGATGACATATTTGCAACATTTTGTCTCTGCTAGGCAGAATGACTGGGCATCTTTGCTACCTTGGGAAGAATTTGCTCTGAACAACGCCGTAGCCGATTCCACTGGGCAGACTCCTTTTCTCCTTAATTACAGTGAGCATCCGCTTGTCCCTGTGCCCATGCCCATGTCATCCACTGATTTCAGGGTGGAAGACTGGGCAGTGCAAGCACGTGACATTTGGGACTGCATACAGGATGTCATTCGGGCTTCCAAGGAGAGAATGAGGGTTTCTGCTGATGCTCACTGGCGCCCTGCTCTGACCTTCGCTCCTGGCAACTTAGCGTGGCTCTCCGCCCATAACATCAGGCTGCGAGTTGAGTCCACTAAGTTTGCGCCTCACTACATTGGTCCTTTGAAGGTTCTGGAACAAGTCAACCCTGTGGTCTATCGGTTGGCCCTTCCTCCACACCTAGGTATCACCGATACCTTTCATGTGTCCCTCCTAAAACCCATTCACATGTCCCGGTTTTCCGAATCATCTGTCGGGACATCGGGCTCGTCCATGGACGATTATGAGGTGAATGCTATTATGGGGTGTAAGGTGGTACGTGGCAAAAAATTCTATCTGGTGGATTGGAAGGGTTATGGCCCAGAGGACAGGACCTGGGAGCCTGTTGAGCATATTCGAGCTTCCCTGCTTATTGCGTCCTTTGAGCGCAGCAAGGCTCAGGGAGGGGGGCCCTAGGAGGGGGGATAATTTTAGGAGTTGAGTTCCCGCCGCTGCACAGGGATTCAGAAATACAATCTATACATTGCTAATGTGGTATATGACTATTCTTGCTGCAAATGTCTGGTTTGTAATGCAATATCTTTTTAGGTGTTTAGAGGCCCAATTCCAACAACCATCACTCCAGTGTTCTTATGGTACTTTGTGTTTCCTAACTCTGTAAGAAGGCTAATGGATGGTTAGAATACCCTTGAAAACAGTTTAGCTTATTAGACAACCTATAAACCTGACCTTCCTTTTACAGTCTATTCTTGTTCTTAGAAATGAAGGCTATTTCATGCTAGAAACTGAAGATTTCCTACAACGGTGTGTACTACTCCCTTTAGAGGAGAGCACAAACAGGCTTTAACCAGAGTGGAAAGAGAAGTGGGAGGCCCCGCTGCACAACTGAGCAACAAGACAAATACATTAGTCTATAGTTTGAGAAATCGACACCTCACAGGTCATCAACTGGCAGCTTCAGTAAATAGTACACGCAAAATGCCAGTGTCAACATCTATAGTGAAAAGGCGACTCTGGGATGCTGGCCTTCAGGGCAGAGTGGCAAAGAAAAAGCCATATCTGAGACTGGCTAATAAAAGGAAAAGATTAATATTGGTTGGAAAAAGTTATGGACAGACGAATACAAGTTTGAGGTGTTTGGATTACACAGAAGAACATTTGTGAGATGCAGAACAACTGAAAATATACTGGAAGAGTGCCTGACGCCATCTGTCAAGCAAGGTGGAGATAATTTGATGGCTTTGGTTTGAATTGGTGCTGGTAAAATGGGAGTTTTGTACAAGGTAGAAGGGAATTTGAATAAGGAAGGCTAGTACTCTATTTTGCAAAGCCATGCCACACCCTGTTGACAGCGCTTGATTGGAGCCAATTTCATCCTACAACAAGTCAATGATCCAAAGCACACCTCCAAATTATGCAAGAAATTTTTAGGGAAGAAGCAGGCAGCTGGTATTCTATCTATAATGGAGTGGCCAGCGCAGTCACCAGATCTCAACCCCATTGAGCTGTTGTGGGAGCAGTTTGACCGTATGGTACGCAAAAAGTGCCCATCAAGCAAATCCAACCTGTGGCAGAGGCTCCTGAAAGCATGAGGTTACATTTCTCCAGATTACCTCAGCAAATTAACTGCTAGAATGCCAAAGGTCTGCAATGCTGTAATTGCTGCAAAGCTTGTTCCTGGGCAGCGGTACACAACAATGGGTAAGCATTGATCTATTTCTAACATCTTACAATTGCTCTGTATACTGAATTCTCATCATCTGGGAACAATATATGTATGATTACCTTAATGGATGTTTCTGGGAATCTTATATGGGACTAGTACCAAGTATATTGTGCTTTAATGCTTAAAGCGATATGGCTAGATGTGGTACCTCCGCTGTATATGGAATATTGACTAATTCTCTTTGAAAAAACTCACATGGTATTATGTATACTTTTTAAAATTTGTTTTCAATAAACTTTATTGATTTTATGACATTTGTGGTATAGTGGTCTGTGGGTACTAGATACTCATCTTGTGGTAATTGCTGCAAAGTGAACATTCTTTGACAAAAGCAAAGTTTGAAGGAGATAATTATTATTTCAAATACATTTTTTTCAAACCTTGTTAATGTCTGGACTGGATTTTAAATTCATTTGGCAACTCTTTTGATTAATAAAAGTATGAGTTTTCATGGAAAACACAAAATTGTCTGGGTGACCCTAAACTTTTGAACGGTATTGTATCTATTTTTTTTCTGTTGATAAATGTGATGCAGCCAGCTATATCCAACCTTTTCATTTAGTGGTGTTGAAATTGTTCTGTGTGCAGAGCTGTTGCAGATTAAAATTAATTTATTTTATTTTTTTTACAATCATGATACTGCAGACGAGATCTGTGTTTGAAATTGTTTTGAGCCTATCTTCTAGATTATGTGCATCTTTGGCATCCAATTTCTCATGGGCATCTTTTATGCCTAGCCTGAGACACGCATCTATTACACCTATCTTCTGACAAGCATCAAATGCTCTCTGGTAATTGGTGTTGGGTAAATGAGTAATCGTTCTAGGCTGCATGCTGGGTCTCGTACCTCCCATAGCTACCCTCTTATTGATCCTATTGTCCAATCCCATTCCTGCCATCGTTATGGCCTTTTTCCTGATCGGTTTATGTAATGACACATCGGCCATATTTCTGTGGCAAACCTGCACCTTACCAGCAACAAATGTAGGAAAGGGGGCGTTCCAATGCCACAGACAATCTTCTAGATTATACAGGCCTAATCCACACTAAAAACATATAGTTTTAATGTTACTGACATGATTCAGAAGGGGAGGTCTCAGTCTAATGCTATTTTGAGCCTATCTTGTAGATTATGTGCATCTTTTGGCATCCAACTTTTCACTGTCATCTTTTGTGCCTAGCTTGAGACGCGCATATGTTATACCTATCTTCTGATGAGCATCAAACGCTCTCTGGTAATTGGTGTTGGGTGAATGAGTAATCGTAGGCTGGATACAGCTTCTCATACTTCATATAGCCACCCTGTCATTGATCCTACTGTCTGATCTCATTCCTACATTCATCCACACTAAAAATATTTTTTCTTATGTTACTATCCGAATACAGAAGGTGAGATCTCAGTTTGAAATTGTTTTAAGTATCTAGTCAATGTTATACAGGCCTCATCAATAGGCCCCCCAAAATGTTTCTGTCATTAACGTAATACGGTATGGGAAATCTAATTTAAAAATTGTTTGGAGCATATCTTCTTTGTCATCCAGCTTTTATCCATACTTAAACAACTCTTTCTTCTTTTTTAAGTGTGGTTTTCCCTAAGACAGCAGAGAGGCACACAGTGTGCATCCCAGTTCTAGACATCCAACCCCCAGAATGTCAAGGTGTCATCTAAAAACAGTAGCAGCAGCAGCAGTGTAAGTGGCATAAGAAATTTCTGTGAGTTGTTTCACTCATTTCTTAGACCAGCCCGTGCACCAGCAGAACAAGTCTGACACATTTCAAGTGACTGGAGAGGATTGTGCAGGAGTATATGGAATCAATATCAATACCATTAGGATGGATTTGGACCCTTTTGCATTTTGATCTTCAAAAATAAAGCAGTTGCCTAAGCTCGCCTTTAACGCCTTGGCCACAGATTCCATTTAAAAGTCCCGCAGTAAAGGGTTTGGGTGTGTCAGTTTCAGTGTCCGTCTGGTGTTTGCAGGAGTGCAGAGCAGAAAGCTCTGCAGATTTCCACCTGTGTAAGGCAACACAGGCAAGTGGAGCCAAATAAGCAAGGGAGATGAAAGGCCTGGCACCCACAGCATACACAGTGTTGAAGTCACCCACGGCAACCATCACGGAGATGGACTGGCATGTTTATTGGCTGCAATCCAGAGGGTTTGGTTCCCGGCTGCAATCCAGAGGGTATCGTGTGCTGTGTTTTTGTGAGTTGAACATTAAAGAGACATTTTGCTTAGTACTTTCCTGGGTCACTGCCTCATCACTGCACAAGCGTGGATACTGCTGCACTACACTGTGTACACATACTAACCAGGAGAATCATACTGCTAGATAAGTTTTTCCATAAAATCAATGCTGAAAATATAAGGAAAAAATACTATTTTTTGCTTTTTTGCCACAATTTTTCTTCCTCCGTTTCAGTAAATCATATGATAAAATGAATGGTGTCATTCAAAAGGACAACTCTTCTCAAATAAACAAGCTCTTACATGGCATATCAACTGAAAAATAAAAAAAGTTATGGCTCTTGTAATAGGGGGAGTGAAAAACGAAAGCAAAAAAACAGAAAATAACCCTGTCCTTGAGAGGTTAAGCAATTAAAGAAAAGCAATATAAATGCCTCAAACCAACTAATATAACAATTGGTTTCTTCAAAACAAGACAAAATTCCACTTTCAATACCTATTGCAGGGTCAGAATTATTCAACCCCTTTTTGAGAAGTGTCTTTTGTACTTAACGCTTTGCCAACTACAAGGACAACTCCTTCTTAAAAATGATATTCCCTCTTGTAAAATTAAAATACATTATACATTATACTGATCTCCGATACAGGCACCATTCCAGCAATGAAAAAATATGAGGAAGGGGGAAGGGGAAAGTTCAGCTAACCCAGTGTGGAAAGAATTGCCTCCATCCACAAAGTGTGGTTCATGGACTTGAGATCGGCTTCTGGGCAGAGAGCAGCATAAGGATGAAAGATTCCAGCATTCGCAGTAGTATGGAAAAATGTTAAAACATGACTTTTAATGCATTCATTTATATAAGCACAAACATGGTAATAAAAAAGAGAGCAGGTGGAGGTGAAAAAAGGGGACACAGGTCTACACGTTTAGAGCTTGAGGTTCTTAAACCTGACTCTTAGGACTAAAGGTACCATCACATTAAGCGACGCTGCAGCAATATAGACAATGAGCCGATCGCTGCAGTGTTTAGGTCGCTAAGAGGCGTCAAACACCGGCAACAGCTGAGCGATGCAGGAGTGATCCAGTGACGTACTTATCGTTCTCACTGATTGTTCGCTCCATTGAAAACCATTGCAGGCATCGTTGCTTTTGCTGTCAAACATAACGAATCATGCCGACCTGACGACCAAATAAAGTTCCGGACTTTCAGCGATGACCAGCGTTGTCACAGCAGGATCCTGATCGCTGCTGCGTGTCAAACAAAACGAGATCGCTATCCAGGACGCTGCAACGTCACGGATCGCTGTCGTTCTCGTTGGAAAGTTGTTCAGTGTGACGGTACCTTTAGAGATTCCAGCTAGAAACACGTAGACCTGTGTCCCCTTTACCCACCCCATTCTCTTTTTCATTAACATTTTTGTTCTAATACATTTTTAGATTTAGGCATTAAATAAAATGTTTTAACGTTTTTCCATAATACTGCGGATGCTGTAATCTTTCATCCTTATGCTAAAAGAAATATTTTAATCATGCACAATTTTGAAAACTAAATAAAACATCTAAAAATGAATCTCTATTTGACTGCAAAAAAATCACTCTAAAATAGCATATGTCCATATACAGCTATCCATAATATAACGCTGGGAGCGTCACTCTGTCCGAAGCCTTTATAGACTGCGCAAGCGCAAGCGCCATTGCAGTCTGGACCCCAAAGAGTGATGCTCCCAGGAGATCGCGGTATACATAAACACTGAACGCACACCGCGATCTCCACCGGAGAGGCAGGGACCGTGGACGCGCATGGAGGGTGAGTATTATATTCACCTGTCCCCCGTTCCAGCGCTGCGTGCGGCTCCGTGTCCCGGTCCTCTGCTGTGACGTTCACAGTTCAGAGGGCGCGATGACGCGCTTAATGCGCTCCGGCGCCGCCCTCTGACTGAACAGTCACAGCCAGAGGAGCCGGAACACGGAGCGGCACGCAGCGCTGGAACGGGGGACAGGTGAATATAGCAAGTGCTGGGGGGCCTGAGCTGGCAGCGATACTGGCACCTGACCCCCACAACACGCCCATGTCCCCGCCTGCTCAGGCCCCCCAGCACTCGGCACCCAGCGACGATAGGTGAGTATGGTATTTTTTTTTTATATATCGCAGCAGCATATGGGCCATATACAATGGAGCATCTTATGGGGGCCATCAACCATAATGGAGCAGTGTACGGGGGCATATATTATGGAGCATCTTATGGGGCCATCAACCATAATGGAGCAGTGTATGGGGGCATATACTATGGAGCATCTTATGGGGGCCATCAACCATAATGGAGCAGTGTACGGGGGGATACACTATGGAGCATCTTATGGGGCCATCAACCATAATGGAGCAGTGTACGGGAGCATACACTATGGAGCATCTTATGGGGGCCATAAACCTTCATGGAGCAGTGTACGGGGGCATATACTATGGAGCATCTTATGGGGGCCATAAACCTTTATGGAGCAGTGTACGGGGCATATGGATGGGAGAAGCAAATTATAGAATGGTGGTGCAGGATGGGAGCAGGACATGACAAAACGGGGGCGCAGGATGGGAGCAGCACATGACAGAACGGGGGCGCAGGATGGGAGCAGCACATGACAGATCGGGGTGCAGGATGGAAGCAGCACATGACAGAACGGGGGCGCAGGATGGGAGCAGCACACGACAGAATAGGGCAGCACATGACAGAACGGGGGCGCAGGATGGGAGCAGCACATGACAGAACGGGGGTGCAGGATGGGTGCAACACATGACAGGATGGGGGCGCAGGATGGGTGCAGCACATGGCAGGATGGGGACGCAGGATGGGAGCAGCACATACCAGGATGGAGACCATATACCAATATAAATGCTCGCCACCCGGGCATAGAACGGGTTTAATAGCTAGTTATACATAACACTGTAAGCGCTAATTCTGCAAGTCTAGCTTCAGTAGAATGAGGAATGCCATTTACAATTGTCATATTGGAAGAGATTCTTTACTTTTTGCTTGATAGTTACTTTTATAACAGTTAAGAATGTTTCTATTTTATTTTCCATGTAATTTCTGAATCCACTGAAGGCAAATTAATGCAACTTTAACATTTAATACAAAATTTTCTTTTTTACTTTTAGCAAAACACATCACTTAATATTAGCAATTTAGCTGTCTTTCTTCCAGCAGGGGACCTTGCTGAATAAAGTGTTTCTTTTGCAATGATGATATACCCCTGGCAGTACCTGCAGAGAATATTTTCATCTGCCTCTAAGTGCTTGTAAAGTCTGTCAGCTTAAGGACATTGATGGATGAAGGTATTTGAAAAACTTGACATTCAACTTGCAGGAGGTAGAAGACAATGTTATAAGGAGATGGAACAGGCTGGACATGGGAAGAATTAGCTGTTAGCTTTACTGATGAGAACAACCCAGAGACACAAGTACATTTTCATTAAAGATGAGAACGAAAAGACAAAGAACCAGAGGCATAACTAGGGTTTTGGTTTGGGGGGGCAAAACTTCTGAGTGGGCCCCTAACCAGGTAACCCTGATTATAACTGGATGATGCACCCTAATAGTGGAGGAGAACCTCAGCAGATGACTGCGCTGTTGCTGAAAGTAATCTCTATGGTCAGTGGTAGATACCAGCCCTACATCCACACTAAAAATATTTTTTCTTATGTTACTATCCGCATACAGAAGGTGAGATCTCAGTTTGAAATTGTTTTAAGTATCTAGTCAATGTTATACAGGCCTCATCAATAGGCCCCCCAAAATGTTTCTGTTATTAACGTAATACAGTATGGGAAATCTAATTTAAAAATTGTTTGGAGCAAATCTTCTTTGATATCCAGCTTTCATCCATACTTAAACAACTCTTTCTTCTTTCTTAAGAGTGGTTTTCCCTTAGACAGCAGAGAGGCACACAGTGTGCATCCCAGTTCTAGACATCCAACCCCCTGAATGTCAAGGTGTCATCTAAAAACAGTAGCAGCAGCAATGTAAGTGGCATAAGACATTTCTGTGAGTTGTTTCACTCATTTCTTAGACCAGCCCGTGCACCAGCAGAACAGATCTTATTGTGTTAGTAGAATTTTTTTCTGGGGAATTGAAGCTATAAACTATCCTACATAAACACATTTACAATGGTTTCTTTCTAGTTTACGAACATAAGGATTGTGATTATGTTTTTAGTGTATCAGGAATGAACACTAAATGGAGCCTTTTATTGAGGAGATATTAATCCAAAGGTATTGTCCAAGTAAATGGAAAGAGTTTCTCCAGGTAATCCTGTTAATGTGGTGAGAGAGAAATGTTATAACTCGATCCATTAAGATCGGCGATTTATACAGCGGTCTTGAGGTGGCAAGCTGCAGTCAAATACTGATTCAATAAGAGCCATGCAACTCACCACAAATCTTACTCTTTAGTGACTGAAGTTAGAGTTCTGGCATAAGAGATGTCACAGCTTGTCATGAGTTGGACAAGTTTTGTGGTTATACCCTCACCGCATTGTCTTGCCCTAGCATCTCCCATTTTACAAATCTTGTTGAATCTAATGTGAAAGCACCACAAGGGCTAACATTTGTACACAACTCTGAGTTGCAGCTTTTTGAAGTAATATGCTGAAGAATTTTGGCAAAATTGTTTGATGAATTGGGACCTAAAAGTTTGGGATAAGTTTTTTCTTTTTTTCAATATTTGATGAAAGGTACGCAGGACCTGTTGGATCTCAGGGAATGTATATTTTAGGTTAGAAATAAGTAATCAGCATAAGTTAACTTGTTTTGTAATGTATTTAAATCCTTGATTATTTGGGTTTTTCATGAATGAATTGAGAGTCTTGATAACTAATGTAAAAATTAATGGACCGATGGACAACCCTGAACATTTCCATTTTTGATCGCAACAAAATGTAATAGGGTATTGCCTGTATGAAGCATGGTGGAATATCAAATTTCAACACAGTATTCTGTGTGTATTGCCTACTAACCTTCGAAGGCTTCCTCTGCATCTTTCCCAAGTAAAATAATGTACTCTTTTCCATCTGCATTTCAGTTTCCACTAAGAAATCATATGTCTCCATTTAATGAACTTAGATTAAGGCCTCATTCAAACATCCAATTTCATGAATAGATCACATACCCATCATATTCTACGGGGCTGTTCACATGTACATATTTCCTTGTTTATTTGCAAAATAATCACATACACATAGAGGATTGGTTAGTATAAAGGATTGGTACATGATTTATTTCTGCCAAAAACCTTACAACGGGGGGGAGGGGGGTGGGGTGGGCATTATTTATTTGTGAAGGCAAGGCAATTTTTGCAGCTAAATAGGAAAAGGTTATTTAGAGTTAGAACAGTTAGACTGTGGAATTTCCTTCCAAAACAAGTAGCAATGGCAGACGCTATAACAGCTTTCAAAAGGGACTGTATTCTTTTTTTCACAACACATGGAATTGTGGATTATAATAATTATAAATAATCTAGCTACAGGGAATGTATAACTAGTCTTTTTTGAACCTATATAACTATAAAATGATGCACATTTATTTATCAGCGTCACAAATGAAAGCCACCCATACAAGACTATGGACTTGTGAAAATCAAGGACAGCACACAAATATCATTAGTGCACAATCCAGGTGCTGCATGCGATTAACCCCTTTACCCCCAAGGGTGGTTTGCACATTACTGACCAGGCCAATTTTTACAACTCTGACCACTGACCCTTTATGAGGTTATAACTCTGGAACGCTTCATTGCATCTCAGTGATTCTGAGAATATTTTCTCGTGACATATTGTTCTTCATGGTAGTGGTAACATTTCTTTAATATGACTTGCATTTATTTGTTAAAAAAAAAAAAGAAACTTGGTGAAAATTTTGAAAATGTCGTGATTTTCCAACTTTGCATTTTCATGCCCTTAAATCACAGAGATATGTCACACAAAATACTTATTAATTAACATTTCCCACATGTCTACTTTACATCAGCACTATTTTGGAACCAATATTTTTTTAGGAAGTTATAAGGGTTAAAAGTTGACCAGCGATTTCTCATTTTTACAACACCATTACAGGGACCACATCACATTTGAAGTCGCTTTGAGGGGTCTATATGATAGAAGACACCAAAAAGTGACACCATTTTAAAAACTCCACACTTTAAGGTTTTCAAAACTACATTCAAAAAGTTTATTAACCCTTCAGGTGCTTCACAGGAATTTTTCTGGAATGTTTAATAAAAAATGAACATTTCACTTTTTTTCACCAAAAATTTACTTCAGATCCATTTTTTTTATTTTCACAAGTGTAACAGGTGAAATTGGACACCAATAGTTGTTGTGCATTTTGTCCTGAGCATGCTCATACCCCACCCACTGTTTGGGTGCATGGCATACCTCGAAAGGGAAAGAGTGCTGTTTGACTTTTTCAACGCAAAATTGGCTGGAATTGAGATTGCCCCTGATGCGCCTAAACAGAGGAAACCCCCCACAACTGAACCCTTTTTGGAAACTAGACCCCACAAGGAACTTATCTAGATGTATGTGAGCACTTTAAACCCCCAAGTGCTTCATAGAAGGTTGTAACATAGAGCCGTCAAAATAAAAATTTATGTTTTCCACAAAAATGATATTTCGCCCCAATGTTTTTAGTTTACCAAGGGTAACAGGAGAAATTGGACCCCAAATGTTGTTGTGCAATTTTTTATGAGCACGCTGATACCCTATATGTGGGGGTAAACAATTGTTTTGGGTGCATGGCAGAGCTTGGAAGGGAAGGAGCGCCGTTTGCAAATGCAAATGCAAAATTGGCTGGAATTGGGATCGGATGCCATGTTGCCTGATGTGCCTAAACAGAGGAAACCCCCAACAAGTGATCCCATTTTGGAAACTAGACCCCCAAGGAACTTATCTAGATGTGTGGTGATGAGCACTTTGAACCCCCAGGTGCTTCAAAGAAAATTATTTTGTATTTTTATAAGGGTAACAAGAGAAATTGCACTATACAATTTGTTTTTCAATTTCTCTTCAGTACACCAATACCCCATATGTATGGAAATACTACTTTTAAGGTACAGTGCAAAGCTCAGAAGGCAAGGAGATTTTAAGTTATGGTTTGCAGGTGCCATGACCCAATGGGAGAGCCCATGTGGTGCCAGAACATAAAAAATATAAGTGACCCCATTTTACGAACTACACCTCTCAATGAAATCATCTAGGGGTGTAGTGATTGCATTGTCTCCATGGGTGTGTCACAGAATTTTATACCAAATATAGGGGGCTTCCATATTACTGGTAGCACAAAGGCTCTAGAAAAGTGAAATGACTCCTTACCCGCCAAAAGAAATTCAGCTAATTATCGGCTCCCAAATCCAAATGCCCCCCTCCCTTCTGAACCCCGCAGTATACCGAAACCACATATTGCATCCACGTTTGACATTTCTGAAGCGATAATAGCCCAACTAACTTACAGGTGCATGCCTCCAGAAGCATGGGTTGGGCATAACATACTGGTGACGGCAATGTACTGGTCACTAGCACATACTGCTCAATACAATGGCAGTTTTCAATTTTCACTCGGCAATATTAATTGCTGCTTGTTTCTGGAAAATACTCATGAAGTCAATATCATCACTACACCTGTAGATAAATTCCAAAAGGGGTATAGTTTCCCAAATGGGGTAACTTGATGGGGGATTCTGCTTTTCTAGCAAATAGGGGCTCCAGGAGGCAAATAGGGCTACGTTCATCTTGTTCTTTCCGTATGTACAGCCACACATCGGGTATTGCCACGTTCAGTAGAGATTGTGGGACAAATTGTGGTGCCATTTTTCCTACTTCTTGTGTGAAAATGTAATATCTTTGGCTAAAACAAAATTTTAGTGGTAAAAATGTATTTATTTTGTCTTCACTTCCCAATGGTATAAAATTATGTGCCAATATGATCACTGCACCCCTGGATGAATTAATTGAGAGGTGTAGTTCATAAAATGAGGTCATTTATGGGGAGTTCTGCTCTTCTGGCACCTTATGGGCTCTCCCAGTGGGTCATGGCACCTGCAAACCATAACAGTAAAATCTATCACTCCTTGCCTTCTGAGCTTTGCACTGTGCCTGGAAAATATTTCCCAATTCCATGTAGGGTATGTTAGGCATCGGGACTGTCCCGCTGCATGGGATAGATCCCAAGCATTCTCTGTTTCTGCAGTATCCCACTCTGGTCCAGCTGCTGCGGGTGCTGCTCAGCACAGACATCAGTCCCAGCATCTTGCTCAGGCCTGTTGTGTACGTTTGTTTACTGCTGGCTCTCCAGCCAAGACTATAGTAACCAGTGATATGCAGGTGCTGCCTTGCGCTCGGGAGTCCAAGTCCAGAAATTACCTTACTGAGCATATCCATGAAGTGGGGTCTTGTCATTGGTGTTCAGACGTTAGCTGCTCTGGTGATGTGGCAGCACCAGATTGGCCTGCGGGCGATGTCTCACTCGAATTGGCGTGAGTGTTTGGGGAGGACTACAATACCCAGATAGATTAGCGAAATTAGGATTATTTAGTCTAGAAAAAAGACGACTGACGGGCGATCTAATAACCATGTATAAGTATATAAGGGGACAATACAAATATCTCGCTGAGGATCTGTTTATACCAAGGAAGGTGACGGGCACAACAGGGCATTCTTTGCATCTGGAGGAGAGAAGGTTTTTCCACCAACATAGAAGAGGATTCTTTACTGTTAGGGCAGTGAGAATCTGGAATTGCTTGCCTGAGGAGGTGGTGATGGCGAACTCAGTCGAGGGGTTCAAGAGAGGCCTGGATGTCTTCCTGGAGCAGAACAATATTGTGTCATACAATTATTAGGTTCTGTAGAAGGACGTAGATCTGGGGATTTATTATGATGGAATATAGGCTGAACTGGATGGAAAAATGTCTTTTTTCGGCCTTACTAACTATGTTACTATGTTACTATGTATGTTACTAATGTATAAACGCTCTCAGAGGCACACGCAGGCATGCTAGTGTCATTCAAGTTTTTGTGTGTGTTAATGGATGCTCTACCACTCTGTACATGTTGTGTGTCTATCTCAGCTTGAATCCTGTACACATTAGCAGGCAAGTTGCAGACTTATGCGGTATCATTCCTATGGCTCACGCCAGAGTCTCTACTCTGCTACATGGTTAGGGTGCTGGATAGGCACAGGCTCTGTAGCATCTGGACTAAGAGGTATCAGCCACTTGACTTTGCATCTGTCTTGTTCATGTGTGTGATTGACACAGTTCATTTACAGAGCAAGTTCAACCCTCATGCTATGTTTCACTGTAGACAAAGGATTTGGTTAGTTTCAAACTTCATTAATCCTTTGGAACCTCTGGCTCTGAAGAGCGTCCATGTGGAGCCCAAGGAATCCTCATGGGTGGAATTTTACTCTCACCCTGTATGTCCACTACCAATCTGCTTTGTCTATAGGCAGGCTGGTCATTACACCAATAAGTGTTCTAGGCGTCAGGGACGTCCACGTCTTGTGGCTGTTGGAGGAGGCTCAGTTGCCACAGTAGATTTGTCCTCCAAATTAATTTTTAAGGTATCCCTTTCATATGGGTCGACTAACCTCACTGCTGAGGCTTGTGTGGTTTCCGGGGCTGAGGGCAATTTTCTGTCTTCTACCTTAACCCAAAGGCATGCAATCCACTTAGTGATGCTCCCTAAGCCAGTCACCATCCAAGTGGTTAATGGGTTTGTCCTTCCTACTCAAATTACCCATCAAACTATACGTCTTACCCTCATGATGTCTCCAAAACATCATGAAATAATCTCATTTTCAGTAATCTCTGAGGGCATGGATGAGGTACTGCTAGGCATACCTTGGTTGCACCGCCATTCGCCTCGTATAGATTGGGCAAAAGCAAGCATACTGGGATAGGGTAGTTTATGTGAGCGACAATGTCTTGGGGTCCAAGCTATGGCTGGTTCATATGAAGTCACAACCGATCTAAACTCCCTGCCTAGGCACTACTGGTAGTACATGGATGTATTTTCCAAAAAAGCTGCAGAGACTCTTCCTTCTCATCGCCTCTATGATTGTCCTATAGACCTCATTCCAGGGACCGAGCCTCCTCATTGCCATGTCTACCCTTTGTCTCTCCCAGAAACTGAGGCGATGTCGGAATATATATTAGGGAGGATTTGGCGAGGGGGTTTATACGGAAAGTCAGTGTTTCTTGGTGGAGCTTATAATAATAATCTTTATTTTTATATAGCGCTAACATATTCCGCAGCGCTTTACAATTTGCACACATTATCATCGCTGTCCCCAATGGGGCTCACAATCTAGAATCCCTATCAGTATGTCTTTGTTCTTTATTGTTCAAAAGAAGAATGGGAAATTACGTCCTTGCATCGACTATAGGGGTCTGAATGCAATCACTATTAAAAACAAATATCCTCTGTTTTTCATCTCCAAGCTTTTTTGATAGGCTGCGGGGTGCTATGATATTTACGAAGTTGGACTTGCATGGGGCTTATACTCTTATGCGTGCACATGAAGGGGACAAATGGAAGATCGCCTTTAATACGAGGGATGACCATTATGAGTACTTGGTAATGACATTTGGTCTCTGTAATGCCCCCGCAGTTTTTCAAAACTTTGTTAATGACATCTTTCAGGAATTGTTATCCACATCTGTTTTGGAATATCTGGATAACATAATCATCTAGTCCCCAGATGTTGATACTCACCGTGTAGATGTCTGCAGAATTTTTGAGCTTTTACAGGCCAATTCCCTTTATGCCAAACTGGAGAAGTGCATGTTTGAGCAGGACTCCCTACAATTTCTTGGGCACATTATCTCGACCAAGGGTTTAGCTATGGACCCTGCCAAGCTGTAGTCGGTGTTAAACTGGCAGGAACCTCATTCCCTTAAAGAGTGCAGCACTTTAAGGGATTCATCAATTATGACCGTCAGTTCATTCCCCACTTCTCCACTTTTGCAGCTCCATTGGTAGCCCTCACTAAGAAGGGAGCTAATCCTAAGCAGTGGTCTGAGGAGGTCTCCAAGGCCTTAACCTCCCTGAAGTCCCATTTCGCTACGGTGCCAGTTCTGCATTGGCCCGATAGTGATAAAACTTTTATCTTTGAGGTGGATGCCTCTTCCATTGGGGCTGGGGCAGTCCTGTACCAAAAGGATGCTCAAGGCCAGAGACATCCATGCTTCTTTTTCGCCAAGACCTTTTCGCCTGTGGAAAGGAATTATTCCATTGGAGACAGGGAGTTGTTCACTATGAAACTGTTTTTTTTTTGGAATGGAGACTTGTCTTGGAGAAATCTCAGCATCCCTTTAAGGTCTTTATGGACCATAAAAATCTTCTTTACCTTCAGATGGCCCAATGGCTGAATTCTCGCTGAATTCTCGCGAGGCCAAGTGGTGTTTATTCTCCTCCCATCCATTTTTTTTGTCTGGGGAGAATAACTTGAGTGCTTATGCCTTGTCCCATTCTGCAGTCTCATCTGAGGATGGAGATAAGACACGTCTTTTAGTCCCTTCAGAGAGCCTTTGGACGGTGCCACCGGTGTCTCTAGAGCAGGTACCTCTGAGCAAAACCTATGTACCACCTAATCTGCGGCCAGAGGTTCTTTCATGGGCGCACACCTGAGTGGCCATTTTGGCATTAAATGGACCACGGAACTTCTTGAGAGGTCTTATTGGTGCCCACAGATAGAGTGAGATGTCAGGAACTAAGTGCAAGCCTTCATCTCATGTGCCAAGAATCAGCCTTCCAGGCAGAGACCCGCGGTTTTTCTCTATCCCTTGCCTGTGGCAGATAGGCCCTGGGAGTTGGTTGGGATGGACTTTATAGCGGTCTTGCCTCAGTCTCACAATAATAAGGTAATTTGAGTTGTCACTGATCATTTCTTCAAAATGGTACACCTGGTTCCTCTTCCTCGAAAACCATCCGCACTGGCTCTAGCGGTATTGTTTATCAAACATTTTTTCCGCCTTCATGGAATGCGTGACAAGATTGTCAGTGATCAGGGTCCTCAATTTGCATCTCGTTTCTGGAGGGAGCTTTGTCACCTGCTCAGTATACAGCTTAATCTGTCTTCTGCATATCATCCAGAGACTAATGAGTTGATGGAGAGGACCAATCAGACACTGGTCACTTATTTACGGTATTTTGTGACAGCCAGGCAAGACAATTGGTCGTCCCTGTTGCCATGGGCACAGTTTGCCTTAGATAATGCCGTCTCCAATTCCAAGGGGCAGACTACTTGTTAGGGGTCATGTTCCCGTCTCTGCATAGGGGCAATCTCGGGCCATCTCCGCTGCGGTCTCCCATTCTTCTCCTGCTGCAGTGGAGTCTGCTCAGCAGAGACGTTGGTCCCAGCATCTCACTCAGTCTTTACTCTGTGCAAAGGGTTACTGCTGCCTTTCCAGCTTCTGCCATTGAAGCCAGTACTGGGCAGCAGCGAGCAGACACTTTTGGGACTAAGTCCTGCTTTTCCCCTTCTGAGCATTCCCAGGGTAAGATCTCTCGTTGGAGATCAAGGGTCACATGCTTAGATTCTGCAGCTAATCCCATTGGTCCTCTAGGAAGTGCTTTGCGCCAGTGTGGTTATATGTGATTGTATTCAGGGACCCGGCTGAAATAAGCCCCTAGAATACCGGCACCTCTGGTGAGGAGATTGTTTGATTGTATTTAGGGACCAGGCTGAAATAAGCCCCTAGAATACCGGCACCTCCGGTGAGAAGATTGTGTGCTTGCATGACCACTGACTGCTATCAGGTCGGCAGTTAGCTTGTGCTCCTGTGAGTCTAACAGGGCACAGTGCTTTCCTTTCTCGGCTACTCTGTGAAGTAACAGAGCTAACCTATGCTGCCAAATAATGCCACCATTCACTAGCAGCAGGTTCCTCCTGCACAGTTGACCCGGGACTTCGAACGCACAAATAATAATAAACATCTATATTTACTCGTTGCCTTCCGCTAGCCCTAACAGGACACTAGCGCCAGGGTCTGGCTAGTAAATGGCGGACGATCAGCGTCTACAGCGGTACTTCCAGCAGCTGGAGGGTAGGTTGGCGGCTCTTGAACGCACAACCTCAGCTGTGGATGTTACCGCAGTCGCTGTTGAGGCTGCGAGAGTAGAGGCAGCCAGTTTGTCCTCTGCCACCCCTGCTCTGACTTTATCCCATCTCCCGCTTCCAGACAAATTTGCTGGCGACAGTAAGCTATGTCGGGGATTCGTGAGTCAGTGCTCCATACATCTAGAGCTCCTGGCTGCATGTTTTCCTATGAA
Source organism: Ranitomeya imitator (assembly GCF_032444005.1). Classification (NCBI taxonomy): domain Eukaryota; kingdom Metazoa; phylum Chordata; class Amphibia; order Anura; family Dendrobatidae; genus Ranitomeya; species Ranitomeya imitator. Next base: position 392,861,787 of record NC_091282.1, read on the forward strand.
ACGGGTAAAAGTGGAATTTATTTTATCCATTTAGTCGGGCAGGGTGCTGGAGTGGGCAACGTCGCTGTGGGAGCGTGATGATCGTGTGGTGCAGAGTGTTCCTTTCTTCCTGGACGCTTTGAAACAGGTCTTTTTAGGAACCATTTTCACCCACGATACCGCACTCCAATTGTTGGCAATTACACAGGGTTCGTCCATGGTCAGCCAGTACACCATCAAATTCCGGACTCTGGTCTCTGAGCTGGAGTGGCCGGATAAAGTCCTTATTCCGGTGCTCTGGAAAGGGCTGGCAGACCATGTGAAGGACGCCTTGGCCACCAGGGAGATTCCCACCACACTGGAGGAGCTCATTTCAATATCTACCCACATCGACCTCCGTTTTAACGAGCGGAGGTTAGAGCGGACCCTGTGTAGGCAGAGGTTTCGCCTGGCTCCCACCTTCACCAGACCTCTAGAAACTTCCGTTCAAATATCCGACTCCCATGAGGCCATGGAGGTTTCTCGAGCGGGACCAAAGTCTCGGAGCGCTCAAGTACCCGTGGTTTGTAAAAATTGTCAACAGCTATGACATTATGCCAATAAATGTCCATGGCGGTCGGGAACATGATCGCGTCTAGTAACCATTGGAGGAGGTTCACTAGACACAGCGGCATTTTCCTCCAAGCTGTCCTTTAACCCTTGTCAGGCTGCATAATTTTACAACCTTAACAGGCTGCATAGGTACAATTGTACCTTCACATATACCTCCACTGTGGGAAGACTTTACTTGGTTTCAGAAACTAAAGTTCATTCAGCTACAAATGTTATGCTGATATCTATTGTTCAGTGTTGTTACTGGTCACTTATGTTGCTGTCAATTAAGTTAATTCAAACTGGGAGTGGCTTCTACTTGTCTTCCTGCCTCCCTCCTCTCATTAGCCATTTTGCTGTTCATCTCATTGCTGTGAGCACACATTTCTAGGCTTGTGAAGTCTTCAATTTCTTGGAAACGAAGGTAGGAAAGTCTCACAGCATCTAACAGCCAGTTATACCTTTATTCTCATTATGTGGGGACAGAACAGTCAAATTGTCTTTCAGCCTGGACTTGGCTTACATATATTTTGTATGAAACTTATCACTATAGGTATAATTTTTATACGAAAAATGGATAATAATTAGTATCTACATATTGTTTTACGATGTTTTATTTATATTCAGCACAAAATACGAAGCCAAAATTCATCTAGCAAGTCATCATGAGTGATAGTAATGCTGGATCTAGTTTCCGCCATAATCCAAGAAAACGTGTTTGCAGGTTAGTATAATTTTGTGAAAAGCCAATAATGTAGTATTTCGGAAAATTATTTATTTTACATTTTTTCATATTTACAGATTTACGTCTGACGAAATAATGCGAATGCTAGAAGAATCTGATTCTGAGCATGAGGATGAACCATATGTTCCATCTGATGATGAAAACTATGTACCACAAGTGGATGTTACTGAAGAAGATTCAGACATTGAACAAGAAATGGTCATAGAGCATGAAAATGAATACGAATCAGACGAAAGTGTTGAGGATGATTCTGTGCCTCAAAGTGCAGGCGACATTTGGACTGCTAAGGATGAAACTCAATGGTGCAGTAATCCACTGCCAAATGCACAAACAAAATCTCGTAATGTCCTACGACAAAGAGGTGGCCCTGCAGCAATCAGCAACCTATATACAGCAAAAGAGCTATTCAAGTCCATCATGACTCCCGAGATGTGTGACATCATATTACGGGAAACGAATCGAAAGGCCAAGAGAGTTTGTGATGCTTACAACAACGAACTGGTACAACGTTTTCCTGATTCTTCCAAACGGCCACCACAAAAAACATTCAAGCAATTTACTGAAACTGAACTTCATGCATTTTTGGGCATACTGATTGCTGCTGGTGTGCACAGAGCCAACAAAGAGAATCTGGAGGAAATGTGGAATGTTGCTGCTCTGCCTCTTATACGTGCAGCCATGTCTCGTGACCGCTTCAAGATGATACTCAGATTTATCAGGTTTGACAACGAAAATACACGTGCAGAACGTGTGCAAACAGATAAAGCTGCACCAATACGGGACATCTGGACAATGCTGAACAGTAATCTGGAGAGAGCCTACAAGCCATATCATTGTATCACCGTCGACGAGCAATTATTTCCATTTAGAGGTCATACTAAATTTACCCAGTATATACAGTGGGGCAAAAAAGTATTTAGTCAGTCAGCAATAGTGCAAGTTCCACCACTTAAAAAGATGAGAGGCGTCTGTAATTTACATCATAGGTAGACCTCAACTATGGGAGACAAACTGAGAAAAAAAAATCCAGAAAATCACATTGTCTGTTTTTTTAACATTTTATTTGCATATTATGGTGGAAAATAAGTATTTGGTCAGAAACAAAATTTCATCTCAATACTTTGTAATATATCCTTTGTTGGCAATGACAGAGGTCAAACGTTTTCTGTAAGTCTTCACAAGGTTGCCACACACTGTTGTTGGTATGTTGGCCCATTCCTCCATGCAGATCTCCTCTAGAGCAGTGATGTTTTTGGCTTTTCGCTTGGCAACACGGACTTTCAACTCCCTCCAAAGGTTTTCTATAGGGTTGAGATCTGGAGACTGGCTAGGCCACTCCAGGACCTTGAAATGCTTCTTACGAAGCCACTCCTTCGTTGCCCTGGCGGTGTGCTTTGGATCATTGTCATGTTGAAAGACCCAGCCACGTTTCATCTTCAATGCCCTTGCTGATGGAAGGAGGTTTGCACTCAAAATCTCACGATACATGGCCCCATTCATTCTTTCATGTACCCGGATCAGTCGTCCTGGCCCCTTTGCAGAGAAACAGCCCCAAAGCATGATGTTTCCACCACCATGCTTTACAGTAGGTATGGTGTTTGATGGATGCAACTCAGTATTCTTTTTCCTCCAAACACGACAAGTTGTGTTTCTACCAAACAGTTCCAGTTTGGTTTCATCAGACCATAGGACATTCTCCCAAAACTCCTCTGGATTATCCAAATGCTCTCTAGCAAACTTCAGACAGGCCCGGACATTTACTGGCTTAAGCAGTGGGACACGTCTGGCACTGCAGGATCTGAGTCCATGGTGGCGTAGTGTGTTACTTATGGTAGGCCTTGTTACATTGGTCCCAGCTCTCTGCAGTTCATTCACTAGGTCCCCCCGCGTGGTTCTGGGATTTTTGCTCACCGTTCTTGTGATCATTCTGACCCCACAGGGTGGGATTTTGCGTGGAGCCCCAGATCGAGGGAGATTATCAGTGGTCTTGTATGTCTTCCATTTTCTAATTATTGCTCCCACTGTTGATTTCTTCACTCCAAGCTGGTTGGCTATTGCAGATTCAGTCTTCCCAGCCTGGTGCAGGGCTACAATTTTGTTTCTGGTGTCCTTTGACAGCTCTTTGGTCTTCACCACTGTGGAGTTTGGAGTCAGACTGTTTGAGGGTGTGCACGGGTGTCTTTTTATACTGATAACAAGTTTAAACAGGTGCCATTACTACAGGTAATGAGTGGAGGAAAGAGGAGACTCTTAAAGAAGAAGTTACAGGTCTGTGAGAGCCAGAAATCTTGATTGTTTGTTTCTGACCAAATACTTATTTTCCACCATAATATGCAAAAAAATGATAAAAAAACAGACAATGTGATTTTCTGGATTTTTTTTTCTCAGTTTGTCTCCCATAGTTGAGGTCTACCTATGATGTAAATTACAGACGCCTCTCATCTTTTTAAGTGGTGGAACTTGCACTATTGCTGACTGACTAAATACTTTTTTGCCCCACTGTACCTTCAAAACCAGCTAAATATGGCATAAAGATTTTCTGGGCTTGTGACTCATCAAATGCCTACCCTTTACAAGGTCAGCTCTACACTGGGAAACCAACTGATGGTCCTTGACAAGTAAACATTGGAGAACGAACAGTATTGGACCTAGTGAGCTCGTATAAAGGCTCTGGAAGAAATGTCACCACCGATAACTTCTTTACAACCATGGAACTAGCTAAGGTATTGAACTCCTGGAACATGACACTAGTTGGTACAGTGAGAAAAAACAAAAGGTTCCTACCTAACAACATGCAGCCTGCCAAAGAAAGGCCTGTATACTCGACAAATTTTGCCTACAATCATGATGCAACAGTCTGTTCATATGTACCAAAGAAGAACAAATCAGTCGTGCTTCTATCATCTATGCACATGACGGGAGAAGTTGAAGAGACACTAGCAGCCAAGCCAGAGATAATAAAATACTACAACATAACAAAAGGTGGCGTTGATGTTATGGATAAAATGTTGGGAGAGTACACTGTGAAACGACGAACATCACGTTGGACTTTGGCATTTTTCTACAATATGATTGATGTCAGTGGGTTAGCATCCTACATCATCTACAGAGAACACAATCCAAGCTTCAGGGCAAAGGATCAACGAAGAAAGTTCCTGAAAGATCTCGCAAATCAGCTGTGTATGATTGCAATTGAAGATCGTAGTACAAACAAAATGATAATGAGAAACCATTTTCTTCGAGGTGCAGTAGAAATGGTGCTTGGACGATGCATTGTGGTAGCATCGCAGCCAGCAGCTGGCCCCAAAATACCTCATGGTAGTCGTGGACCCTCCCCTGTTGTTGGTAGTTGCTATGTCTGCAGAGACCTGAGGCGAAAACAACGCAAGACTAGAAAGTCTTGTGTGGTTTGTGTGAAACCCATTTGCGATGAACACTCTGTAGCAAAGCCAACATGCATTACTTGCAAAGAAAATCAATAAAAAAAAGTTTCTTACATTTTCTTTTATAATGTAAATGAACAGTTTTTTACTTGTTTATAATAGTTAAATAGCATTATCATTAAAAAAAAATTTATGCTTTTTCCCTGGCATTATCTTCATTCAAAATATATGAGGTACATTTGTACCTATGCAGCTTGTTATGGATGCAAAAAGATCTCGACCCCTTATCTCGGAAGCGGGTGGAGATATTTTATTGAAATTTGGCCAATATATTCTGGACCAAAAATGTAGAGATGTCACGAAATTTCAGCCCTCTACGTCTTTTCAAAAAAAAGTTATTGCAATTTTAAAACGGAATAGTTACAATTGTACCTATTCAGCCGGATAAGGGTTAAAGGGACAATCACATTAGGCTCATCCACTCTAACAGTCGAGCTTTGTGCTTTGTGTGGACTCTGGAGCAGAGGGGAATTTCATGTCCTCTGCTTTTGCTCTGCGCCATGCAATACCTCTGGTGATGCTCGCCAAATCGGTGACTGTTAGAGTAGTGAATGGGTCGACACTTCCCTCACAAATCACACACCAGACTGTCCCTTTCATGTTATCCATGTCCCCTTCCCACCAGGAGATTATTTCCTTTCTTGTCCATCCCGTGGGAATGGACGAGATTCTGCTGGGAATACCCTTGCTCCGTTTCCACTCCTCACATATTGAGTGGACCTCTGGGAGGATATTGGGTTGGAGTGCATCATGTAAGGGCAGATGTGTGAGGGAGTGCGTTCAGGTTTCCACTACCAAGATACCCACAGAGGGTTTCTTCCCTTCCCAAGTGCTATTGGTCCTATGCAGATGTGTTCTCCAAAAAGGCTGTGGAGACCCCTCCGCCTCACTGTCCCTATGACTGTCCTATTGATCTCATGCCTGGAGCAGAACCTCCTCGGGAATGGGTCTATCCCCTCTCTCTCCCAGAAACGGAGGCTATGTCCGAATACATCCAGGAGAATTTGGCAAGAGGGTTCATTAGGAAGTCAGTGTCACCTGCAGGGGTGGGGTTCTTCTTTGTGCAGAAGAAGAACGGAGAATTACATCCTTGCATAGATTACAGGAGACTTAACGCCATCACCATTAAGAATAAGTACCCGTTTCCCCTGATTTCTAAGCTCTTTGATAGGCTACGGTGAGCACGGGTATTTGCCAAATTAGATCTGCGGGGTGCTTATAACCTGATTTGCATCCATGAGGGGGATGAATGGAAGATGGCTTTTAATATCAGGGATGGGCACTATGAGCATCTGGTGATGCCCTTCGGGCTCTGTAATGCCCCAGACATTTTCCAAGACTTTGTTAATGATATCTTCCAGGATATGCTCTCCACCTCGGTCGCAGTCTAGCTGGATGATATTCTCATCTTCCCTCCACATATTGACTACCACCGGAGAGATTCCGCCTACATGGTATGCCAGACAAAATTGTCAGTGACTGGGGTCCCCAGTTTGTGTCTCGGTTCTGCAGAGAGCTTTGTAATCTTCTCAGCATTGAGTTGAATCTCTCCTCTGCATATCATCCCGAGACGAATGGGTTGGTAGAGAGGGCCAACCAGACCTTGGTCACATATCTGCGATATTTTGTCTCCACCAGGCAGGATGACTGGGCAACCTTGCTATCATGGGTGGAGTTTGCGCTGATCAATGCCGTAGCCGACTCCACTGGACAGACCCCATTCCTCCTTAACTATGGTCAGCATCCACGGGTACCTGTGCCTATGCCCGTGTCTTCCGCTGACTTCAGGGTGGCAGACTGGGCAGGGCAGGCACGGGACATTTGAGACCGCACTCAGGATGCCATTCGGGCCTCCAAGGAGAGAATGAGGTTCTCCACCGATGCACATCGGCGCCCTGCTCCGACCTTTGCTCCTGGCGACTTAGTGTGGCTCTCCGCCCATAACATCAGGCTGCGAGTTGAGTCCACTAAGTTTGCACCTCGCTACTTGGGCCATTTCAAGGTCCTCGAACAGGTTAACCCTGTGGTCTACCGTTTAGCCCTTCCGCCACACCTGGGTATGACCGACACCTTTCATGTGTCCCTCTTGAAACCCGTATACATGTCCCAGTTTTCCGAGTCATCTGCCGGGACATCGGGTTCGTCTACGGACGATTACGAGGTAAACGCTATTTTGGGGTGCAAGGTGATACGTGGCAAAAAATTTTATTTGGTGGACTGGAAGGGTTATGGTCCTGAGGACAGGTCCTGGGAGCCTGCGGAGCACATTCAAGCTCTGCAGCTCATTGCTGCCTTTGAGCACAGCGAGGTCCAAGGAGGGGGGCCCTAGGAGGGGGGTAATGTTAGGGGTCGAGTTACCGCCTCTGCACAGGGGGAATCTCGGGCCATCTCCGCTGCGGTCTCCCATTCTCCTGCTGCAGTGGAGTCTGCTCAGCGGAGACGTCGGTCCTGGCGTCTCGCTCAGTCTGACTCTGTGCAAAGGGTTACTGCTGCCTTTCCAGCTTCTGCCATTGTAGCCAGTACTGGGCAGTGGCGAGCAGACGTTTTTGGGACTAAGTCCTGCTTTTCTCCTTCTGAGCATGCCCAGGGTAAGATTTCTCTTTGGAGATTAAGGGTCACATGCTTAGATACTGCAGTTAATCCCATTGGTCCTCTAGGAAGGTCCTGAAGGTGCTCAACTTCTGTGGCAGCCTCCCATTGGTCCTTCTGGGAAGGTCCTGTACTTGCTGCAGCTATAAAAAGTGTTGTGAATTCCGCTCTTGGGCTCCCTCCGGTGGTTGTAAGTGGCACTTTTGTGAGTTCTGCTCTTGGGCTCCCTCTTGTGGTTTCTAGTGGTATGGCTGCTCCTTGGAGTTAGCTGTCATCAGCTGCCTCCACTTATCGTCTGCTATTTAAGTCTGGCTCTTTCTTCAGCCTGTGCCACTTGTCAATGTTTCCTGGCTGGATTCACACCTCTGCTTGGATTCTCCTGGTTTCCTGACCAGTTCTGCAAAGATAAGTTCTGGCTTTGCTCACTTCAGTCCACATGTTGTGGACTTATTGTTCTGTGCATTCTATATTTGTCCAGCTTGTCAGTATGGATTTTTTCTGTTAGCTGGAAGCTCTGGGAAGCAGATTTACCCTCCACACCTTTAGTCAGGTGTGGAGATTTTGTAAACTCTGTGTGGATTGTTTTGTAGTTTTTATACTGACCGCACAGTATCCTTTCCTGTCCTATCTATCAAGCTAGACTGGCCTCCTATGCTAAAATCTGATTTCATTTCTGCGTATGTTATTTTCCCCTCCTCTCACCATCAATATTTGTGGGGGGCTATCTTTCCTTTGGGGATTTTCTCTGAGGCAAGATAGGTTTCCTGTTTCCATCTTTAGGGGAAGTTAGATCTTAGGCTGTGCCGAGGGATCTAGGGAGCATCAGGTACCCCCCACGGCTATATTTAGTTGTGCTGCTAGGTTCAGGGTTTGTGGTCAGTACAGATACCACCTCCTTCAGAGCTTGTCTCATGTTGTTCCTAAACCATCAGATCATAACAGTACAAGTGGCCAAAAATGAATTAAATGTATCTCAAAAGAAGGAAAAGAAAGTTCTGAATCATTTTTTTTCTGTGCTTTGGTTTGTCTTTTTTTTTTTTCCTCTTGATATCTGGGTGGTTCAGGATATATGTTTTGGCATGGATGTTCAGGGTTTGTTTTCTCGTGTGGATCAACTTGCTGCAAGAGTACAGAGTATCCAGGACTATGTTGTCCAGACTCCGGCTTTAGAGCCCAGAATTCCTTCTCCTGATTTGTTTTTTGGGGACAGATCCAAGTTTTTGAACTTTAAAAACAACTGCAACTTGTTTTTGCTTTGAAACCCCGTTCTTCTGGTGATCCCATTCAGCAGGTGAAAATCATCATATCCTTGCTGCGTGGTGACCCTCAAGTCTGGGCTTTTTCTCTTGAAACAGGGGATCCAGCATTATTGAATGTAGATGCATTTTTTCAAGCACTCGGATTATTGCATGACGAACCTAATTCTGTGGATCATGCAGAAAAAACCCTGTTTGCCTTGTGTCAAGGTCAGGAAGCGGCAGAGTTATACTGCCAGAAATTTAGAAAATGGTCTGTGCTCACTAAATGGAATGAAGAGGCTCTGGCTGCTATTTTCAGAAAAGGTCTTTCTGAAACCCTTAAAGATGTTATGGTGGGCTTTCCTACATCTGCCGGTTTGAGCGAATCTATGTCTCTAGCCATTCAGATTGATCGGCGTCTGCACGAGTGCAAAGCTGTGCTCCATATGGCAGTATCCTCTGAGCATAGTCCTGAACCTATGCAATGTGATAGGATTTTGACTAGAATAGAACGGCAGGAATTCAGACGTCAGAATGGGCTGTGTTTTTACTGTGGTGATTCGGCTCATGTTATCTCTGATTGCCCTAAGCGTACTAAGAGAGTCGCTAGGTCTGTTACCATTAGTACTATACAGCCTGAATTTCTCTTATCTGTGACCCTGATTTGCTCATTGTCGTCCTTTTCTGTCATGGCATTTGTGGATTCAGGCGCTGCCCTTAACTTAATGGACTTAGAATTCGCCAGGCGCTGTGGTTTTTCCTTGCAGCCTTTGCAGAGCCCTATTCCTTTGAGGGGCATTGATGTTACACCCTTGGCCAAGGATAAACCTCAGTACTGGACACAGATGACTATGTACATGGCTCCTGCACATCAGGAAGATTGCCGTTTTCTGGTGTTGCATAACCTGCATGATGTTGTTGTGCTGGGATTTCCATGGTTACAGGAACATAATCCGGTGCTGGATTGGAAAACTATGTCGGTGACTAGTTGGGGTTGTCGAGGAGTACATAGTGACGTTCCTTTGATGTCAATTTCCTCTTCCCCCTCTTCTGAGGTCCCTGGGTTTTGTCGGATTTCCAGGATGTATTTGATGAGCCCAAGTCCAGTTCCCTTCCTCCACATATGGACTGTGATTGTGCTATTAACTTGATTCCTGGTTGTAAGTTCCTTAAGGGCCGACTTTTCAATCTGTCTGTGCCAGAGCATGCCGCCATGCGGAGCTATGTTAAGGAATCTTTGGAGAAAGGGCATATTCGGCCCTCTTCGTCACCATTGGAAGCGGGTTTCTTTTTTGTTGCTAAGAAGGATGGCTCCTTGAGACCCTGTATTGATTATCGTCTTCTTAATAAGATCACGGTTAAATTCCAATACCCCTTGCCTCTGCTTACTGATTTGTTTGCTCAGATTAAGGGGGCTAGTTGGTTTACTAAGATTGACCTCCAAGGGGCATATAATCTTGTTCGTATTAAACAGGGTGACGAATGGAAAACTGCATTTAATACGCCCGAAGGCCATTTTGAATACCTTGTGATGCCATTTGGGCTCTCTAATGCTCCATCTGTGTTCCAGTCTTTCATGCATGATATTTTCCGCAATTATCTTGATAAATTCATGGTCGTATATTTGGATGATATTTTGATTTTTTCCAATGATTGGGAGTCTCATGTGAAGCAGGTCAGGATGGTGTTCCAGATCCTTCGTGATAATGCTTTATCTGTGAAGGGGTCTAAGTGCCTATTCGGAGTTCAGAAGGTCTCTTTTTTGGGTTTTATTTTTTCTCCCTCGTCTATAGAAATGGATCCTGTTAAGGTCCAAGCTATTCATAACTGGATCCAACCCACATCTGTGAAGGGACTTCAAAAATTTTGGGGCTTTGCTAATTTCTATCGCCGTTTCATTGACAACTTTTCCAGTGTGGTTAAGCCCCTTACTGATTTGACGAAGAAAGGCGCTGATGTGACGAATTGGTCCTCTGAGGCTGTTGAGGCCTTTCAGGAGCTTAAACGCCGATTTATTTCTGCCCCTGTGTTGCGTCAACCGGATGTTTCTCTTCCTTTTCAAGTTGAGGTCGACGCTTCTGAGATTGGGGCAGGGGCCGTTTTGTCTCAGAGGGAGTCTGATGGTTCTTTGATGAAACCGTGTGCCTTTTTTTCCAGAAAGTTTTCGCCTGCGGAACGCAATTATGATGTCGGCAATCGGGAGTTGTTGGCTATGAAGTGGGCGTTTGAGGAGTGGCGACATTGGCTTGAGGGAGCTAAACACCGTGTTGTGGTCCTGACCGATCATAAGAATCTGATTTACCTCGAGTCGGCCAAGCGGCTGAATCCTAGACAGGCTCGATGGTCCCTGTTTTTCTCCCATTTTGATTTTGTGGTCTCGTATCTTCCGGGATCTAAGAATGTTAAGGCTGATGCCCTCTCTAGGAGTTTTTCGCCTGATTCTCCTGGAGTCCTGGAGCCAGTTGGCATTCTTAAGGAGGGGGTGATTCTTTCTGCTATCTCCCCTGATTTGCGACGGGTGCTTCAGGAATTTCAGGCTGATAGGCCTGACCGCTGTCCAGTGGGGAAGCTGTTTGTTCCTGATAGATGGACAAGTAAAGTAATTTCTGAGGTTCATTGTTCAGTGTTGGCTGGCCATCCTGGGATTTTTGGTACCAGAGATTTGGTTGCTAGGTCCTTTTGGTGGCCTTCCTTGTCTCGCGATGTGCGTGCTTTTGTGCAGTCCTGTGGGACTTGCGCCCGGGCCAAGCCTTGCTGTTCCCGCGCTAGTGGGTTGCTTTTGCCTTTGCCGGTCCCTGAGAGGCCTTGGACGCATATTTCCATGGATTTTTTTTCGGATCTTCCTGTTTCCCAGAAGATGTCTGTTATCTGGGTGGTTTGTGACCGGTTCTCTAAAATGGTCCATCTGGTACCTTTGCCTAAGTTGCCTTCCTCCTCAGATCTGGTTCCATTGTTTTTTCAGCATGTGGTTCGTTTGCATGGCATTCCGGAGAATATAGTGTCTGACAGAGGTTCTCAGTTTGTCTCTAGATTTTGGCAGGCCTTTTGTGCTAGGATGGGCATTGATTTATCTTTTTCTTCGGTGTTTCATCCTCAGACTAATGGCCAAACTGAGCGAACTAATCAGACCTTGGAGACCTATTTGAGATACTTTGTGTCTGCTGATCAGGATGATTGGGTGTCTTTCTTGCCATTGGCCGAGTTTGCCCTTAATAATCGGGCTAGTTCGGCTACTTTGGTTTCACCTTTCTTTTGTAATTTTGGTTTTTATCCTCGTTTTTCTTCTGGGCAGGTTGAGACTTCTGATTGTCCTGGTGTTAATTCTGTGGTGAACAGGCTGCAGCAGATTTGGGCTCATGTGGTGGACAATTTGACGTTGTCTCAGGAAAGGGCTCAACGTTTTGCTAACCGCCGTCGGCGTATTGGTCCCCGGCTTTGTGTGGGGGATTTGGTTTGGTTGTCTTCTCGTCATGTTCCTATGAAGGTTTCTTCTCCTAAGTTTAAGCCTCAGTTTATTGGTCCTTATAAAATTTTTGGAATTATTAATCCGGTGTCTTTTCGTTTGGCTCTTCCTGCCTCTTTTGCCATTCATGATGTTTTCCAGAGATCTTTGTTGCGGAGATATGTGGTGCCCGTTGTTCCCTCGGTTGACCCTCCTGCCCCGAAGTTGGTTGAGGGAGAGTTGGAATATGAGGTTGAGAAGATTTTGGATTCTCGTTTTTCGAGGCGGAGGCTTCAGTATCTTGTCAAGTGGAAGGGTTATGGCCAGGAGGATAATTCTTGGGTTGTTGCCTCCGATGTCCATGCTACCGATTTGGTTCGTGCTTTTCACTTGGCTCGTCCTGATCGGCCTGGGGGCTCTGGTGAGGGTTCGGTGACCCCTCCTCAAAGGGGGGGGTACTGTTGTGAATTCCGCTCTTGGGCTCCCTCCGGTGGTTGTAAGTGGCACTTTTGTGAGTTCTGCTCTTGGGCTCCCTCTTGTGGTTTCAAGTGGTATGGCTGCTCCTTGGAGTTAGCTGTCATCAGCTGCCTCCACTTATCGTCCATTATTTAAGTTTGGCTCTTTCTTCAGCCTGTGCCACTTGTCAATGTTTCCTGGCTGGATTCACATCTCTGCTTGGATTCTCCTGGTTTCCTGACCAGTTCTGCAAAGATAAGTTCTGGCTTTGCTCATTTCAGTCCACATGTTGTGGACTTATTGTTCTGTGCATTCTATATTTGTCCAGCTTGTCAGTATTGATTTTTTCTGTTAGCTGGAAGCACTGGGAAGCAGATTTACCCTCCACGCCTTTAGTCAGGTGTGGAGATTTTGTAAACTCTGTGTGGATTGTTTTGTAGTTTTTATACTGACCGCACAGTATCCTTTCCTGTCCTATCTATCAAGCTAGACTGGCCTCCTATGCTAAAATCTGATTTCATTTCTGCGTATGTTATTTTCCCCTCCTCTCACCGTCAATATTTGTGGGGGGCTATCTTTCCTTTGGGGATTTTCTATGAGGCAAGATAGGTTTCCTGTTTCCATCTTTAGGGGAAGTTAGATCTTAGGCTGTGCCGAGGGGTCTAGGGAGCGTCAGGTACCCCCCATGGCTATATTTAGTTGCGCTGCTAGGTTCAGGGTTTGCGGTCAGTACAGATACCACCTCCTTCAGAGCTTGTCTCATGTTGTTACTAAACCAACAGATCATAACAAAAAAGTTTGCATGACCGCACGGCCATGCGCTAGTATCAATTCAAGTTATGTGCTTTTGCACAAGTGTGGTTATATGTGATTGTATTCAGGGACCCGGCTGAAATAAGCCCCTAGAATACCGGCACCTCCGGTGAGGAGATTGTGTGCTTGCATGACCACTGACTGCTATAAGTTCGGCAATTAGCATGTGCTCCTGTGAGTCTAACAGGGCGCAGTGCTTTCCTTTCTCAGCTACTCTGTGAAGTAATAGAGCTGGCCTATACCACCAAATAGTGCCACCATTCACTAGCAGCAGGTTCCTCCTACTTGGTGGACCCCGGGCTGCGAGCGCACCAATAATAATAAACATCTATATATTCTCGGTGCGTTCCACTAGCCCTATCACTACTTTTCTCCTAAACAATGGTCAACATCAATGTTTTCCTGTTCCCATGTTCATCTTGTCTTCCGAACTGAGGATGGTAGACTGAGCCCACACTGCTATATACTACGTGGCTGTGTTATATACTATGTGGCTGTGCTATATACTATTTGGTTGTGCTATATACTAGGTGGGCTGTGCTATGCACTTCGTGCCTGTGTTATACACTACGTGGCTGCTATATACTATGTGGCTGTGCTTAGGCAAGGAATTTCTTAACACTTTAAGGGTGAAATGAATTCTATATAAAATTACATATATATATATATATATATATATATATATATATATATACAGTTAGGGCCAGAAATATTTGGACAGTGACACAATTTTTGCGAGTTGGGCTCTGCATGCCACAACATTGGATTTGAAATGAAACCTCTACAACAGAATTCAAGTGCAGATTGTAACGTTTAATTTGAAGGGTTGAACAAAAATATCTGATAGAAAATGTAGGAATTGTACACATTTCTTTGCAAACACTCCACATTTTAGGAGGTCAAAAGTAATTGGACAAATAAACATGACCCAAACAAAATATTTTTATTTTCAATATTTTGTTGCAAATCCTTTGGAGGCAATCACTGCCTTAAGTCTGGAACCCATGGACATCACCAAACGCTGGGTTTCCTCCTTAATGCTTTGCCAGGCCTTTACAGCCGCAGCCTTCAGTTCTTGCTTGTTTGTGGGTCTTTCCGTCTTAAGTCTGGATTTGAGCAAGTGAAATGCATGCTCAATTGGGTTTAGATCTGGAGATTGACTTGGCCATTGCAGAATGTTCCACTTTTTGGCACTCATGAACTCCTGGGTAGCTTTGGCTGTATGCTTGGGGTCATTGTCCATCTGTACTATGAAGCGCCGTCCAATCAACTTTGCAGCATTTGGCTGAATCTGGGCTGAAAGTATATCCCGGTACACTTCAGAATTCATCCGGCTACTCTTGTCTGCTCTTATGTCATCAATAAACACAAGTGACCCAGTGCCATTGAAAGCCATGCATGCCCATGCCATCACGTTGCCTCCACCATATTTTACAGAGGATGTGGTGTGCCTTGCATCATGTGCCGTTCCCTTTCTTCTCCAAACTTTTTTCTTCCCATCATTCTGGTACAGGTTGATTTTTGTCTCATCTGTCCATAGAATACTTTTCCAGAACTGAGCTGGCTTCTTGAGGTGTTTTTCTGCAAATTTAACTCTGGCCTGTCTATTTTTGTTATTGATGAATGGTTTGCATCTAGATGTGAACCCTTTGTATTTACTGTCATGGAGTCTTCTCTTTACTGTTGACTTAGAGACAGATACACCTACTTCACTGAGAGTGTTCTGGACTTCAGTTGATGTTGTGAACGGGTTCTTCTTCACCAAATTAAGTATGCGGCGATCATCCACCACTGTTGTCATCCGTGGACGCCCAGGCTTTTTTGAGTTCCCAAGCTCACCAGTCAATTCCTTTTTTCTCAGAATGTACCCAACTGTTGATTTTGCTACTCCAAGCATGTCTGCTATCTCTCTGATGGATTTTTTCTTTTTTTTCAGCCTCAGGATGTTCTGCTTCACCTCAATTGAGAGTTCCTTTGACCGCATGTTGTCTGCTCACAGCAACAGCTTCCAAATGCAAAACCACACACCTGGAATCCACCCCTGACCTTTTAACTACTTCATTGATTACAGGTTAACGAGGGAGACGCCTTTAGAGTTAATTGCAGCCCTTAGAGTCCATTGTCCAATTACTTTTGGTCCCTTGAAAAAGAGGACGCTATGCATAACAGAGCTATGATTCCTAAACCCTTTCTCCGATTTGGATGTGGAAACTATCATATTGCAGCTGGGAGTGTGCACTTTCAGCCCATATTATATATATAATTGTATTTCTGAACATGTTTTTGTAAACAGCTAAAATAACAAAACTTGTGTCACTGTCCAAATATTTCTGGCCCTAACTGTATATATACCATATATATATATATATATATATATATATATATATATATATGTATATATATATATATGTGTTACAAAACGACACACCCTCATATCCAGTAACAGGATCCCTTCATAAGCAAGCACTGCACACCAATAGAGGACTATGAAGACTCTGGATCAAAAAATAGATGCTAAAAACCACAACTTTTATTACAAAAAATCTAAAATACATACAGCTCATATAACACACTGGTGAGACGTTACAATCAACGGATACAAGGTCAGAACAGAAGCTACAGACTGATAAGACCCCCTAACAAATACCACATGTCAGGTAACAAGTGACCATCATATGCTGGTAACTCCCTTATTGTGCTGATAATGCAACTAACCCACAGAATATGTGACACTACTCCTCCACTCTAGCATATCAATATAGACACAATGGTCGCTAACTATGTAATAGTAGGTCACAGCTAAAAGTAATATGTACCTGTGGTCATGCTTGAACCAGGGGGAGAGAGGGGTCGTACCGACTGAGCGCACCTCGACGCACATTTCACTGCAACGGCAGCTTCGTCAGGAGGTAAGATCCCATTGTTTCTGGAGCCCTTATATAATGGATCCTGATGTGCAGATGTCCAGCACCTGCTAAGCGGCGCACCGGCGCCATGTTGCGGCGCCACCGAGGAGACCGCGCTCAGTGTGCGCGTCATACGGTCACATGTTGCGGTCATGTGACCGGACATGTAACCAAGACGACAGAACACATCCAGAGAGCGCTTCCCCACGGCGGCACCACAGCGCATGCGCGCCGTGCGCACACAGGTACCATAGAAGAACAATATATATGTGTGAACACAAAGTGAAACTAAAAACCAGGACACCAACAATCCCCACAATAGAGGCTACAACCCCATGGTGAGCCCATTGCCTGCATTCGCTATATAAGACGAATGCCCAGACTGAAACTAGTGGGTATACAGAGGGAATAATAAATACCCTAATAGATTTAATATATATGAGCCCCCGAATACCCCCTAATAGACTAAAACGGAGGCATGTATTGTATTGCACATAGTACATCAAATACATAGTATAACCAAATCATAAATCATACAGCCCCCATACAAAGGCATAACATGATGTGACCATAGATGACTTCTTTGTTCTTTCTTAAGCATGCCTCTGTCGTCCAAAGGTAATAGTCACATTGTCCATACTTGCAGGGTGTCCCTTAGTGAGATTAGGCTTCACCAAAACCACAGAAAAATGTTAGACGAAACTATGAATAGAGCATGGAGAAGAATTGTAATTATTCAAAACTTGTATACATATTCTACCACTACACCCGGTGGTACCCATGAGTGGCCCAGGGCATAAAAATAGAAAGGGGGAGGATAAGAAAGGGGACAGGGATAAGGACCTAAAAAGTAAAACATATAAACAACAACAACAAAAATATAAAATTCGCGCTAGCCTAGGAAGGATATATGTGTGTGTGTGTGAGACTATTTGGTGAACCCCAGTGCGAACAAATAAATTGAGTGGAAACCACTCGCATGAATAACAAATACCAACCACCAGAGTTATAGACTTAATTCCAAGAAATTAGTGGCACGGATATACGTTTTATAAAATAACTTTATTTGCAATGGTAACAACATATTTTATGTGCACATGTTGGAAAACATAAAAACAATATAATGAGTGACATATATATAAAACTAATCACTAGGGTTGAGCGAAACGGGTCGAAATATTTCAAAAGTCGCCGACTTTTGGCAAGATCGGGTTTCATGAAACCCGACCCGACCCCTCTGTGGGGTCGGCCATGAAGTCGGCGATCTTTTGAATCTGGAATCGGAATTCCGATAATGATTCCCGATATGTTTAAGATATCGGAAATTGGTATCGGAATTCAGATTTAAGTGTAAACTAAAGAATTAAAATAAAAAATATCGCAATACTTACCCTCTGAAGCGCCCTGGTACTAACTGGCAGCCTTTCTTCCTTAGAATCAGCCTGCCAAGACCTTGCGGTGACGTCGCGGCTTCTGATTGGTCGCGCGGCGGTCACATGGGCGGCCGCGCAACCAATCACAAGCCGCGACGTCACCGCGACGTCACCGAAGGTCCTGGAAGCGCTGATTCTTAGGAAGGACCTTCGGTGACGTCGCGGTGACGTCGCGTCTTGTGATTGGTCGCGCGGCCGCCCATGTGACCGCCGCGCAACCAATGAGAAGCCGCGACGTCACCGCAAGGTCTTGGAAGGCTGATTCTAAGGAAGAAAGGCTGCCGGTTAGTACCAGGGCGCGTCAGAGGGTAAGTATTGCGATATTTTTTATTTTAATTCTTTATTTTACACTAAAATATGGATCGCAGGGCCTGAAGGAGAGTTTCCGCTCCTTCAGACCCTGGGAACCATGGAAACCCAATGCACTGCATTGGGTTTCGAGTTTCGGCCGACCCCGACCCCGACTTTTTTATAGGATCGGCCGATTTCACTCGACCCGACTTTTGAAAAAGTCGGGTTTCGTGAAACCCGACCCGATCCTATAAAAGCAAAGGTCGCTCAACCCTACTAATCACCAATATATATAAAAACCTAAGTAGGCATATGGTGTACCATACAAGGAAGGATTAATCTCAGGACTCCTATAGGTAAAGTATGAAATATACTGTATACCATAAGTGATAACAAATATATGAAAATGTGTAAAAGCTAAAAATATGGGGTTAAAATATATAACCCGCGATGCAAGCAGTAAGCTATACACCGTGCAAACAGTGCAATGGGCAAAATATGAAGCAAGAGGATAAAGTGCTATGTGCTAGAAATAAGAGGAACAGTAGAAGGGGAATATATAGGAGTGCCTGTACCTTTATGACGTCACCTGATCCAAACAATGCGCACCCCGACGTGCGTTTCGGATATAGAATCCTTCGGTTTCGGATATAGAATCTTTCCCTCTGACGAAGTATTCTATATTCGAAATGCGCATGCTATATACTACGTGGGCTGTGTTATATGTTATGTGGGCTGTTATATGCTACGTGGTTGGGCTTAATACTATGTGGCTGTGCTATATACTGCGTGGATGTGCTATATGCTACGTGGGCTGTGCTATATCCTATGTGGGCTGTTATATACTACCTGGCTGTGCTATATACTATGTGGCTGTGCTATATACTTTGTGGCTGTGCTATATACTATGTGGCTGTGCTTTATTCTACGTAACATAGTAACATAGTAACATAGTAACATAGTTAGTAAGGCCGAAAAAAGACATTTGTCCCCAGATCTACGTCCTTCTACAGAACCTAATAATTGTATGATACAATATTGTTCTGCTCCAGGAAGACATCCAGGCCTCTCTTAAACCCCTCGACTGAGTTCGCCATCACCACCTCCTCAGGCAAGCAATTCCAGATTCTCACTGCCCTAACAGTAAAGAATCCTCTTGTATGTTGGTGGAAAAACCTTCTCTCCTCCAGACGCAAAGAATGCCCCCTAGTGCCCATCACCTTCCTTGGTATAAACAGATCCTCAGCGAGATATTTGTATTGTCCCCTTATATACTTATACATGGTTATTAGATCGCTGTTGTGAATTCTGTTATCAAACTCCCTCCTGTGGTCATGAATGGTACTTCGGCGAGTTCTGTCCATGGACTCCCTCTGGTGGCTGTGAGTGGAGCTGCTGGTTCTGAGGTTCCTTCCACAGGTGACTTAGTTTATTCTTTGGCTGGCTGCTCTATTTAACTCCACTCAGATCGTTACTCCATGCCAGCTGTCAATGTTCTTGTACTGGTTCAGTTCGTTCTTGGATCTTTCTGGTGACCTGTCTACTCCAGCAGAAGCTAAGTCCCTGCTAGTTAATTATTTGTTCATTGTTTTCTTGTCCAGCTTGCTATCATGATTTTGCCTTGCTAGCTGGAAGCTCTGGGATGCAGAGTGGCACCTCCGCACTGTGAGTCGGTACGGGGGTCTTTTTGCCCACTCTGCGTGGTCTTTTTGTAGTTTTTGTGCTGACCGCAAAGATACCTTTCCTATCCTCAGTCTGTTTAGTAAGTCTGGCCTCCTTTGCTGAAACCTGTTTCATTTCTGTGTTTGTGACTTTCATCTTAACTCACAGTCAATATATGTGGGGGGCTGCCTTTTCATTTGGGGAATTTCTCTGAGGCAAGGTAGGCTTTATTTTCTATCTCTAGGGCTAGTTAGCTCTTAGGCTGTGAAGAGGCGTCTAGGCAGAGTTAGGTATGCTCCACGGCTATTTCTAGTGTGTGTGATAGGATTAGGGGTTGCGGTCAGCAGAGCTCCCACTTCCCAGAGCTTGTCCTGTGATAGTTTAACCATCAGGTCGTTTCAGGTGCTCCTAACCACCAGGTCCATAACAGTACAGCTGGCCCAAAGTGTTAATGCATCTCAATAGAGGGATAAGAGAAGTTCTGAGACCATTTTTTTTCTCTGCAGTGTGTTTTGTCTTTCTTTTCCCCTTAACCTCTGGGTGGTTCAGGACACAGGTGTAGATATGGACTTTCAAGGTCTGTCCTCTTGTGTGGATCATCTCACTGCAAGGGTACAAAACATTCAAGATTTTGTGGTTCAGAATCCGATGTTAGAGCCTAGAATTCCAATTCCTGATTTGTTTTCCGGGGATAGATCTAAGTTCCTGAATTTCAAAAATAACTGTAAACTGTTTCTTGCTTTGAAACCCCGCTCCTCTGGTGACCCCGTTCAACAAGTAAAGATCATTATTTCTTTGTTGCGTGGTGACCCTCAAGACTGGGCATTTTCCCTTGCGCCAGGAGATCCTGCATTGCGTGATGTAGATGCGTTTTTTTCTGGCGCTTGGATTGCTTTATGATGAACCAAATTCAGTGGATCAGGCAGAGAAAATCTTGCTGGCTTTGTGTCAGGGTCAGAATGAAGCGGAGGTATATTGTCAGAAGTTTAGAAAGTGGTCTGTGCTTACTCAGTGGAATGAGTGTGCCCTGGCGGCAATTTTCAGAAAGGGTCTTTCTGAAGCCCTTAAGGATGTCATGGTGGGATTTCCCACGCCTGCTGGTCTGAATGAGTCTATGTCCTTGGCCATTCAGATCGATAGGCGCTTGCGTGAGCGCAAAGCTGTGCACCATTTGGCGGTATTCTCTGAGCATGGGCCTGAGCCTGAGCCTATGCAATGTGATAGGACTTTGACCAGAGCTGAACGGCAAGAACACAGACGTCCGAATGTGCTGTGTTTTTACTGTGGTGATTCCACTCATGCTATCTCCGATTGTCCTAAGCGCACTAAGCGGTTCGCTAGGTCTGCTACCATTGGTACGGTACAGTCTAAATTTCTTTTGTCCGTTACTCTGATTTGCTCTTTGTCGTCCTATTCTGTTATGGCATTTGTGGATTCAGGCGCTGCCCTGAATTTGATGGACTTGGAGTTTGCCAGGCGCTGTGGTTTTTTCTTGGAGCCCTTGCAGTATCCTATTCCATTGAGAGGAATTGATGCTACGCCTTTGGCCAAGAATAAGCCTCAGTACTGGACTCAATTGACCATGTGCATGGCTTCTGCACATCATGAGGATATTCGCTTTTTGGTGTTGCATAATCTGCATGATGTGGTCGTTTTGGGGTTGCCATGGCTACAGGTCCATAATCCAGTATTGGATTGGAAATCAATGTCTGTGTCCAGCTGGGGTTGTCAAGGGGTACATGGTGATGTTCCATTGCTGTCAATTTCGTCTTCCACTCCTTCTGAAGTCCCTGAGTTTTTGTCGGATTACCAGGATGTATTTGATGAGCCCAAATCCAGTGCCCTACCTCCTCATAGGGATTGCGATTGTGCTATTAATTTGGTTCCTGGTAGTAAGTTTCCTAAGGGCCGACTGTTCAATTTATCTGTGCCAGAGCACGCCGCTATGCGGAGTTATATAAAGGAATCCTTGGAGAAAGGGCATATTCGCCCGTCGTCATCACCGTTGGGAGCAGGGTTCTTTTTTGTGGCCAAGAAGGATGGTTCTTTGAGACCTTGTATTGATTACCGCCTTCTTAATAAGATCACGGTCAAATTTCAGTACCCTTTGCCGCTGCTGTCTGATTTGTTTGCTCGGATTAAGGGGGCTAGTTGGTTCACTAAGATAGATCTTCGAGGGGCATATAATCTTGTGCGTATTAAACAGGGCGATGAATGGAAAACAGCATTTAATACGCCCAAGGGCCATTTTGAGTACCTGGTGATGCCATTCAGGCTTTCTAATGCTCCATCTGTGTTTCAGTCCTTTATGCATGACATCTTCCGAAGGTACCTAGAAAGATTCAGGATTGTATATTTGGATGATATTTTGGTCTTTTCGGATGATTGGGAGTCTCATGTGAAGCAGGTCAGAATGGTGTTCCAGGTCCTTCGTGCAAATTCCTTGTTTGTGAAGGGGTCAAAATGTCTCTTTGGAGTTCAGAAGGTTTCATTTTTGGGTTTCATTTTTTCCCCTTCTACTATCGAGATGGACCCTGTTAAAGTTCAGGCCATTTATGATTGGACTCAGCCGACATCTGTGAAGAGCCTGCAGAAGTTCCTGGGCTTTGCTAATTTTTACTGTCGCTTCATCGATAATTTTTCTAGTGTTGCTAAACCGTTGTATCATTTGACCAATAAAGGTGCTGATGTGGTCAATTGGTCCTCTGCGGCCATAGAGGCTTTTCAGGAGTTGAAGCGTCATTTTTCTTCTGCCCCTGTGTTGTGCCAGCCAGATGTTTCGCTCCCGTTTCAGGTCGAGGTTGATGCTTCTGAGATTGGAGCAGGGGCTGTTTTGTCTCAAAGAAGTTCTGATGGCTCGGTGATGAAACCATGTGCCTTCTTTTCTAAAAAGTTCTCGCCTGCTGAGCGCAATTATGATGTTGGCAATCGAGAGTTGTTAGCCATGAATTGGGCGTTTGAGGAGTGGCGACATTGGCTTGAAGGAGCCAAGCATCGCGTGGTGGTCTTGACGGATCACAACAATTTGACTTATCTCGAGTCTGCCAAATGGTTGAATCCTAGACAGGCTCGATGGTCGCTATTTTTCTCCCATTTTGATTTTGTGGTTTCGTACCTTCCGGGCTCTAAGAATGTGAAGGCTGATGCCCTTTCAAGGAGTTTTGTGCCTGACTCTCCAGGTGTTCCTGAGCCTGCAGGTATTCTCAAAGAGGGGGTAATTTTGTCTGCCATCTCCCCTGATTTGCGGCGGGTGCTGCAGAAGTTTCAGGCTGATAGACCTGACCGTTGTCCAGCGGAGAAACTGTTTGTCCCTGATAGATGGACTAGTAGAGTTATCTCTGAGGTTCATTGTTCGGTGTTGGCTGGTCATCCTGGAATCTTTGGTACCAGAGATTTGGTGGCTAGATCCTTTTGGTGGCCTTCTTTGTCACAGGATGTGCGTTCTTTTGTGCAGTCCTGTGGGATTTGTGCTCGGGCTAAGCCCTGCTGTTCTCGTGCCAGTGGGTTGCTTTTGCCCTTGCCGGTCCCGAAGAGGCCCTGGACGCATATTTCCATGGATTTTATTTCAGATCTCCCTGTCTCTCAAAGGATGTTGGTCATTTGGGTGGTTTGTGATCGCTTCTCTAAGATGGTCCATTTGGTACCCTTGTCTAAATTGCCTTCCTCCTCTGATTTGGTGCCATTATTTTTCCAGCATGTGGTTCGTTTGCATGGCATTCCGGAGAACATCGTCTCGGACAGAGGTTCCCAGTTTGTTTTGAGGTTTTGGCGGTCCTTTTGTGCTAAGATGGGCATTGATTTGTCTTTTTCTTCGGCTTTCCATCCTCAGACAAATGGCCAAACCGAACGAACTAATCAGACTTTGGAAACATATCTGAGATGCTTTGTTTCTGCTGATCAGGATGATTGGGTGTCCTTCTTGCCTTTGGCTGAGTTCGCCCTTAATAATCGGGCCAGCTCGGCTACTTTGGTTTCACCTTTTTTCTGTAATTCTGGTTTCCATCCTCGTTTCTCTTCAGGGCAGGTTGAGCCTTCGGACTGTCCTGGTGTGGATTCTGTGGTGGACAGGTTGCAGCAGATTTGGACTCATGTGGTGGACAATTTGACATTGTCCCAGGAGAAGGCTCAACGTTTCGCTAACTGCCGGCGCTGTGTTGGTCCCCGACTTCGTGTTGGGGATTTGGTTTGGTTGTCGTCTCGTTATGTTCCTATGAAGGTTTCCTCTCCTAAGTTTAAGCCTCGTTTCATTGGTCTGTATAAGATTTCTGAAGTTCTCAATCCTGTGTCATTTCGTTTGGCCCTTCCAGCTTCTTTTGCCATCCATAATGTGTTCCATAGGTCGTTATTGCGGAGATACGTGGCGCCTATGGTTCTCTCCGTTGATCCTCCTGCCCCGGTGTTGGTCGAGGGGGAGTTGGAGTATGTGGTGGAGAAGATTTTAGATTCTCGTATTTCGAGACGGAAACTCCAGTACCTGGTCAAGTGGAAGGGTTATGGTCAGGAAGATAATTCCTGGGTTTTTGCCTCTGATGTTCATGCTGCCGATCTAGTTCGTGCCTTTCATTTGGCTCGTCCTGATCGGCCTGGGGGCTCTGGTGAGGGTTCGGTGACCCCTCCTCAAGGGGCGGGTACTGTTGTGAATTCTGTTATCAAACTCCCTCCTGTGGTCATGAATGGTACTTCGGCGAGTTCTGTCCATGGACTCCCTCTGATGGCTGTGAGTGGAGCTGCTGGTTCTGAGGTTCCTTCCACAGGTGACTTAGTTTATTCTTTGGCTGGCTGCTCTTTTTAACTCCACTCAGATCGTTACTCCATGCCAGCTGTCAATGTTCTTGTACTGGTTCAGTTCGTTCTTGGATCTTTCTGGTGACCTGTCTACTCCAGCAGAAGCTAAGTCCCTGCTAGTTAATTATTTGTTCATTGTTTTCTTGTCCAGCTTGCTATCATGATTTTGCCTTGCTAGCTGGAAGCTCTGGGATGCAGAGTGGCACCTCCGCACTGTGAGTCGGTACGGGGGTCTTTTTGCACACTCTGCCTGGTCTTTTTGTAGTTTTTGTGCTGACCGCAAATATACCTTTCCTATCCTCAGTCTGTTTAGTAAGTCTGGCCTCCTTTGCTGAAACCTGTTTCATTTCTGTGTTTGTGACTTTCATCTTAACTCACAGTCAATATATGTGGGGGGCTGCCTTTTCCTTTGGGGAATTTCTCTGAGGCAAGGTAGGCTTTATTTTCTATCTCTAGGGCTAGTTAGCTCTTAGGCTGTGAAGAGGCGTCTAGGCAGAGTTAGGTACGCTCCACGGCTATTTCTAGTGTGTGTGATAGGATTAGGGGTTGCGGTCAGCAGAGCTCCCACTTCCCAGAGCTTGTCCTGTGATAGTTTAACCATCAGGTCGTTCCAGGTGCTCCTAACCACCAGGTCCATAACAGTACAGCTGGCCCAAAGTGTTAATGCATCTCAAAAGAGGGATAAGAGAAGTTCTGAGACAATTTTTTTTTCTCTGCAGTGTGTTTTGTCTTTCTTTTCCCCTTAACCTCTGGGTGGTTCAGGACACAGGTGTAGATATGGACATTCAAGGTCTGTCCTCTTGTGTGGATCATCTCACTGCAAGGGTACAAAACATTCAAGATTTTGTGGTTCAGAATCCGATGTTAGAGCCTAGAATTCCAATTCCTGATTTGTTTTCCGGGGATAGATCTAAGTTCCTGAATTTCAAAAATAATTGTAAACTGTTTCTTGCTTTGAAACCCCGCTCCTCTGGTGACCCCGTTCAACAAGTAAAGATCATTATTTCTTTGTTGCGTGGTGACCCTCAAGAATGGGCATTTATGCTATCTACTATGTGGCTGTGCTATATACTTTGTGGCTGTGCTATATACTACGTGGCTGTTCTTTATTCTACGTAACATAGTAACATAGTTAGTAAGGCCGAAAAAAGACATTTGTCCCCAGATCTACGTCCTTCTACAGAACCTAATAATTGTATGATACAATATTGTTCTGCTCCAGGAAGACATCCAGGCCTCTCTTGAACCCTTCGACTGAGTTCGCCATCACCACCTCCTCAAGCAAGCAATTCCAGATTCTCACTGCCCTAACAGTAAAGAATCCTCTTCTATGTTGGTGGAAAAACCTTCTCTCCTCCAGACGCAAAGAATGCCCCCTAGTGCCCATCACCTTCCTTGGTATAAACAGATCCTCAGCGAGATATTTGTATTGTCCCCTTATATACTTATACATGGTTATTAGATCGCTGTTGTGAATTCTGTTATCAAACTCCCTCCTGTGGTCATGAATGGTACTTCGGCGAGTTCTGTCCATGGACTCCCTCTGGTGGCTGTGAGTGGAGCTGCTGGTTCTGAGGTTCCTTCCACAGGTGACTTAGTTTATTCTTTGGCTGGCTGCTCTATTTAACTCCACTCAGATCGTTACTCCATGCCAGCTGTCAATGTTCTTGTACTGGTTCAGTTCGTTCTTGGATCTTTCTGGTGACCTGTCTACTCCAGCAGAAGCTAAGTCCCTGCTAGTTAATTATTTGTTCATTGTTTTCCGTGAGTCGGTGAGGGGGTCTTTTTCCACACTCTGCGTGGTCTTTTTGTAGTTTTTGTGCTGACCGCAAAGATACCTTTCCTATCCTCAGTCTGTTTAGTAAGTCTGGCCTCCTTTGCTGAAACCTGTTTCATTTCTGTGTTTGTGACTTTCATCTTAACTCACAGTCAATATATGTGGGGGGCTGCCTTTTCCTTTGGGGAATTTCTATGAGGCAAGGTAGGCTTTATTTTCTATCTCTAGGGCTAGTTAGCTCTTAGGCTGTGAAGAGGCGTCTAGGCAGAGTTAGGTATGCTCCACGGCTATTTCTAGTGTGTGTGATAGGATTAGGGGTTGCGGTCAGCAAAGCTCCCACTTCCCAGAGCTTGTCCTGTGATAGTTTAACCATCAGGTCGTTCCGGGTGCTCCTAACCACCAGGTCCATAACAGATCGCCCCTCAGTCGTCTTTTTTCTAGACTAAATAATCCTAATTTCGCTCATCTATCTGAGTATTGTAGTTCTCCCATCCCCTTTATTAATTTTGTTGCCCTCCTTTGTACTCTCTCTAGTTGGGCTGTGGGCTGTGTTATATGCTATGTGGGCTGTAATACACTACGTGGGCAGTGTTATATGCTACATGTCTGTGCTATATGCTACGTGAGCTGTGTTATAAACTACGAGGCTGTGCTATATACTATGTGGCTTTGCTATATACTACATAGCTGTGCTATATACTATGTGGGCTGGGTTATATGTTATGTGGCTGTGTTATATACTATGTGGGCTGTGTTATAAACTATGTGACTGTGCTATATACTATTTGGCTGTGCTATATACTAGGTGGGCTCTGCTATACACTTTGTGCCTGTGTTATATACTACATAGCTGCTATATACTACGTGGCTGTGCTATATACTATGTGGGCTGTGTTATATGTTAAGTGGGCTGTTATATGCTATGTGGTTGTGCTCTATACTACGTGGGCTGTGCTATATGCTATGTGGGCTGTTATATACTACGTGGCTGTGCTATATCCTATGTGGCTGTGCTATATACTTTGTGGCTGTGCTGTATACTACGTGGCTGTGCTTTATTCTATGTGGGCTGTGTTATATGCTATGTGGGCTGTGTTATATACTACGTGGGCAGTGTTATATGCTACATGTATGTGCTATATGCTACGTGAGCTGTGTTATAAAATATGAGGCTGTGCTATATACTATGTGGCTGTGCTATATACTACATGGCTGTGCTATATACTATGTGGGCTGTGTTATATGTTATGTGGCTGTGTTATATACTTCGAGGGCTGTGTTTTATGCTATGTGGCTGTGCTATATTCTATGTGGGCTGTGTTATATGCTACATGGCTGTGTTATATGCTACGTGGCTGTGTTTTATGCTACGTGGCTGTGTTATATACTATGTGCACTGTGTTATATGCTATGTGGCTGTGCTATATACTATATATCATATAATAACAGTATCAATTGATGAAAAATATTTTTCCCCTTTAATAAATAGTCACCCATTTGTCCCATAGCATACTTTCAAAATACTCCATATAAATGGACCTAGAAAGGGAGGGAAAAGGGGAAGGGGGGAAGGGGAAAAAAGGGAGGGGGGGAATGTGGGCTGTGTTATATGCTATGTGGGCTGTGTTATATGCTATGTGGCTATGCTATTTACTATGTGGGCTGTGTTATATGTTACGTGGCTGTGCTATAAACTATGTAGCTGTGCTATATGCTACGTGGGCTGTGTTAAATACTATGTGGCTGTGCTATATATTACTTGGCTGTGCTATATACTACGTGGCTGTGCTATATGCTACCCATTGTACTGTATCTATATTTCTCTGCTGTATCTTTGCATCATGAATTGTGGTATGTGTTAAAGTGGGACCCACTGATACTCTTTCACCTGGGGCCTGCAAAAACCTGGAGCTGGCCCTGCTTGCTCTCCAGTCAAGTCTATAGGAACCAGTGATATGCAGGTGCTGCCTTTGCGCTCGGGAGTCTAAGTCCAGAAATTACCTTACTGAGCATGTCCATGACGTGGTGTCTTCTCATTGGTGTTCGGACATTAGCTGCTCTGGTGATGTGGCATCCCCTGATTAGCCTGCGGGCGATGTCTCGCTCGACTGGGCATGAGTGTTTGGGTGGAGCCTAATGTATATAAGGCTCTCAGTGGCGCACTCTGTGTGCTAGTGTCATTTAAGTTTTGGTGTGTGTGGGTGGATGATCTAGCACTCTGCACGTGTTGTATGTCTGTCTCAGCTTGAAGCATGTACATGTTAGCAGGCAGGTTGCACACTTATCTTGGGTAATCGCACAGACCACCTTGAATCCAAAATGGCTGAACTTGTTCAATCCCATAACACTCTCTTGGACGAACATGAACAGCTTCAGCTCTCGGTTGAGGCATTACAGGCCAAGAACTATGACCTGGAGGACAGACATAGACGGAACAACGTTCGCCTTAGAGGCGTCCCAGAGTTGATCCCTCCCGAGGAGCTGAAAGCCTTTCTCCAGGACTTCATGCTGGAAGTTTTACCAGGATTAGAGCCCAGAGATCTAAAAATTGACCGCATCCACAGGGTACAGAAGCCCTCTGGCATCCGTTCAGACCTCCCTCGAGACGTACTTGCAAGAGTGCACTTTTTTGAAGCTAAAGAGGACTTTTTGAAAGCATTAAGAGCAGCTCCTGCCCTTTCTGATCGCTTTGTGATGCTGGAGGTGTATCCGGATCTATCTCCAGGCACCTTGGCCCAGCGTCGCGCGTTCAAACCATACACAACGCTCCTGCGTGACAAAGAAGTCGCATACAGATGGGGCCATCCTACACGCCTGATTATACGCAGAGACAATACCACCCACGTCTGCCTTACTCCCGCTCAAGCGGCACGACTTCTGGAAAATTGGAACTTTCTTCCAGCGTCCCCTTCTGCAACGTCTCGGCGTCCCGGACAAGACTCCATTGTTAAGAAGGGACCTCGCGGGAAAAGAATCGACCCAGAATGGAGATTCGCCTGAGATCGTTCCTGCTGATCTGGATTTCATTCCGGCTGGATAATATGCCCAGGGGACCGTCTTCCTGGTTTTTTTTTTTGTTTTTCTTCTCGCTTCTCAGGTTGTATTTCCGTACCTGTCCCCTTTCCGTTCTTTCCTTGTTTCCCTCGTCTGCCCTTCCTTTTTCCCCTAATAAATACACCTGGGAATGTGGCCCCACCGAGCGATTTCTGTTCGCTCTGGACTTTTGGATTTTTTTCCACTTTTTATTTTATTTTTCTTCTTTGTAAATATTGTTGGTAAGCGGAGAGGCATCGCGGACCCCTCATGTCCTATTTTCAGGGGTTCTGCGGTCCTTGTTCTGCTATTAATGCCTTATTTTCTTCTTTTTTGGTTTGTTTTTTGTTATGGAGTGTCATTCTCTGAAATGTTCGTTATTATTATCCTGGTTGTGTGTACCTTTTACCCCTTCCCCCTACTACCCTCCCTTTTATGCAGATTACCCCCTGCACTCTTTATTGCTCCAACATGTGAACTAATGGTCCATTACCGATTTTGATCATGCCTTGCTCGACATTAGCCTTGAACGTGAATGGCCTTAACTCCCCTCAAAAACGTTCTCTCTTATATGGCCAATTAAAAAAATCACGTGCGGATATTGTCTTTTTACAGGAGACTCATCTTCTAGAAGCTGATAACTACCGCATAACCTCCCGCTTTTATCCCCAGCGTTTTTTTTCTAACGCTCAGGATAAAAAATCTGGGGTTGCAATTTTTATTAGCGCCAACTTGTCGTTTGAATTGATTAAAGTCGTAGCTGATCCTGGGGGAAGATATTTACTCCTGACCTGCCGCTTAAATGAGGTTCTGTTCTCCTTATTAGCGATATACGCCCCGAACTCAAAACAATCTGCCTTTCTCAACTCGTTATTAGTTGACCTTACTCCTTCTATGGTGGGACACAAACTAATTGCGGGCAATCTGAATGCCCCCTTAAACAAATCCCTCGACTGCTCGAATCCCCTGACTTTTAGATCTGACCTCGCCTCTATCACCTCCTCTTTTCACCAGATGACATTTGGCGATACCTTCACAGCAATGAACGGGACTACACCTTCTTTTTTCCCCAGACACAAATCTTTTAGCCGTATAGACTATTTTTTAGTTAATGACTCTCTCCTTCCCTTATGTGTGACGGCCGACATTGACACTATCTCTTGGTCAGATCATGCCCCTATTACTTTAACTATTTCTGACTCTACTCCCCACTCCCCCCTGACTTCCTGGAAAATGAACGAACATCTCCGACTAACCATGACGCCCTTTCTACCCACCTGAAAGAGTTTTTTCATTTTAATAATGTTGATGACATTGCTCCAGATGTGTTATGGTTTTCCCATAAGGCTGTAATGCGCGGTCACTTCCTCAAACTAGCAGCCCACACCAAAAGACAGTATAATATAACTCTGGACTCCCTCCTGACCAGGATTAAAACGCTTGAAAAGTCTCTCGTGTCCTCTCAGGATCCTACGACTCTTTCAGACTTATTGAAAAGTCGGAATCAACTACGCGCGTTCCTTCTGTCGCGAGTTGAACTCCAACTGAAAAAAACCAAATCCTTCTACTATAGCATGGGGGACAGGGCTGGAGCCCTCCTTGCTCGTAGAATTAAAAAAGCAATCCGTAACCCTATTCTAATCGCCGAACAATTCCGCACTTACTATAATGACCTCTATAATCTGTCCTCCTCTCCCTCTACGCCCCAACCCTCCCCTGAAATTATTTCTGCTTTCCTCGCAAAAGCCAAACTCCCTTCATTGTCTGCGGACCAACTAGAATACCTAAACAAACCTTTCACTCTCCCGGAAATCCTAGAAGTCATTCGCTCCACCAAAAAACGTTCTGCCCCGGGCTCAGACGGTTTCCCCTATCAGTACTATTCTTCCTTCTCTTCCCTCCTTGCTCCTCATCTATTATCTCTTTTTCAGTTCTGGCAGCGTGAGGGATACATCAAACCAGAGGGACTAAAAGCGGCTATCTCCACAATTCCAAAACCGGGAAAAACTCCCACAGACCCGAGCAGCTATCGCCCAATAGCTTTGCTTAACTGTGACTTGAAAATATATTCTAAGCTGCTAGCGGACCGCATCAAAGTTGTACTTCCATCATTAATTGCTTTGGATCAGGTGGGATTCATTCCTGACCGTCAGGCAACGGATGCCACAAGAAGGGTCATAGATCTCTTAGAGGTCCTGGAAGGGAGAGGTTCTCCTGGTGTACTCGTGTCCCTAGAGGCGGAAAAAGCCTTTGACCATGTGCATTGGGGGTACCTAGCGGCAGTCCTGGACAAATTTGCCTTTTGTGGTAATATTAAGTTAGCCATTATGGCCTTATACTCGTCCCCATGTGCTTTTGTTAAGGCGGGTGGCTTTTCTTCCTCCACTTTTTCAATATCCAACGGGATGCGTCAGGGCTGCCCCCTTTCCCCCCTCATTTTTGCCCTTGCTATGGAGCCGCTGGCAGCTATTATTCGCACTCACCCTGACATTTCAGTTATTTCTGTGGGCCCTGTAGATCATAGAATCAGTCTATATGCTGATGATTTTCTCCTCACTTGTACGAACCCATCTACCTCTATTCCAGCGATTATGTCTGTTCTCTCCGACTTTTCTAATGCTTCTTTCTATAAACTCAACCTTTCGAAGTCCTCGATTTTCCCTGTCAACCTCCCCTTAGCTTCCCAACAGGTGCTCTCTGCACAATTTCCTTTCAGCTGGACTATGGATGGCTTTCGCTACTTAGGGATCCATATCTCCTCTATTAAAACCATTATTAGAAATAATTGCGACTCTTTACTTTCCTCTATCCGTTTGTTATGTTCAGAATATTCTGCCCACCAATTATCCTGGGTCGCTCGAATCCAAATTGTTAAAATGATGCTCCTCCCTAAGATCCTATACCTTCTCCGCCACATCCCCCTTCCCTTTCCCAAAAAGTATCTTAACCTTTTCCAATCGGTTCTGAGTCGGTTCATTTGGAGTAACAAACCACATCGTGTCGCCATGTCCACTCTGACCCTCCCATATACTAGGGGCGGCTTTGGAGTTCCCGACATTGCATCATACCATTCATCAGTTCTTCTGGATGTGGCGAGGATTTGGTGGCTCGAGTCTCCTACTTCGCTATGGTTACAGATTGAGGCGTGTTTTGCTCCTCGTGGATCGACCAGACTTCTTTTGGAGATGAACCTTCTTCGCTTTTTCTCCCCACCCTCCACCCTAAGCTCTATCCAAAACCTTCTTTCGATTTGGCATAAATTTAAAAACTCACATTTCCCTTTCCTTTATAAGCATATTTCCATGCGAGCTGTAGAAGCCCTTATGGGAGAGATCTCCTTTACAACTTGGGGCATTGGATCCACACCCATATCTTTACTTGGCGACCTATTAGATCAGGGTCGTCTTACTCCTCATAATGCCCTCATTTCCAAATTCTCCCTCTCTCCCTCATCTTTGTTTTCCTACTTTCGGCTCCGACACTTTCTTAATACAGTGACAATCCCAGTTTACGATCACCTGGAGATCAATTTCTCGTTACAAGCACTCTTTGGACAACCCAGTCAAGCTCGTCGTGGGATTTCTATCATTTATAAAGCCCTTCTCGCATCGCGTCTCACTACTAAACTCCCTTATATGCTTAGGTGGGAGTCCAGACTTGCTTTCTCAGCTTCTTTAGAACAATGGCTGACAGCCTCGGGTCATGCTTCTCATTTTACGCGCTGCATTAACCATCTGGAGCAATCGAAAAAACTTATGTTTAACTGGTACCTAACCCCGACTCGAATTGCAAGGTTTGGTGGTCCAGGATCCTCCCTCTCCCCCTTTTGTTGGAAGGGATGTTCTGATCCGGGTTCAGAAGCTCATATGTGGTGGTCCTGCCCGGGCGTGAATCAGTTCTGGACTGAGGTGGGCTCCATTCTCTCATCTCTGACGGGGCTCCCCATGGTATTAACGCCATCTCTAGCTTTACTTGGCTTGGACTTGGAATCTTTCCCCCTCAACTTAAGACCTATTATAACAAATACCCTCATAGCGGCCCGTCAGACTATAGCAGCTCATTGGAAAACTCCGGTTCTACCGACTCTACTAGAGACTATTTCTCGTTTAAATTTGCACTGCGCATATGAGATTATGCTGGCGCATGACTTGAACCAGAAAATAAAGATTTTGAACTGGTGGGACCCATGGATTTCCTCTACTTATAACACAGTTGATGTACCGCCCTGATTTTCATTGTGTCTTGTTCTACGGTAAACTCTACACTTTGCAGTTGGAGCTTCTATTAGTGCACTATCTTTCGTATATGTGATAAACTGTTAATCTGCATACTTCCCCCTCCTCCCTTTCCCCATTCCCAATGGTTAAATCGACTGTTCTTTTTGTATATTGTAATTTGTGACTATCGATTACTTTTAATATTGGAATTCTTTAATAAAAAACAACTGGTTTAAAAAAAATATGATCACTGCACCCCTAGATGAATTAATTGGGGAGTGTAGTTTGAAAAATGAGTTCACATATAGGGGATTTCTGTTGCTCCGGCACCTCAGGGGCTCTGCCAAAGTGACATGGCAGCCTCAAATTATACCAGCAAAATCTGAAATCCAATATGACACCTCTTCCCTTCTGAGCTTTGCACTGTGGCTCAAAAGAAGTATTTCCCTACATGTTAGGTATCAGCATAGTCAAGAAAAATTGCACAACAAATTTAAAGGTGAAATTTATCTCGTTATTCTTGGGAAAATAAAACATTTTGGTCAAAAAGACCATTTTTAGTGGAAAAAATATGATTTTTTATTTTCAAGGCTCTACGTTTTAAGCTTCTGTGAAGCACTTGGGGGTTCGAAGTGCTCATCACACATCTAGATATGTTCCTTGTGGCATCTAGCTTCCAAAATGAAGTCATTTCTGGGGTGTTTCCACTGTTTAGGCGCATCAGGGGAACTCCAAATGCGACATGGTGTCCAATCTCAATTCCAGCCAATTTTGCGTTGAAAAAGTCAAACGGCGCTCCTTCCCTTCCGAGCTCTGCCATGCACCCAAACTGTGGTTTACCCAAATAAATCGGGTATCACCATACTCAGGACAAATTGCACAACAACTTTTGGGGTCGAATTTTACCTGTTACCCTTGGAAAAACAATTCAATTTGGCTTTGAATTAAATTTTGAGTACAGCAGAAATTATTTTGTAACCTTGGCCAGATCTGTGCCTTGCCACAATTCTGTCTCTGAGCTCCTTGGACAGTTCCTTTGACCTCATGATTCTCATTTGGTCTGACATGCACTGTGAGCTGTGTGGTCTTATATAGACAAGTGTGTGCCTTTCCAAATCAAGTCCTATCAGTTTAATTAAAGACAGCTGGACTCCAATGAAAGAGTAGAACCATCTCAAGGAGGATCACAAGGAAATGGACAGCATGTGACTTAAATATGAGCGTCTGAGCAAAGGGTCTGAATACTTATGACCATGTGATATTTCAGTTTTTCTTTTTTAATAAATATGCAAAATTGCCTACATTTCTGTCTTCTCTTCAGTCAAGAGTGTACATTAATGAGAAAAAGAAGGAACTATTTTGAATTTACCAAATGGCTGCAATGAAACAAAGAGTGAAAAAATTTAAAGGGGTCTGAATACTTTCCGTACCCACTGTATCTCTGTGATTTAAGAGCATGAAAATTCAAATTTGGAATATTGCAACATTTTTCATATTATCAAAGAATTTTTACGACTATCATGGAGGACAATATGTCATGAGAAAATAATCACCGAGATTTAGTGAAGCGTTCCAGAGTTATTACTTCATAAATGGACAGTGGTCAGAATTGTAAAAATCGGCCCAGTCATTAATGTGCAAACCATCCTCGGGGGTAAAGGGGTTAAAAAAAACTTTAAAACCTTAAACCAGTTTGCTCAGGGTATACTAATAGTGGGAGGTGACCTTAATATTCCTCTACATCCTCCTTTAGATACCTCCAATGGACATTCATCAGTACCACAGAGGACTATCAGATATATTAAAAAGTCGCTTTCAAATCTTCTCTTTATAGATGCTTGGAGAATTATGAATCCTTAAAACAAAGGTTACTCATTTTTTTCTACAGTACACAAGAAAACCTCTAGAATAGGCCGGGGTCACACTTGCGAGTGTGATGCGAGAAACTCGGGCATCAATACCCGGCACTGCTACCAGCACTCGGAACCGGAGTGTGCGGCTGCATAGAAATAAGTGCAGCCTCACACTCTGATCCCGAGTACCGGCAGCAGTGACTGGTATTGATGCGAGTTTCTCGCATCACACTCGCCAATTGTGACCCCGGCCATAGATTACTTATTCATACAACATCATTTACTGAATCAGGTTAAGAAAATCACTTATGACACCATATTATAATCGGATCATGCCCCCAATTGCAAAAATGTCAAATTAATTGGAAATACAATAATAATTTAATCTATAATGATATGATAATGATGATATTTGTGACGCTAATATCTGGGAGGCACACAAGGCTGTGCTCAGAGGACTCTTATTTAAAACTAGATGGTGGCCCGATTCCAACGCATCAGGTATTCTAGAATATGCATGTCCACGTAGTATATTGCACAGCCCACGTAGTATATTGCCCAGTCACATAGTATATTGCCCAGCTACGTAGTATATTGCCCAGTCATGTAGTATATTGCCCATTCACGTAGTATATTGCCCAGCCACGTAGAATACTGCCCACATAGTATATTGCCCAGCGACGTAGTATATTGCACAGCGACGTAGTATATCGCCCAGCCACGTAGTATATTGCACAGTGACGTAGTATATTGCCCAGCCACATAGTATATTGCCCAGTCACGTAGTATATTGCCCAGCCACATAGTATATTGCCCAGCCACGTAGTATATTGTCCAGCTGCGTAGTATATTGTCCAGTCACATAGTATATTGCACAGCGATGTAGTATACAGCACAGACACGTAGTATATTGCCCAGCTACGTACTATATTGCCCAGTCACGTAGTATATTGCACAGTGACGTAGAATACAGCACAGACACATAGTATATTTCCCAGCTACATAGTATACTGCCCAGTAACGTAGTATATTGCACAGTCACGTAGTATATTGCCCAGCAATGTAGTATACAGCACAGTGCCACGTAGTATACAGCACAGAGCCATGTAGTATATTGCCCAGCCACGTAGTATATTGCCCAGTCACATAGTATATTGCCCGGCTACGTAGTATACAGCACAGAGCCACGTAGTATACAGCACAGAGCCACGTAGTATACTGCCCAGTCACGTAGTATATAGCACAGCCCACGCAGTATATAACAGTGGCCACGTAATATATAGCACAGCCCACAGAGTATATCACACAGCCCACATAGTATATAACACTGCCTATATAGTATACAGCACAGAGCCATGCAGTATGTAACACAGCCCACGTAGTATACAGCAGTGTGGGCACATATTCCTGTTAAAAAAATAATTAAAATAAAAAATAGTTATATACTCACCTCCTGGGATCCAGCAGAGCTCCGGCGATAGGCGTGCGGCTGCCGCCATCTTCTGTTCCCAGGATGAATTGCAAAATTACCCAGATGACTTAGCAGTCTCACGAGACCGCTAAGTCTTCTGGGTAATTTCGCAATACATCGCCGGGAACGGGAGATGGTGGCCGGCGCGAGTGGCTCAGCAGACAACGGAGGGTGAGTATAGCAGGTTTTTTGTTTTTTATTATTTTTAAACATTACATTTTTTTACTATTGATGCCGCATAGGCAGCATCAATAGTAAAAGGTTGGGGACACACAGGGTTAATAGCAGCGGTAACAGAGTGCGTTACACGCGGCATAACGCGGTCCGTTACTGCCGGCATTAACTCTGTGTGAGCGGGGAGTGGAGGGGAGTATGCGGGTGCCGGCCACTGACTGCGGGTAGTAAGGAGCGGCCATTTTCTTCCGGACTGTGCCTGTTGCTGATTGGTCGTGGCTGTTTTGCTGCGACCAATCAGCGACTTGGATTTCCCGGACAGACAGAGGCCGCGACCAATGAATATCTGTGACAGACAGACAAAAAGACAGACAGAAAGACGGAAGTGACCCTTAGACAATGATATAGTAGATTAGGCTCCAGGAGAAAAATAAAGAGAATCTTGCTACTGCCTTATTAAATCAAATCAAAGATTTAGTAGAGAAACATAAAACAACCCTAACACTAACATTAGAAAAAGACCTACAGTGGGGCAAAAAAGTATTTAGTCAGTCAGCAATAGTGCAAGTTCCACCACTTAAAAAGATGAGAGGCGTCTGTAATTTACATCATAGGTAGACCTCAACTATGGGAGACAAACTGAGAAAAAAAAATCCAGAAAATCACATTGTCTGTTTTTTTAACAATTTATTTGCATATTATGGTGGAAAATAAGTATTTGGTCAGAAACAAACAATCAAGATTTCTGGCTCTCACAGACCTGTAACTTCTTCTTTAAGAGTCTCATCTTTCCTCCACTCATTACCTGTAGTAATGGCACCTGTTTAAACTTGTTATCAGTATAAAAAGACACCTGTGCACACCCTCAAACAGTCTGACTCCAAACTCCACTATGGTGAAGACCAAAGAGCTGTCAAAGGACACCAGAAACAAAATTGTAGCCCTGCACCAGGCTGGGAAGACTGAATCTGCAATAGCCAACCAGCTTGGAGTGAAGAAATCAACAGTGGGAGCAATAATTAGAAAATGGAAGACATACAAGACCACTGATAATCTCCCTCGATCTGGGGCTCCACGCAAAATCCCACCCCGTGGGGTCAGAATGATCACAAGAACGGTGAGCAAAAATCCCAGAACCACGCGGGGGGACCTAGTGAATGAACTGCAGAGAGCTGGGACCAATGTAACAAGGCCTACCATAAGTAACACACTACGCCACCATGGACTCAGATCCTGCAGTGCCAGACGTGTCCCACTGCTTAAGCCAGTACATGTCCGGGCCCGTCTGAAGTTTGCTAGAGAGCATTTGGATGATCCAGAGGAGTTTTGGGAGAATGTCCTATGGTCTGATGAAACCAAACTGGAACTGTTTGGTAGAAACACAACTTGTCGTGTTTGGAGGAAAAAGAATACGGAGTTGCATCCATCAAACACCATACCTACTGTAAAGCATGGTGGTGGAAACATCATGCTTTGGGGCTGTTTCTCTGCAAAGGGGCCAGGACGACTGATCCGGGTACATGAAAGAATGAATGGGGCCATGTGTCGTGAGATTTTGAGTGCAAACCTCCTTCCATCAGCAAGGGCATTGAAGATGAAACGTGGCTGGGTCTTTCAACATGACAATGATCCAAAGCACACCGCCAGGGCAACGAAGGAGTGGCTTCGTAAGAAGCATTTCAAGGTCCTGGAGTGGCCTAGCCAGTCTCCAGATCTCAACCCTATAGAAAACCTTTGGAGGGAGTTGAAAGTCCGTGTTGCCAAGTGAAAAGCCAAAAACATCACTGCTCTAGAGGAGATCTGCATGGAGGAATGGGCCAACATACCAACAACAGTGTGTGGCAACCTTGTGAAGACTTACAGAAAACGTTTGACCTCTGTCATTGCCAACAAAGGATATATTACAAAGTATTGAGATGAAATTTTGTTTCTGACCAAATACTTATTTTCCACCATAATATGCAAATAAATTGTTAAAAAAACAGACAATTTGATTTTCTGGATTTTTTTTCTCAGTTTGTCTCCCATAGTTGAGGTCTACCTATGATGTAAATTACAGACGCCTCTCATCTTTTTAAGTGGTGGAACTTGCACTATTGCTGACTGAGTAAATACTTTTTTGCCCCACTGTATTTAGATTGCAAATGGAACTTAGAGACTTGTTGAGACAAGAATCTGAAAAATACCTGCAATACTTTAGGTTCAAATTCTATATTCAAGCAAATAAATGCAGCAACAATTTAGCAAACATAATGAAATAACAAACTCAGCATACATACAAAAGAACAAGGAAAAACAAGACCACTTATACCATAAAACGGAAGGCATTGCCAATATCTTCAGTTCATTTTATTTAGATCTCTATAACCTCAAAATAATGAGACCTAATACTTTCAAATGGAAAATCAGAACTAATTAATAATTATTTACAAAAAATAAAATTACCAACTCTAACAGATCAGCAATAGCAACTTCTGAATAGTCCAGTCACAATGGACAAACTAAAATTTTGCCATTAAATCAAGCCCCAAAGGGAAAAGTCCAGGCCCAGATGGTTACTCTATAGAGTACTATAACATTTTTCAGGGAAGATCTCTCCCCAATACTACAATAACATAACCAAAACAAATCCTTTTAAAATGAAAGCCCTCTCCGCCCACATCACACTTATCAGAAAAGATGGGAAAGACCCTACTATCCTATTTCTTTGAT
The DNA here is from genome assembly GCF_032444005.1 of Ranitomeya imitator. NCBI lineage: Eukaryota > Metazoa > Chordata > Amphibia > Anura > Dendrobatidae > Ranitomeya > Ranitomeya imitator. The sequence continues at coordinate 392,901,397 of NC_091282.1, forward strand.
AAATAGCAACATAAAACTGTATGCAAAAATCTTGGTCAATAGAATACAGACCTTATTACCTGAATGGATCAACCTTGAGCAGGTGAGCTTTGTGAGAGGTAGGGAAGCCAAAGATAACTTCATCAAAACTCTAAACAGTATTAACTTTGCAAAATTTAAAAAAATACAAATTGCTTTATTATCGATTGATATTGAAAAGATATTTGAGCATGTTGTCTGGGAATTTATAGAAAAAGTGCTGGCAAAGTATGGCTTTCCTGCCCCTTTCATTGAAAAAAATACTATCTATTGTAAACCTTCAGCTTGGCTGAAGATCAATAGTGAACTCTCTTCTAGTTTTGAGATTAAGAATGGGACGAGACAGGGCTGCCCTATCTCTCCCCTCTTGTTTGTCCTTGTTATGGAAATTTTCGTTCAAAAAATAAGTTAAAATCCTATAATCCATGGTATAGCATGTAGTAAAAGAGAACATAAAATAGCTGCATTTGCAGACAATGTCCTCTTCTACCTCACAGATCCATGGAAATCCATTAAACCATTACTCCAAGAAATGAGAGCATTTGATGTTGTATCATATTTTAAAATAAACTTTTCTAAGTCTGATTTGCTAAATATTAATGTCAAGCCCGAAAACTTATCCAATATATCTCCATTCAAAAATAATTGTTCACACATTACATACCTAGGGACCAAGACCAGCAACTCCATTTTCTCTCTTTGTAACCTAAATTTTACACCACTACTCCAAAAACTAGAACATGATATTTCATCATGCAAGGAGGCTCCTATTTCCTGGTTTGGCAAAATCAACGCAATAAAGATGATTACCTACCCAAAATATTATATTGTCTTCAAGTTTTGCCTATCAACATCCCACAATCCTTCTTTCAAAAATGCAAAACTCTAATCTCAAAATACATCTGGCAAAACAAACGTCACAGAATTAAATATTCAACACTAATAATGAGAAAGAACAGAGGAGAGCTGGGACTTCCAGACTTTGACAAATATAGACTTGCCACACACCTGGCTAGAACCAGGGAGTGGCAAATATCCCCAAGTAGGATGCTATGGGTTGACCGGGAACTCAGTTTCCTTAAGGCCAGTCTCACACGTCCAGATAATAAAAATTGGTACCGGAATTATCCGTGTCCGTGTGTCCGTGAGCTCACGTAGGCCATCCGTGTGGCACACGTGTGCTGTTCGTGTGCCGACTGGGTACCACACGGAGCGTGCAGGAGACAGTGCTAGAGATAAGCGCTGTCCCCTGCATCTGGTGCTGAAGCCGCCATTCATATCTTCTCTCCAGCAGCGTTCGCTGGAAAGAAGATATGAAAAATCCTTTTTTTTTGTTTTTTCGTGTTTTAAATAAAGATCCCTGTCCCACGCCCATCCCTCCCACCCCCTCTGCGCCCGCCCGCTGGTAATAAAATACTCACCCGGCTCCCTATGGGAGGTGGAGCCGTTATATTCATGACTGTAGTGGGCGGCACCACGTGACCGCTCATACAGGAGAAGCTGGCGCTGAGAGGACGCTGCGAGGGAGCCGGGTGAGTATTTTATTAACAGCGGGCGGGCGCACAGGGGATGGGAGGGGGATGGGGAAAGGGATCTTTATTTAAAACACGAAAAAAAACAAAAAAAAGGATTTTTCATATCTTCTTTCCAGTGAACGCTGCTGGAGAGAAGATATGAATGGCGGCTTCAGCACCACGTGGGGGGGACAGCGCTTACTGTAGCGCTGTCTCCTGCACGGCACACGGACTGCACACGGACAGCGTCCGTGTGCGGTACGTGTTTTACACGGACCCATTGACTTTGTGTAACACGTGCGCTACCACGAACACTGACATGTCTCTGTGTTTTGCACACGGACACACGGTCCGTGAAAACACGCTGACATGTGCAGAGACATATTGATTTCAATGTGTCTACGTGAGTCAGTGTCTCCGGTACGTGAGGAAACTGTCACCTCACGTACCGGAGCCACTGACGTGTGAAACCGGCCTAATAGAAATATTAATCAATATCTTTGGCCAACACTGCACAACAAATTTAAATACTGAGAAGCTATAAACTCGCTCAACAAATTTAGAATTAATCTCTGGAACGACCAATAAAAAACATAATTTGGTCCCCAATATCTGTACATATACTCCGTTGTTATATTTGATTCCCAATAGACATAAATCTGTTAAAAATAAAATTAAATCCTCATAAAATTTTTCCAGTATACAAATTGGCCAATTATTTCAGAATAATAAAATTCTTTCCATGAGCAAACTTAGAACTTTATTTGATAACATCCAATGGACTAACCCTGAACTTGAAATTTTAAGCGAAACAGTTAGAATGCAGCTGCCAGATATCTCTAACAAATCAGTTGATAACCTAATACAAAATGTCTTTTTTTTAAATGAACGAAAACAAAAGAATAATCTCTAAACTATACCAAATCGTTTGCAACTCAGGTGAAATATCCCATTTTATCAGCAAATGTGAGAAAGAATTAAATATTACCTTGAAACCAAAAGTTTGAAAACTACTAAAAGATACAGGCTTCATTTCTCTGTCAATCAAACATCAGGAGTTGAACTACGAAATTAAGTCTACAAACCCCAGATATTCTTAACAAATCGATAAGTCCTACTCAGCTAACTGCTGGAGATGCAATCTGATAGTTGGAACGCCCTCCCATATTTGGTTTAATTACTAGAAAATCACACCTCTCTGGGAAAATATTCATAAATATATAGAAAAAGCTTTGAATAAATCATTCTCTCTAACACCCCAATTAATTCTTCTTAACATTCATTCTCACCATCAACATATCAGTACCTATATTATGCTTCATATAATTATATTTGTTTTTAATTTCTCCACTATAAAGGAGAGGTCTTGCAATTTCTCAATAGGATTTCCCTCCCATTTCCCCTCCACCCTTCCTTTCCATGTTTGTTCCTTCTCTCTCCCCCTTTCCTCCCCCAGTTTTCCCTAAGTTCGTACCCCATATATAAAATGAATTGTGTTATACTGAAATGTACACACTGCTTTTTCTTTTTCTCTTTATTGTGTACAATTATGTTGCCATTCATTTCAACATTCCTAAATAATTTTACAAAAACAAAATGCAAAAGCTATCCCACCTCTTCACCGTAATTGGGACAGTCCTAACACTAATATTAAAAACCTTACCTTTTGTCAAGTGACAGGCATGATGATACGGGCTGAAAAGGACTGGACATAAATAATGTTCATACCTTTTTTTATAAGTTAAAAGAGAACCTGTCAGCAGGATTTAGCACTGAAAACTTCAAAATCAAATCCTGATTAAAATTAAACCACTTTACAAATTAGTCCACCAAAAGTATCAATTTAATCAGTGTAACAATATCGTTATGGCCATGCCTTTGCTTTATATTGCTAAATTCAGCTGACAGGTTCTCTATAACCCCTTTACCCCGAGGGTGGTTTGCATGTTAATGATCGGGCCAATTTTTACAATTCTGACCACTGTCCCTTTATGAGGAAATAACTCTGGGACGCTTCAATGGATCCCAGTGATTTTGACAGTGTTATCTTGTGACAAATGGTACTTCATGATAGTGGTAAAAAAATTTTGATATGACTTGCGTTTATTTGTGAAAAAAAATGGAAATTTGGCAAACATTTTGAAAATTTCGAAATTTTCCAACTTTGGATTTTCATGCCCTTAAATCACACAGATATGTCAACAAAATAGTTAATAAGTAACATTTCCCACATGTCTACTTTACATCAGAACAATTTTGGAACCAACATTTTTTTTTCTTAAGGAGTTAAAAGGGTTAAAAGATGAACAGTGATTTCTCATTTTTACATCATTTTTTTTTTAGGAACCACATCCCATTTGAAGCTACTTTGAGGGGTCTGTATGATAGAAAATACCCAAAAGTGACACCACTCTAAAAACTGCACTTTCAATGTGCACAAAACCACATTCAAGAAGTTTATTAACCCTTCTGGTGCTTCACAGGAATTTTTGGAATGTTTTTAAAAAAATAACATTTAACTTTTTTCCACAAAAAAATTACTTTCAGATCCAATTTTTTTTCCCCAGTGTAACAGGAGAAATTGGACCCCAAAAGTTATTGTGCAATTTTTCCTGAGTACGCTGATACCCCATATGTTGGAGGGAACCACTGTTTGGGCGCATGGCAGAGCTAGGAAGGGAAGGAGTGCCGTTTGAGTTTTGCAATGCAAAATTACCTGGAATTGATCAGATCAGATGCCATGTTGAGTTTGGAGAGTCCCTGATGTGCCTAAAGCG